>NW_027194095.1:0-600000 GCF_032444005.1 Ranitomeya imitator
CTGAATGCGCATGCACGACTGTAATTGGGAAGAAGGCATTACCCATTTACGGAGGACAGACAAGAAGTGCCTGGTCGCTTGGAGCATGGGGTTATGGAGAGGCTCCGCACTGTACAACAAAGGATCTAGTCCTAAATGTCCAAGTACAGAGTAGAGGGGTGAAAGCTAGCTCTTCACCCCTATGGGTGCCTAACCCTTTATGCAAAGAGTGCAAAGAGTTAGCTGAATGCCTTAAGCCTAGCCAGCACTTGTGCCCCCTGCCTTGATCCTGGCCAGCACTGCACTTGTACCCATGCCTTAAGCCTGGCTGGCACTTGTGCCCATGCCTTAAGCCTAGCCGGCACTTGTGGCCCCTGCCTTGATCCTAGCCAGCACTGCACTTGTGCCCAGGCCTTAAGCCTAGCCTGCACTTGTGCCCCGGCCTTAAGCCTAGCCCGCACTTGTGTCCAGGCCTTAAGCCTAGCCCTCACTTGTGCCCAGGCCTTAAGCCTAGCCCGCAGTTGTGCCCAGGCCTTAAGCCTAGCCCGCACTTGTGCCCAGGCCTTAAGCCTAGCCCGCACTTGTGCCCAGGCCTTAAGCCTAGCCCGCACTTGTGCCCAGGCCTTAAGCCTAGCCCGCACTTGTGCCCAGGCCTTAAGCCTAGCCCGCACTTGTGCCCAGGCCTTAAGCCTAGCCCGCACTTGTGCCCCTGCCTTGATCCTAGCCAGCACTTGTGCCCAGGCCTTAAGCCTAGCCCGCACTTGTGCCCAGGCCTTAAGCCTAGCCCGCACTTGTGCCCAGGCCTTAAGCCTAGCCCGCACTTGTGCCCCTGCCTTAAGCCTAGCCCGCACTTGTGCCCCCTGCCTTGATCCTAGCCAGCACTTGTGCCCCCTGCCTTGATCCTAGCCAGCACTTGTGCCCAGGCCTTAAGCCTAGCCCGCACTTGTGCCCAGGCCTTAAGCCTAGCCTGCACTTTTGAGCCCCTTGAATGCTTGTTTGTTTGTTTTTGTCTTCAGCTTCATGTTGGTTATGCACATAGGGCCAGCTTTACGCTCTTCGCTCTTGTCCCGTCTGAATGCGCATGCACGACTGTAATTGGGGAAGAAGGCATTACCCATTTACGGAGGACAGACAAGAAGTGCCTGGTCGCTTGGAGCATGGGGTTATGGAGAGGCTCCGCACTGTACAACAAAGGATCTAGTCCTAAATGTCCAAGTACAGAGTAGAGGGGTGAAAGCTAGCTCTTCACCCCTATGGGTGCCTAACCCTTTATGCAAAGAGTGCAAAGAGTTAGCTGAATGCCTTAAGCCTAGCCAGCACTTGTGCCCCCTGCCTTGATCCTGGCCAGCACTGCACTTGTGCCCATGCCTTAAGCCTGGCTGGCACTTGTGCCCATGCCTTAAGCCTAGCCGGCACTTGTGGCCCCTGCCTTGATCCTAGCCAGCACTGCACTTGTGCCCAGGCCTTAAGCCTAGCCTGCACTTGTGCCCCGGCCTTAAGCCTAGGCCCGCACTTGTTTCCAGGCCTTAAGCCTAGCCCGCACTTGTGTCCAGGCCTTAAGCCTAGGCCCGCACTTGTGCCCAGGCCTTAAGCCTAGCCCGCACTTGTGCCCAGGCCTAAAGCCTAGCCCGCACTTGTGCCCAGGCCTTAAGCCTAGCCCGCACTTGTGCCCCGGCCTTAAGCCTAACCCGCACTTGTGCCCAGGCCTTAAGCCTAACCCGCACTTGTGCCCAGGCCTTAAGCCTAACCCGCACTTGTGCCCAGGCCTTAAGCCTAGCCCGCACTTGTGCCCAGGCCTTAAGCCTAGCCCGCACTTGTGCCCCGGCTTTAAGCTTAGCCCGCACTTGTGCCCCGGCTTTAAGCTTAGCCCGCACTTGTGCCCCCGGCCTTAAGCCGAGCCCGCACTTGTGCCCCGGCCTTAAGCCGAGCCCGCACTTGTGCCCCGGCCTTAAGCCGAGCCCGCACTTGTGCCCTGGCCTTAAGCCGAGCCCCGCACTTGTGCCCTGGCCTTAAGCCGAGCCCGCACTTGTGCCCCTGCCTTAAGCCGAGCCCGCACTTGTGCCCCTGCCTTAAGCCGAGCCCGCACTTGTGCCCCTGCCTTAAGCCTAGCCCGCACTTGTGCCCAGGCCTTAAGCCTAGCCCGCACTTGTGCCCAGGCCTTAAGCCTAGCCCGCACTTGTGCCGTTGCCTTAAGCCTAGCCCCGCACTTGTGCCCCTGCCTAAAGCCTAGCCCGCACTTGTGCCCAGGCCTAAAGCCTAGCCCGCACTTGTGCCCAGGCCTTAAGCCTAGCCCGCACTTGTGCCCAGGCCTTAAGCCTAGCCCGCACTTGTGCCCAGGCCTTAAGCCTAGCCCGCACTTGTGCCCAGGCCTTAAGCCTAGCCCGCACTTGTGCCCAGGCCTTAAGCCTAGCCCGCACTTGTGCCCAGGCCTTAAGCCTAGCCCGCACTTGTGCCCAGGCCTTAAGCCTAGCCCGCACTTGTGCCCAGGCCTTAAGCCTAGCCCGCACTTGTGCCCAGGCCTTAAGCCTAGCCCGCACTTGTGCCCAGGCCTTAAGCCTAGCCCGCACTTGTGCCCAGGCCTTAAGCCTAGCCCGCACTTGTGCCCAGGCCTTAAGCTAGCCCGCACTTGTGCCCAGGCCTTAAGCCTAGCCCGCACTTGTGCCCCCTGCCTTGATCCTAGCCAGCACTTGTGCCCAGGCCTTAAGCCTAGCCCGCACTTGTGCCCGGGCCTTAAGCCGAGCCCGCACTTGTGCCCAGGCCTTAAGCCGAGCCCGCACTTGTGCCCCTGCCTTGATCCTAGCCAGCACTTGTGCCCAGGCCTTAAGCCTAGCCCGCACTTGTGCCCAGGCCTTAAGCCTAGCCCGCACTTGTGCCCCCTGCCTTGATCCTAGCCAGCACTGCACTTATGCCCAGGCCTTAAGCCTAGCCTGCACTTGTGCCAAGGCCTTAAGCCTAGCCCGCACTTGTGCCCAGGCCTTAAGCCTAGCCCGCACTTGTGCCCAGGCCTTAAGCCTAGCCCGCACTTGTGCCCAGGCCTTAAGCCTAGCCCGCACTTGTGCCCAGGCCTTAAGCCTAGCCCGCACTTGTGCCCAGGCCTTAAGCCTAGCCCGCACTTGTGCCCAGGCCTTAAGCCTAGCCCGCACTTGTGCCCAGGCCTTAAGCCAAGCCCGCACTTGTGCCCCTGCCTTAAGCCTAGCCCGCACTTGTGCCCCTGCCTTAAGCCTAGCCCGCACTTGTGCCCAGGCCTTAAGCCTAGCCCGCACTTGTGCCCAGGCCTTAAGCCTAGCCCGCACTTGTGCCCAGGCCTAAAGCCTAGCCCGCACTTGTGCCCAGGCCTTAAGCCTAGCCCGCACTTGTGCCCCGGCCTTAAGCCTAGCCCGCACTTGTGCCCCGGCCTTAAGCCTAGCCCGCACTTGTGCCCAGGCCTTAAGCCTAGCCCGCACTTGTCCTCAGGCCATAAGCCTAGCCCGCACTTGTGCCCCGGCCTTAAGCCTAGCCCGCACTTGTGCCCCGGCCTTAAGCCTAGCCCGCACTTGTGCCCCGGCCTTAAGCCTAGCCCGCACTTGTGCCCAGGCCTTAAGCCTAGCCCGCACTTGTGCCCAGGCCTTAAGCCTAGCCCGCACTTGTGCCCAGGCCTTAAGCCTAGCCCGCACTTGTGCCCCCTGCCTTGATCCTAGCCAGCACTTGTGCCCAGGCCTTAAGCCTAGCCCGCACTTGTGCCCAGGCCTTAAGCCTAGCCTGCACTTTTGAGCCCCTTGAATGCTTGTTTGTTTGTTTTTGTCTTCAGCTTCATGTTGGTTATGCACATAGGGCCAGCTTTACGCCTCTTCGCTCTTGTCCCGTCTGAATGCGCATGCACGACTGTAATTGGGGAAGAAGGCATTACCCATTTACGGAGGACAGACAAGAAGTGCCTGGTCGCTTGGAGCATGGGGTTATGGAGAGGCTCCGCACTGTACAACAAAGGATCTAGTCCTAAATGTCCAAGTACAGAGTAGAGGGGTGAAAGCTAGCTCTTCACCCCTATGGGTGCCTAACCCTTTATGCAAAGAGTGCAAAGAGTTAGCTGAATGCCTTAAGCCTAGCCAGCACTTGTGCCCCCTGCCTTGATCCTGGCCAGCACTGCACTTGTGCCCATGCCGTAAGCCTAGCCCGCACTTGTGCCCAGGCCTTAAGCCTGGCTGGCACTTGTGCCCATGCCTTAAGCCTAGCCGGCACTTGTGGCCCCTGCCTTGATCCTAGCCAGCACTGCACTTGTGCCCAGGCCTTAAGCCTAGCCTGCACTTGTGCCCCGGCTTTAAGCCTAGCCCGCACTTGTGCCCCGGCCTTAAGCCTAACCCGCACTTGTGCCCAGGCCTTAAGCTTAGCCCGCACTTGTGCCCAGGCCTTAAGCCTAGCCCGCACTTGTGCCCCCTGCCTTGATCCTAGCCAGCACTGCACTTGTGCCCAGGCCTTAAGCCTAGCCTGCACTTGTGCCCAGGCCTTAAGCCTAGCCCGCACTTGTGCCCAGGCCTTAAGCCTAGCCCGCACTTGTGCCCAGGCCTTAAGCCTAGCCCGCACTTGTGCCCAGGCATTAAGCCTAGCCCGCACTTGTGCCCCCTGCCTTGATCCTAGCCAGCACTTGTGCCCAGGCCTTAAGCCTAGCCTGCACTTGTGCCCTGGCCTTAAGCCTAGCCCGCACTTGTGCCCCGGCCTTAAGCCTAGCCCGCACTTGTGCCCCGGCCTTAAGCCTAACCCGCACTTGTGCCCAGGCCTTAAGCCTAGCCCGCACTTGTGCCCAGGCCTTAAGCCTAGCCCGCACTTGTGCCCCGGCTTTAAGCTTAGCCCGCACTTGTGCCCCGGCTTTAAGCCTAGCCCGCACTTGTGCCCAGGCCTTAAGCCTAGCCCGCACTTGTGCCCCCTGCCTTGATCCTAGCCAGCACTTGTGCCCAGGCCTTAAGCCTAGCCCGCACTTGTGCCCAGGCCTTAAGCCTAGCCCGCACTTGTGCCCCCTGCCTTGATCCTAGCCAGCACTGCACTTATGCCCAGGCCTTAAGCCTAGCCTGCACTTGTGCCCAGGCCTTAAGCCTAGCCCGCACTTGTGCCCAGGCCTTAAGCCTAGCCCGCACTTGTGCCCAGGCCTTAAGCCTAGCCCGCACTTGTGCCCAGGCCTTAAGCCTAGCCCGCACTTGTGCCCCCTGCCTTGATCCTAGCCAGCACTTGTGCCCATGCCTTAAGCCTAGCCGGCACTTGTGGCCCCTGCCTTGATCCTAGCCAGCACTGCACTTGTGCCCAGGCCTTAAGCCTAGCCTGCACTTGTGCCCCGGCCTTAAGCCTAGCCCGCACTTGTGTCCAGGCCTTAAGCCTAGCCCTCACTTGTGCCCAGGCCTTAAGCCTAGCCCGCACTTGTGCCCAGGCCTTAAGCCTAGCCCGTACTTGTGCCCAGGCCTTAAGCCTAGCCCGCACTTGTGCCCCGGCCTTAAGCCTAACCCGCACTTGTGCCCAGGCCTTAAGCCTAGCCCGCACTTGTGCCCAGGCCTTAAGCCTAGCCCGCACTTGTGCCCAGGCCTTAAGCCGAGCCCGCACTTGTGCCCCTGCCTTAAGCCGAGCCCGCACTTGTGCCCCTGCCTTAAGCCGAGCCCGCACTTGTGCCCCTGCCTTGATCCTAGCCAGCACTTGTGCCCAGGCCTTAAGCCTAGCCCGCACTTGTGCCCAGGCCTTAAGCCTAGCCCGCACTTGTGCCCCCTGCCTTGATCCTAGCCAGCACTGCACTTATGCCCAGGCCTTAAGCCTAGCCCGCACTTGTGCCCAGGCCTTAAGCCTAGCCCGCACTTGTGCCCAGGCCTTAAGCCTAGCCCGCACTTGTGCCCAGGCCTTAAGCCTAGCCCGCACTTGTGCCCAGGCCTTAAGCCTAGCCCGCACTTGTGCCCAGGCCTTAAGCCTAGCCCGCACTTGTGCCCAGGCCTTAAGCCTAGCCCGCACTTGTGCCCAGGCCTTAAGCCTAGCCCGCACTTGTGCCCCTGCCTTGATCCTAGCCAGCACTTGTGCCCAGGCCTTAAGCCTAGCCCGCACTTGTGCCCAGGCCTTAAGCCTAGCCCGCACTTGTGCCCAGGCCTTAAGCCTAGCCCGCACTTGTGCCCAGGCCTTAAGCCTAGCCCGCACTTGTGCCCCCTGCCTTGATCCTAGCCAGCACTTGTGCCCCCTGCCTTGATCCTAGCCAGCACTTGTGCCCAGGCCTTAAGCCTAGCCCGCACTTGTGCCCAGGCCTTAAGCCTAGCCTGCACTTTTGAGCCCCTTGAATGCTTGTTTGTTTGTTTTTGTCTTCAGCTTCATGTTGGTTATGCACATAGGGCCAGCTTTACGCTCTTCGCTCTTGTCCCGTCTGAATGCGCATGCACGACTGTAATTGGGGAAGAAGGCATTACCCATTTACGGAGGACAGACAAGAAGTGCCTGGTCGCTTGGAGCATGGGGTTATGGAGAGGCTCCGCACTGTACAACAAAGGATCTAGTCCTAAATGTCCAAGTACAGAGTAGAGGGGTGAAAGCTAGCTCTTCACCCCTATGGGTGCCTAACCCTTTATGCAAAGAGTGCAAAGAGTTAGCTGAATGCCTTAAGCCTAGCCAGCACTTGTGCCCCCTGCCTTGATCCTGGCCAGCACTGCACTTGTGCCCATGCCTTAAGCCTGGCTGGCACTTGTGCCCATGCCTTAAGCCTAGCCGGCACTTGTGGCCCCTGCCTTGATCCTAGCCAGCACTGCACTTGTGCCCAGGCCTTAAGCCTAGCCTGCACTTGTGCCCCGGCCTTAAGCCTAGCCCGCACTTGTTTCCAGGCCTTAAGCCTAGCCCGCACTTGTGTCCAGGCCTTAAGCCTAGCCCGCACTTGTGCCCAGGCCTTAAGCCTAGCCCGCACTTGTGCCCAGGCCTAAAGCCTAGCCCGCACTTGTGCCCAGGCCTTAAGCCTAGCCCGCACTTGTGCCCAGGCCTTAAGCCTAACCCGCACTTGTGCCCAGGCCTTAAGCCTAACCCGCACTTGTGCCCAGGCCTTAAGCCTAACCCGCACTTGTGCCCAGGCCTTAAGCCTAGCCCGCACTTGTGCCCAGGCCTTAAGCCTAGCCCGCACTTGTGCCCCGGCTTTAAGCTTAGCCCGCACTTGTGCCCCGGCTTTAAGCTTAGCCCGCACTTGTGCCCCGGCCTTAAGCCGAGCCCGCACTTGTGCCCCGGCCTTAAGCCGAGCCCGCACTTGTGCCCCGGCCTTAAGCCGAGCCCGCACTTGTGCCCTGGCCTTAAGCCGAGCCCGCACTTGTGCCCTGGCCTTAAGCCGAGCCCGCACTTGTGCCCCTGCCTTAAGCCGAGCCCGCACTTGTGCCCCTGCCTTAAGCCGAGCCCGCACTTGTGCCCCTGCCTTAAGCCTAGCCCGCACTTGTGCCCAGGCCTTAAGCCTAGCCCGCACTTGTGCCCAGGCCTTAAGCCTAGCCCGCACTTGTGCCCTGGCCTTAAGCCTAGCCCGCACTTGTGCCCAGGCCTTAAGCCTAGCCCGCACTTGTGCCCAGGCCTTAAGCCTAGCCCGCACTTGTGCCCAGGCCTTAAGCCTAGCCCGCACTTGTGCCCAGGCCTTAAGCCTAGCCCGCACTTGTGCCCCGGCCTTAAGCCTAGCCCGCACTTGTGCCCCGGCCTTAAGCCTAGCCCGCACTTGTGCCCCGGCCTTAAGCCTAGCCCGCACTTGTGCCCCGGCCTTAAGCCTAGCCCGCACTTGTGCCCAGGCCTTAAGCCTAGCCCGCACTTGTGCCCAGGCCTTAAGCCTAGCCCGCACTTGTGCCCAGGCCTTAAGCCTAGCCCGCACTTGTGCCCAGGCCTTAAGCCTAGCCCGCACTTGTGCCCAGGCCTTAAGCCTAGCCCGCACTTGTGCCCAGGCCTTAAGCCTAGCCCGCACTTGTGCCCAGGCCTTAAGCCTAGCCCGCACTTGTGCCCAGGCCTTAAGCCTAGCCCGCACTTGTGCCCAGGCCTTAAGCCTAGCCCGCACTTGTGCCCAGGCCTTAAGCCTAGCCCGCACTTGTGCCCCCTGCCTTGATCCTAGCCAGCACTTGTGCCCAGGCCTTAAGCCTAGCCCGCACTTGTGCCCAGGCCTTAAGCCAAGCCCGCACTTGTGCCCCTGCCTTAAGCCTAGCCCGCACTTGTGCCCCTGCCTTAAGCCTAGCCCGCACTTGTGTCCAGGCCTTAAGCCTAGCCCGCACTTGTGCCCAGGCCTTAAGCCTAGCCCGCACTTGTGCCCAGGCCTTAAGCCTAGCCCGCACTTGTGCCCAGGCCTTAAGCCTAGCCCGCACTTGTGCCCAGGCCTTAAGCCTAGCCCGCACTTGTGCCCAGGCCTTAAGCCTAGCCCGCACTTGTGCCCTGGCCTTAAGCCTAGCCCGCACTTGTGCCCTGGCCTTAATCCTAGCCCGCACTTGTGCCCAGGCCTTAAGCCTAGCCCGCACTTGTCCTCAGGCCATAAGCCTAGCCCGCACTTGTGCCCCGGCCTTAAGCCTAGCCCGCACTTGTGCCCCGGCCTTAAGCCTAGCCCGCACTTGTGCCCAGGCCTTAAGCCTAGCCCGCACTTGTGCCCAGGCCTTAAGCCTAGCCCGCACTTGTGCCCAGGCCTTAAGCCTAGCCCGCACTTGTGCCCAGGCCTTAAGCCTAGCCCGCACTTGTGCCCAGGCCTTAAGCCTAGCCCGCACTTGTGCCCCCTGCCTTGATCCTAGCCAGCACTTGTGCCCAGGCCTTAAGCCTAGCCCGCACTTGTGCCCAGGCCTTAAGCCTAGCCTGCACTTTTGAGCCCCTTGAATGCTTGTTTGTTTGTTTTTGTCTTCAGCTTCATGTTGGTTATGCACATAGGGCCAGCTTTACGCTCTTCGCTCTTGTCCCGTCTGAATGCGCATGCACGACTGTAATTGGGGAAGAAGGCATTACCCATTTACGGAGGACAGACAAGAAGTGCCTGGTCGCTTGGAGCATGGGGTTATGGAGAGGCTCCGCACTGTACAACAAAGGATCTAGTCCTAAATGTCCAAGTACAGAGTAGAGGGGTGAAAGCTAGCTCTTCACCCCTATGGGTGCCTAACCCTTTATGCAAAGAGTGCAAAGAGTTAGCTGAATGCCTTAAGCCTAGCCAGCACTTGTGCCCCCTGCCTTGATCCTGGCCAGCACTGCACTTGTACCCATGCCTTAAGCCTGGCTGGCACTTGTGCCCATGCCTTAAGCCTAGCCGGCACTTGTGGCCCCTGCCTTGATCCTAGCCAGCACTGCACTTGTGCCCAGGCCTTAAGCCTAGCCTGCACTTGTGCCCCGGCCTTAAGCCTAGCCCGCACTTGTGTCCAGGCCTTAAGCCTAGCCCTCACTTGTGCCCAGGCCTTAAGCCTAGCCCGCAGTTGTGCCCAGGCCTTAAGCCTAGCCCGCACTTGTGCCCAGGCCTTAAGCCTAGCCCGCACTTGTGCCCAGGCCTTAAGCCTAGCCCGCACTTGTGCCCAGGCCTTAAGCCTAGCCCGCACTTGTGCCCAGGCCTTAAGCCTAGCCCGCACTTGTGCCCAGGCCTTAAGCCTAGCCCGCACTTGTGCCCCTGCCTTGATCCTAGCCAGCACTTGTGCCCAGGCCTTAAGCCTAGCCCGCACTTGTGCCCAGGCCTTAAGCCTAGCCCGCACTTGTGCCCAGGCCTTAAGCCTAGCCCGCACTTGTGCCCCTGCCTTAAGCCTAGCCCGCACTTGTGCCCCCTGCCTTGATCCTAGCCAGCACTTGTGCCCCCTGCCTTGATCCTAGCCAGCACTTGTGCCCAGGCCTTAAGCCTAGCCCGCACTTGTGCCCAGGCCTTAAGCCTAGCCTGCACTTTTGAGCCCCTTGAATGCTTGTTTGTTTGTTTTTGTCTTCAGCTTCATGTTGGTTATGCACATAGGGCCAGCTTTACGCTCTTCGCTCTTGTCCCGTCTGAATGCGCATGCACGACTGTAATTGGGGAAGAAGGCATTACCCATTTACGGAGGACAGACAAGAAGTGCCTGGTCGCTTGGAGCATGGGGTTATGGAGAGGCTCCGCACTGTACAACAAAGGATCTAGTCCTAAATGTCCAAGTACAGAGTAGAGGGGTGAAAGCTAGCTCTTCACCCCTATGGGTGCCTAACCCTTTATGCAAAGAGTGCAAAGAGTTAGCTGAATGCTTTAAGCCTAGCCAGCACTTGTGCCCCCTGCCTTGATCCTGGCCAGCACTGCACTTGTGCCCATGCCTTAAGCCTGGCTGGCACTTGTGCCCATGCCTTAAGCCTAGCCGGCACTTGTGGCCCCTGCCTTGATCCTAGCCAGCACTGCACTTGTGCCCAGGCCTTAAGCCTAGCCTGCACTTGTGCCCCGGCCTTAAGCCTAGCCCGCACTTGTTTCCAGGCCTTAAGCCTAGCCCGCACTTGTGTCCAGGCCTTAAGCCTAGCCCGCACTTGTGCCCAGGCCTTAAGCCTAGCCCGCACTTGTGCCCAGGCCTAAAGCCTAGCCCGCACTTGTGCCCAGGCCTTAAGCCTAGCCCGCACTTGTGCCCCGGCCTTAAGCCTAACCCGCACTTGTGCCCAGGCCTTAAGCCTAACCCGCACTTGTGCCCAGGCCTTAAGCCTAACCCGCACTTGTGCCCAGGCCTTAAGCCTAGCCCGCACTTGTGCCCAGGCCTTAAGCCTAGCCCGCACTTGTGCCCCGGCTTTAAGCTTAGCCCGCACTTGTGCCCCGGCTTTAAGCTTAGCCCGCACTTGTGCCCCGGCCTTAAGCCGAGCCCGCACTTGTGCCCCGGCCTTAAGCCGAGCCCGCACTTGTGCCCCTGCCTTAAGCCGAGCCCGCACTTGTGCCCCTGCCTTAAGCCTAGCCCGCACTTGTGCCCAGGCCTTAAGCCTAGCCCGCACTTGTGCCCAGGCCTTAAGCCTAGCCCGCACTTGTGCCGTTGCCTTAAGCCTAGCCCGCACTTGTGCCCCTGCCTAAAGCCTAGCCCGCACTTGTGCCCAGGCCTAAAGCCTAGCCCGCACTTGTGCCCAGGCCTTAAGCCTAGCCCGCACTTGTGCCCAGGCCTTAAGCCTAGCCCGCACTTGTGCCCAGGCCTTAAGCCTAGCCCGCACTTGTGCCCAGGCCTTAAGCCTAGCCCGCACTTGTGCCCAGGCCTTAAGCCTAGCCCGCACTTGTGCCCAGGCCTTAAGCCTAGCCCGCACTTGTGCCCAGGCCTTAAGCCTAGCCCGCACTTGTGCCCAGGCCTTAAGCCTAGCCCGCACTTGTGCCCAGGCCTTAAGCCGAGCCCGCACTTGTGCCCAGGCCTTAAGCCGAGCCCGCACTTGTGCCCCTGCCTTGATCCTAGCCAGCACTTGTGCCCAGGCCTTAAGCCTAGCCCGCACTTGTGCCCAGGCCTTAAGCCTAGCCCGCACTTGTGCCCCCTGCCTTGATCCTAGCCAGCACTGCACTTATGCCCAGGCCTTAAGCCTAGCCTGCACTTGTGCCAAGGCCTTAAGCCTAGCCCGCACTTGTGCCCAGGCCTTAAGCCTAGCCCGCACTTGTGCCCAGGCCTTAAGCCTAGCCCGCACTTGTGCCCAGGCCTTAAGCCTAGCCCGCACTTGTGCCCAGGCCTTAAGCCTAGCCCGCACTTGTGCCCAGGCCTTAAGCCTAGCCCGCACTTGTGCCCAGGCCTTAAGCCAAGCCCGCACTTGTGCCCCTGCCTTAAGCCTAGCCCGCACTTGTGCCCCTGCCTTAAGCCTAGCCCGCACTTGTGCCCAGGCCTTAAGCCTAGCCCGCACTTGTGCCCAGGCCTTAAGCCTAGCCCGCACTTGTGCCCAGGCCTAAAGCCTAGCCCGCACTTGTGCCCAGGCCTTAAGCCTAGCCCGCACTTGTGCCCCGGCCTTAAGCCTAGCCCGCACTTGTGCCCCGGCCTTAAGCCTAGCCCGCACTTGTGCCCAGGCCTTAAGCCTAGCCCGCACTTGTCCTCAGGCCATAAGCCTAGCCCGCACTTGTGCCCCGGCCTTAAGCCTAGCCCGCACTTGTGCCCCGGCCTTAAGCCTAGCCCGCACTTGTGCCCCGGCCTTAAGCCTAGCCCGCACTTGTGCCCAGGCCTTAAGCCTAGCCCGCACTTGTGCCCAGGCCTTAAGCCTAGCCCGCACTTGTGCCCAGGCCTTAAGCCTAGCCCGCACTTGTGCCCCCTGCCTTGATCCTAGCCAGCACTTGTGCCCAGGCCTTAAGCCTAGCCCGCACTTGTGCCCAGGCCTTAAGCCTAGCCTGCACTTTTGAGCCCCTTGAATGCTTGTTTGTTTGTTTTTGTCTTCAGCTTCATGTTGGTTATGCACATAGGGCCAGCTTTACGCTCTTCGCTCTTGTCCCGTCTGAATGCGCATGCACGACTGTAATTGGGGAAGAAGGCATTACCCATTTACGGAGGACAGACAAGAAGTGCCTGGTCGCTTGGAGCATGGGGTTATGGAGAGGCTCCGCACTGTACAACAAAGGATCTAGTCCTAAATGTCCAAGTACAGAGTAGAGGGGTGAAAGCTAGCTCTTCACCCCTATGGGTGCCTAACCCTTTATGCAAAGAGTGCAAAGAGTTAGCTGAATGCCTTAAGCCTAGCCAGCACTTGTGCCCCCTGCCTTGATCCTGGCCAGCACTGCACTTGTGCCCATGCCGTAAGCCTAGCCCGCACTTGTGCCCAGGCCTTAAGCCTGGCTGGCACTTGTGCCCATGCCTTAAGCCTAGCCGGCACTTGTGGCCCCTGCCTTGATCCTAGCCAGCACTGCACTTGTGCCCAGGCCTTAAGCCTAGCCTGCACTTGTGCCCCGGCTTTAAGCCTAGCCCGCACTTGTGCCCCGGCCTTAAGCCTAACCCGCACTTGTGCCCAGGCCTTAAGCTTAGCCCGCACTTGTGCCCAGGCCTTAAGCCTAGCCCGCACTTGTGCCCCCTGCCTTGATCCTAGCCAGCACTGCACTTGTGCCCAGGCCTTAAGCCTAGCCTGCACTTGTGCCCAGGCCTTAAGCCTAGCCCGCACTTGTGCCCAGGCCTTAAGCCTAGCCCGCACTTGTGCCCAGGCCTTAAGCCTAGCCCGCACTTGTGCCCAGGCATTAAGCCTAGCCCGCACTTGTGCCCCCTGCCTTGATCCTAGCCAGCACTTGTGCCCAGGCCTTAAGCCTAGCCTGCACTTGTGCCCTGGCCTTAAGCCTAGCCCGCACTTGTGCCCCGGCCTTAAGCCTAGCCCGCACTTGTGCCCCGGCCTTAAGCCTAACCCGCACTTGTGCCCAGGCCTTAAGCCTAGCCCGCACTTGTGCCCAGGCCTTAAGCCTAGCCCGCACTTGTGCCCCGGCTTTAAGCTTAGCCCGCACTTGTGCCCCGGCTTTAAGCCTAGCCCGCACTTGTGCCCAGGCCTTAAGCCTAGCCCGCACTTGTGCCCCCTGCCTTGATCCTAGCCAGCACTTGTGCCCAGGCCTTAAGCCTAGCCCGCACTTGTGCCCAGGCCTTAAGCCTAGCCCGCACTTGTGCCCCCTGCCTTGATCCTAGCCAGCACTGCACTTATGCCCAGGCCTTAAGCCTAGCCTGCACTTGTGCCCAGGCCTTAAGCCTAGCCCGCACTTGTGCCCAGGCCTTAAGCCTAGCCCGCACTTGTGCCCAGGCCTTAAGCCTAGCCCGCACTTGTGCCCAGGCCTTAAGCCTAGCCCGCACTTGTGCCCCCTGCCTTGATCCTAGCCAGCACTTGTGCCCAGGCCTTAAGCCTAGCCCGCACTTGAGCCCAGGCCTTAAGCCAAGCCCGCACTTGTGCCCCTGCCTTAAGCCTAGCCCGCACTTGTGCCCCTGCCTTAAGCCAAGCCCGCACTTGTGCCCCTGCCTTAAGCCGAGCCCGCACTTGTGTCCCTGCCTTAAGCCGAGCCCGCACTTGTGCCCCTGCCTTAAGCCTAGCCCGCACTTGTGCCCAGGCCTTAAGCCTAGCCCGCACTTGTGCCCAGGCCTTAAGCCTAGCCCGCACTTGTGCCCCTGCCTTAAGCCTAGCCCGCACTTGTGCCCCTGCCTTAAGCCTAGCCCGCACTTGTGCCCCTGCCTTAAGCCTAGCCCGCACTTGTGCCCAGACCTAAAGCCTAGCCCGCACTTGTGCCCAGGCCTTAAGCCTAGCCCGCACTTGTGCCCAGGCCTTAAGCCTAGCCCGCACTTGTGCCCAGGCCTTAAGCCTAGCCCGCACTTGTGCCCAGGCCTTAAGCCTAGCCCGCACTTGTGCCCTGGCCTTAAGCCTAGCCCGCACTTGTGCCCTGGCCTTAATCCTAGCCCGCACTTGTGCCCAGGCCTTAAGCCTAGCCCGCACTTGTCCTCAGGCCATAAGCCTAGCCCGCACTTGTGCCCCGGCCTTAAGCCTAGCCCGCACTTGTGCCCCGGCCTTAAGCCTAGCCCGCACTTGTGCCCCGGCCTTAAGCCTAGCCCGCACTTGTGCCCAGGCCTTAAGCCTAGCCCGCACTTGTGCCCAGGCCTTAAGCCTAGCCCGCACTTGTGCCCAGGCCTTAAGCCTAGCCCGCACTTGTGCCCAGGCCTTAAGCCTAGCCCGCACTTGTGCCCAGGCCTTAAGCCTAGCCCGCACTTGTGCCCCCTGCCTTGATCCTAGCCAGCACTTGTGCCCAGGCCTTAAGCCTAGCCCGCACTTGTGCCCAGGCCTTAAGCCTAGCCTGCACTTTTGAGCCCCTTGAATGCTTGTTTGTTTGTTTTTGTCTTCAGCTTCATGTTGGTTATGCACATAGGGCCAGCTTTACGCTCTTCGCTCTTGTCCCGTCTGAATGCGCATGCACGACTGTAATTGGGGAAGAAGGCATTACCCATTTACGGAGGACAGACAAGAAGTGCCTGGTCGCTTGGAGCAT
This sequence comes from Ranitomeya imitator, assembly GCF_032444005.1. Lineage (NCBI taxonomy): Eukaryota > Metazoa > Chordata > Amphibia > Anura > Dendrobatidae > Ranitomeya > Ranitomeya imitator. Next base: position 14,822 of record NW_027194095.1, read on the forward strand.
GGGGTTATGGAGAGGCTCCGCACTGTACAACAAAGGATCTAGTCCTAAATGTCCAAGTACAGAGTAGAGGGGTGAAAGCTAGCTCTTCACCCCTATGGGTGCCTAACCCTTTATGCAAAGAGTGCAAAGAGTTAGCTGAATGCCTTAAGCCTAGCCAGCACTTGTGCCCCCTGCCTTGATCCTGGCCAGCACTGCACTTGTACCCATGCCTTAAGCCTGGCTGGCACTTGTGCCCATGCCTTAAGCCTAGCCGGCACTTGTGGCCCCTGCCTTGATCCTAGCCAGCACTGCACTTGTGCCCAGGCCTTAAGCCTAGCCTGCACTTGTGCCCCGGCCTTAAGCCTAGCCCGCACTTGTGTCCAGGCCTTAAGCCTAGCCCTCACTTGTGCCCAGGCCTTAAGCCTAGCCCGCAGTTGTGCCCAGGCCTTAAGCCTAGCCCGCACTTGTGCCCAGGCCTTAAGCCTAGCCCGCACTTGTGCCCAGGCCTTAAGCCTAGCCCGCACTTGTGCCCAGGCCTTAAGCCTAGCCCGCACTTGTGCCCAGGCCTTAAGCCTAGCCCGCACTTGTGCCCAGGCCTTAAGCCTAGCCCGCACTTGTGCCCCTGCCTTGATCCTAGCCAGCACTTGTGCCCAGGCCTTAAGCCTAGCCCGCACTTGTGCCCAGGCCTTAAGCCTAGCCCGCACTTGTGCCCAGGCCTTAAGCCTAGCCCGCACTTGTGCCCCTGCCTTAAGCCTAGCCCGCACTTGTGCCCCCTGCCTTGATCCTAGCCAGCACTTGTGCCCCCTGCCTTGATCCTAGCCAGCACTTGTGCCCAGGCCTTAAGCCTAGCCCGCACTTGTGCCCAGGCCTTAAGCCTAGCCTGCACTTTTGAGCCCCTTGAATGCTTGTTTGTTTGTTTTTGTCTTCAGCTTCATGTTGGTTATGCACATAGGGCCAGCTTTACGCTCTTCGCTCTTGTCCCGTCTGAATGCGCATGCACGACTGTAATTGGGGAAGAAGGCATTACCCATTTACGGAGGACAGACAAGAAGTGCCTGGTCGCTTGGAGCATGGGGTTATGGAGAGGCTCCGCACTGTACAACAAAGGATCTAGTCCTAAATGTCCAAGTACAGAGTAGAGGGGTGAAAGCTAGCTCTTCACCCCTATGGGTGCCTAACCCTTTATGCAAAGAGTGCAAAGAGTTAGCTGAATGCCTTAAGCCTAGCCAGCACTTGTGCCCCCTGCCTTGATCCTGGCCAGCACTGCACTTGTGCCCATGCCTTAAGCCTGGCTGGCACTTGTGCCCATGCCTTAAGCCTAGCCGGCACTTGTGGCCCCTGCCTTGATCCTAGCCAGCACTGCACTTGTGCCCAGGCCTTAAGCCTAGCCTGCACTTGTGCCCCGGCCTTAAGCCTAGCCCGCACTTGTTTCCAGGCCTTAAGCCTAGCCCGCACTTGTGTCCAGGCCTTAAGCCTAGCCCGCACTTGTGCCCAGGCCTTAAGCCTAGCCCGCACTTGTGCCCAGGCCTAAAGCCTAGCCCGCACTTGTGCCCAGGCCTTAAGCCTAGCCCGCACTTGTGCCCCGGCCTTAAGCCTAACCCGCACTTGTGCCCAGGCCTTAAGCCTAACCCGCACTTGTGCCCAGGCCTTAAGCCTAACCCGCACTTGTGCCCAGGCCTTAAGCCTAGCCCGCACTTGTGCCCAGGCCTTAAGCCTAGCCCGCACTTGTGCCCCGGCTTTAAGCTTAGCCCGCACTTGTGCCCCGGCTTTAAGCTTAGCCCGCACTTGTGCCCCGGCCTTAAGCCGAGCCCGCACTTGTGCCCCGGCCTTAAGCCGAGCCCGCACTTGTGCCCCGGCCTTAAGCCGAGCCCGCACTTGTGCCCTGGCCTTAAGCCGAGCCCGCACTTGTGCCCTGGCCTTAAGCCGAGCCCGCACTTGTGCCCCTGCCTTAAGCCGAGCCCGCACTTGTGCCCCTGCCTTAAGCCGAGCCCGCACTTGTGCCCCTGCCTTAAGCCTAGCCCGCACTTGTGCCCAGGCCTTAAGCCTAGCCCGCACTTGTGCCCAGGCCTTAAGCCTAGCCCGCACTTGTGCCGTTGCCTTAAGCCTAGCCCGCACTTGTGCCCCTGCCTAAAGCCTAGCCCGCACTTGTGCCCAGGCCTAAAGCCTAGCCCGCACTTGTGCCCAGGCCTTAAGCCTAGCCCGCACTTGTGCCCAGGCCTTAAGCCTAGCCCGCACTTGTGCCCAGGCCTTAAGCCTAGCCCGCACTTGTGCCCAGGCCTTAAGCCTAGCCCGCACTTGTGCCCAGGCCTTAAGCCTAGCCCGCACTTGTGCCCAGGCCTTAAGCCTAGCCCGCACTTGTGCCCAGGCCTTAAGCCTAGCCCGCACTTGTGCCCAGGCCTTAAGCCTAGCCCGCACTTGTGCCCAGGCCTTAAGCCTAGCCCGCACTTGTGCCCAGGCCTTAAGCCTAGCCCGCACTTGTGCCCAGGCCTTAAGCCTAGCCCGCACTTGTGCCCAGGCCTTAAGCCTAGCCCGCACTTGTGCCCCCTGCCTTGATCCTAGCCAGCACTTGTGCCCAGGCCTTAAGCCTAGCCCGCACTTGTGCCCGGGCCTTAAGCCGAGCCCGCACTTGTGCCCAGGCCTTAAGCCGAGCCCGCACTTGTGCCCCTGCCTTGATCCTAGCCAGCACTTGTGCCCAGGCCTTAAGCCTAGCCCGCACTTGTGCCCAGGCCTTAAGCCTAGCCCGCACTTGTGCCCCCTGCCTTGATCCTAGCCAGCACTGCACTTATGCCCAGGCCTTAAGCCTAGCCTGCACTTGTGCCAAGGCCTTAAGCCTAGCCCGCACTTGTGCCCAGGCCTTAAGCCTAGCCCGCACTTGTGCCCAGGCCTTAAGCCTAGCCCGCACTTGTGCCCAGGCCTTAAGCCTAGCCCGCACTTGTGCCCAGGCCTTAAGCCTAGCCCGCACTTGTGCCCAGGCCTTAAGCCTAGCCCGCACTTGTGCCCAGGCCTTAAGCCAAGCCCGCACTTGTGCCCCTGCCTTAAGCCTAGCCCGCACTTGTGCCCCTGCCTTAAGCCTAGCCCGCACTTGTGCCCAGGCCTTAAGCCTAGCCCGCACTTGTGCCCAGGCCTTAAGCCTAGCCCGCACTTGTGCCCAGGCCTAAAGCCTAGCCCGCACTTGTGCCCAGGCCTTAAGCCTAGCCCGCACTTGTGCCCCGGCCTTAAGCCTAGCCCGCACTTGTGCCCCGGCCTTAAGCCTAGCCCGCACTTGTGCCCAGGCCTTAAGCCTAGCCCGCACTTGTCCTCAGGCCATAAGCCTAGCCCGCACTTGTGCCCCGGCCTTAAGCCTAGCCCGCACTTGTGCCCCGGCCTTAAGCCTAGCCCGCACTTGTGCCCCGGCCTTAAGCCTAGCCCGCACTTGTGCCCAGGCCTTAAGCCTAGCCCGCACTTGTGCCCAGGCCTTAAGCCTAGCCCGCACTTGTGCCCAGGCCTTAAGCCTAGCCCGCACTTGTGCCCCCTGCCTTGATCCTAGCCAGCACTTGTGCCCAGGCCTTAAGCCTAGCCCGCACTTGTGCCCAGGCCTTAAGCCTAGCCTGCACTTTTGAGCCCCTTGAATGCTTGTTTGTTTGTTTTTGTCTTCAGCTTCATGTTGGTTATGCACATAGGGCCAGCTTTACGCTCTTCGCTCTTGTCCCGTCTGAATGCGCATGCACGACTGTAATTGGGGAAGAAGGCATTACCCATTTACGGAGGACAGACAAGAAGTGCCTGGTCGCTTGGAGCATGGGGTTATGGAGAGGCTCCGCACTGTACAACAAAGGATCTAGTCCTAAATGTCCAAGTACAGAGTAGAGGGGTGAAAGCTAGCTCTTCACCCCTATGGGTGCCTAACCCTTTATGCAAAGAGTGCAAAGAGTTAGCTGAATGCCTTAAGCCTAGCCAGCACTTGTGCCCCCTGCCTTGATCCTGGCCAGCACTGCACTTGTGCCCATGCCGTAAGCCTAGCCCGCACTTGTGCCCAGGCCTTAAGCCTGGCTGGCACTTGTGCCCATGCCTTAAGCCTAGCCGGCACTTGTGGCCCCTGCCTTGATCCTAGCCAGCACTGCACTTGTGCCCAGGCCTTAAGCCTAGCCTGCACTTGTGCCCCGGCTTTAAGCCTAGCCCGCACTTGTGCCCCGGCCTTAAGCCTAACCCGCACTTGTGCCCAGGCCTTAAGCTTAGCCCGCACTTGTGCCCAGGCCTTAAGCCTAGCCCGCACTTGTGCCCCCTGCCTTGATCCTAGCCAGCACTGCACTTGTGCCCAGGCCTTAAGCCTAGCCTGCACTTGTGCCCAGGCCTTAAGCCTAGCCCGCACTTGTGCCCAGGCCTTAAGCCTAGCCCGCACTTGTGCCCAGGCCTTAAGCCTAGCCCGCACTTGTGCCCCGGCTTTAAGCTTAGCCCGCACTTGTGCCCCGGCTTTAAGCTTAGCCCGCACTTGTGCCCAGGCCTTAAGCCTAGCCCGCACTTGTGCCCCTGCCTTAAGCCGAGCCCGCACTTGTGTCCCTGCCTTAAGCCGAGCCCGCACTTGTGCCCCTGCCTTAAGCCTAGCCCGCACTTGTGCCCAGGCCTTAAGCCTAGCCCGCACTTGTGCCCAGGCCTTAAGCCTAGCCCGCACTTGTGCCCCTGCCTTAAGCCTAGCCCGCACTTGTGCCCCTGCCTTAAGCCTAGCCCGCACTTGTGCCCCTGCCTTAAGCCTAGCCCGCACTTGTGCCCAGACCTAAAGCCTAGCCCGCACTTGTGCCCAGGCCTTAAGCCTAGCCCGCACTTGTGCCCAGGCCTTAAGCCTAGCCCGCACTTGTGCCCAGGCCTTAAGCCTAGCCCGCTCTTGTGCCCAGGCCTTAAGCCTAGCCCGCACTTGTGCCCAGGCCTTAAGCCTAGCCCGCACTTGTGCCCCCTGCCTTGATCCTAGCCAGCACTTGTGCCGAGGCCTTAAGCCAAGCCCGCACTTGTGCCCCTGCCTTAAGCCTAGCCCGCACTTGTGCCCCTGCCTTAAGCCTAGCCCGCACTTGTGCCCAGGCCTTAAGCCTAGCCCGCACTTGTGCCCAGGGCTTAAGCCCAGCCCGCACTTGTGCCCAGGCCTTAAGCCTAGCCCGCACTTGTGCCCAGGCCTTAAGCCTAGCCCGCACTTGTGCCCAGGCCTTAAGCCTAGCCCGCACTTGTGCCCAGGCCTTAAGCCTAGCCCGCACTTGTGCCCAGGCCTTAAGCCTAGCCTGCACTTGTTCCCAGGCCTTAAGCCAAGCCCGCACTTGTGCCCCTGCCTTAAGCCTAGCCCGCACTTGTGCCCCTGCCTTAAGCCTAGCCCGCACTTGTGCCCAGGCCTTAAGCCTAGCCCGCACTTGTGCCCAGGCCTTAAGCCTAGCCCGCACTTGTGCCCAGGCCTTAAGCCTAGCCCGCACTTGTGCCCAGGCCTTAAGCCTAGCCCGCACTTGTGCCCAGGCCTTAAGCCTAGCCTGCACTTGTTCCCAGGCCTTAAGCCTAGCCTGCACTTGTGCCCAGGCCTTAAGCCTAGCCCGCACTTGTGCCCCCTGCCTTGATCCTAGCCAGCACTGCACTTGTGCCCAGGCCTTAAGCCTAGCCTGCACTTGTGCCCAGGCCTTAAGCCTAGCCCGCACTTGTGCCCAGGCCTTAAGCCTAGCCCGCACTTGTGCCCAGGCCTTAAGCCTAGCCCGCACTTGTGCCCAGGCCTTAAGCCTAGCCCGCACTTGTGCCACCTGCCTTGATCCTAGCCAGCACTTGTGCCCAGGCCTTAAGCCTAGCCCGCACTTGTGCCCAGGCCTTAAGCCTAGCCCGCACTTGTGCCCCCTGCCTTGATCCTAGCCAGCACTGCACTTATGCCCAGGCCTTAAGCCTAGCCTGCACTTGTGCCCAGGCCTTAAGCCTAGCCCGCACTTGTGCCCAGGCCTTAAGCCTAGCCCGCACTTGTGCCCAGGCCTTAAGCCTAGCCCGCACTTGTGCCCAGGCCTTAAGCCTAGCCCGCACTTGTGCCCAGGCCTTAAGCCTAGCCCGCACTTGTGCCCCCTGCCTTGATCCTAGCCAGCACTTGTGCCCAGGCCTTAAGCCTAGCCCGCACTTGAGCCCAGGCCTTAAGCCAAGCCCGCACTTGTGCCCCTGCCTTAAGCCTAGCCCGCACTTGTGCCCCTGCCTTAAGCCTAGCCCGCACTTGTGCCCAGGCCTTAAGCCTAGCCCGCACTTGTGCCCAGGCCTTAAGCCTAGCCCGCACTTGTGCCCAGGCCTAAAGCCTAGCCCGCACTTGTGCCCAGGCCTTAAGCCTAGCCCGCACTTGTGCCCAGGCCTTAAGCCTAGCCCGCACTTGTGCCCTGGCCTTAAGCCTAGCCCGCACTTGTGCCCCGGCCTTAAGCCTAGCCCGCACTTGTGCCCCGGCCTTAAGCCTAGCCCGCACTTGTGCCCCGGCCTTAAGCCTAGCCCGCACTTGTGCCCCGGCCTTAAGCCTAGCCCGCACTTGTGCCCCGGCCTTAAGCCTAGCCCGCACTTGTGCCCCGGCCTTAAGCCTAGCCCGCACTTGTGCCCCGGCCTTAAGCCTAGCCCGCACTTGTGCCCAGGCCTTAAGCCTAGCCCGCACTTGTGCCCAGGCCTTAAGCCTAGCCCGCACTTGTGCCCAGGCCTTAAGCCTAGCCCGCACTTGTGCCCAGGCCTTAAGCCTAGCCCGCACTTGTGCCCCCTGCCTTGATCCTAGCCAGCACTTGTGCCAAGGCCTTAAGCCTAGCCCGCACTTGTGCCCAGGCCTTAAGCCTAGCCCGCACTTGTGCCCCTGCCTTAAGCCTAGCCCGCACTTGTGCCCAGGCCTTAAGCCTAGCCCGCACTTGTGCCCAGGCCTTAAGCCTAGCCCGCACTTGTGCCCAGGCCTTAAGCCTAGCCCGCACTTGTGCCCAGGCCTTAAGCCTAGCCCGCACTTGTGCCCCCTGCCTTGATCCTAGCCAGCACTTGTGCCCAGGCCTTAAGCCTAGCCTGCACTTGTGCCCCTGCCTTAAGCCTAGCCCGCACTTGTGCCCCGGCCTTAAGCCTAGCCCGCACTTGTGCCCCGGCCTTAAGCCTAACCCGCACTTGTGCCCAGGCCTTAAGCCTAGCCCGCACTTGTGCCCCGGCTTTAAGCCTAGCCCGCACTTGTGCCCCGGCTTTAAGCTTAGCCCGCACTTGTGCCCCGGCTTTAAGCTTAGCCCACACTTGTGCCCAGGCCTTAAGCCTAGCCCGCACTTGTGCCCAGGCCTTAAGCCTAGCCCGCACTTGTGCCCCCTGCCTTGATCCTAGCCAGCACTTGTGCCCAGGCCTTAAGCCTAGCCCGCACTTGTGCCCAGGCCTTAAGCCAAGCCCGCACTTGTGCCCCTGCCTTAAGCCTAGCCCGCACTTGTGCCCCTGCCTTAAGCCTAGCCCGCACTTGTGTCCAGGCCGCACTTGTGCCCAGGCCTTAAGCCTAGCCCGCACTTGTGGCCAGGCCTTAAGCCTAGCCCGCACTTGTGCCCAGGCCTTAAGCCTAGCCCGCACTTGTGCCCAGGCCTTAAGCCTAGCCCGCACTTGTGCCCAGGCCTTAAGCCTAGCCCGCACTTGTGCCCCCTGCCTTGATCCTAGCCAGCACTTGTGCCCAGGCCTTAAGCCTAGCCCGCACTTGTGCCCAGGCCTTAAGCCTAGCCTACACTTTTGAGCCCCTTGAATGCTTGTTTGTTTTTGTCTTCAGCTTCATGTTGGTTATGCACATAGGGCCAGCTTTACGCTCTTCGCTCTTGTCCCGTCTGAATGCGCATGCACGACTTTAATTGGGGAATAAGGCATTACCCATTTACGGAGGACAGACAAGAAGTGCCTGGTCGCTTGGAGCATGGGGTTATGGAGAGGCTCCGCACTTTACAACAAAGGATCTAGTCCTAAATGTCCAAGTACAGAGTAGAGGGGTGAAAGCTAGCTCTTCACCCCTATGGGTGCCTAACCCTTTATGCAAAGAGTGCAAAGAGTTAGCTGAATGCCTTAAGCCTAGCCAGCACTTGTGCCCCCTGCCTTGATCCTGGCCAGCACTGCACTTGTGCCCATGCCGTAAGCCTAGCCCACACTTGTGCCCAGGCCTTAAGCCTAGCCCGCACTTGTGCCCAGGCCTTAAGCCTGGCTGGCACTTGTGCCCATGCCTTAAGCCTAGCCGGCACTTGTGGCCCCTGCCTTGATCCTAGCAGCACTGCACTTGTGCCCAGGCCTTAAGCCTAGCCTGCACTTGTGCCCAGGCCTTAAGCCTAGCCCGCACTTGTGCCCCGGCCTTAAGCCTAGCCCGCACTTGTGCCCCGGCCTTAAGCCTAGCCCGCACTTGTGCCCCGGCCTTAAGCCTAGCCCGCACTTGTGCCCAGGCCTTAAGCCTAGCCCGCACTTGTGCCCCGGCCTTAAGCCTAGCCCGCACTTGTGCCCCGGCCTTAAGCCTAGCCCGCACTTGTGCCCCGGCCTTAAGCCTAGCCCGCACTTGTGCCCCGGCCTTAAGCCTAGCCCGCACTTGTGCCCCGGCCTTAAGTCTAACCCGCACTTGTGCCCAGGCCTTAAGCCTAGCCCGCACTTGTACCCAGGCCTTAAGCCTAGCCCGCACTTGTGCCCCGGCCTTAAGCCTAGCCCGCACTTGTGCCCTGGCCTTAAGCCTAGCCCGCACTTGTGCCCCGGCCTTAAGCCTAGCCCGCACTTGTGCCCCGGCCTTAAGCCTAGCCCGCACTTGTGCCCATGCCTTAAGCCTAACCCGCACTTGTGCCCAGGCCTTAAGCCTAGCCCGCACTTGTGCCCCGGCTTTAAGCTTAGCCCGCACTTGTGCCCCGGCTTTAAGCTTAGCCCGCACTTGTGCCCCGGCTTTAAGCTTAGCCCGCACTTGTGCCCCGGCTTTAAGCTTAGCCCGCACTTGTGCCCCGGCTTTAAGCTTAGCCCGCACTTGTGCCCAGGCCTTAAGCCTAGCCCGCACTTGTGCCTCGGCCTTAAGCCGAGCCCGCACTTGTGCCTCGGCCTTAAGCCGAGCCCGCACTTGTGCCCCTGCCTTAAGCCTAGCCCGCACTTGTGCCCCTGCCTTAAGCCTAGCCCACACTTGTGCCCAGGCCTTAAGCCTAGCCCGCACTTGTGCCCAGGCCTTAAGCCTAGCCCGCACTTGTGCCCAGGCCTAAAGCCTAGCCCGCACTTGTGCCCAGGCCTTAAGCCTAGCCCGCACTTGTGCCCTGGCCTTAAGCCTAGCCCGCACTTGTGCCCTGGCCTTAAGCCTAGCCCGCACTTGTGCCCAGGCCTTAAGCCTAGCCCGCACTTGTCCTCAGGCCATAAGCCTAGCCCGCACTTGTGCCCCGGCCTTAAGCCTAGCCCGCACTTGTGCCCCGGCCTTAAGCCTAGCCCGCACTTGTGCCCCGGCCTTAAGCCTAGCCCACACTTGTGCCCAGGCCTTAAGCCTAGCCCGCACTTGTGCCCAGGCCTTAAGCCTAGCCCGCACTTGTGCCCAGGCCTTAAACCTAGCCCGCACTTGTGCCCAGGCCTTAAGCCTAGCCTGCACTTGTGCCCCCTGCCTTGATCCTAGCCAGCACTTGTGCCAAGGCCTTAAGCCTAGCCCGCACTTGTGCCCAGGCCTTAAGCCTAGCCTGCACTTTTGAGCCCCTTGAATGCTTGTTTGTTTGTTTTTGTCTTCAGCTTCATGTTGGTTATGCACATAGGGCCAGCTTTACGCTCTTCGCTCTTGTCCCGTCTGAATGCGCATGCACGACTGTAATTGGGGAAGAAGGCATTACCCATTTACGGAGGACAGACAAGAAGTGCCTGGTCGCTTGGAGCATGGGGTTATGGAGAGGCTCCGCACTGTACAACAAAGGATCTAGTCCTAAATGTCCAAGTACAGAGTAGAGGGGTGAAAGCTAGCTCTTCACCCCTATGGGTGCCTAACCCTTTATGCAAAGAGTGCAAAGAGTTAGCTGAATGCCTTAAGCCTAGCCAGCACTTGTGCCCAGGCCTTAAGCCTAGCCCGCACTTGTGCCCAGGCCTTAAGCCTAGCCCGCACTTGTGCCCAGGCCTTAAGCCTAGCCCGCACTTGTGCCCAGGCCTTAAGCCTAGCCCGCACTTGTGCCCAGGCCTTAAGCCTAGCCCGCACTTGTGCCCAGGCCTTAAGCCTAGCCCGCACTTGTGCCCCCTGCCTTGATCCTAGCCAGCACTTGTGCCCAGGCCTTAAGCCAAGCCCGCACTTGTGCCCAGGCCTTAAGCCTAGCCCGCACTTGTGCCCAGGCCTTAAGCCTAGCCCGCACTTGTGCCCAGGCCTTAAGCCTAGCCCGCACTTGTGCCCAGGCCTTAAGCCTAGCCCGCACTTGTGCCCAGGCCTTAAGCCTAGCCCGCACTTGTGCCCAGGCCTTAAGCCTAACCCGCACTTGTGCCCAGGCCTTAAGCCTAGCCCGCACTTGTGCCCAGGCCTTAAGCCTAGCCCGCACTTGTGCCCAGGCCTTAAGCCTAGCCCGCACTTGTGCCCAGGCCTTAAGCCTAGCCCGCACTTGTGCCCAGGCCTTAAGCCTAGCCCGCACTTGTGCCCAGGCCTTAAGCCTAGCCCGCACTTGTGCCCAGGCCTTAAGCCTAACCCGCACTTGTGCCCAGGCCTTAAGCCTAGCCCGCACTTGTGCCCAGGCCTTAAGCCTAGCCCGCACTTGTGCCCAGGCCTTAAGCCTAGCCCGCACTTGTGCCCAGGCCTTAAGCCTAGCCAGCACTTGTGCCCCCTGCCTTGATCCTGGCCAGCACTGCACTTGTGCCCATGCCTTAAGCCTGGCTGGCACTTGTGCCCATGCCTTAAGCCTAGCCGGCACTTGTGGCCCCTGCCTTGATCCTAGCCAGCACTGCACTTGTGCCCAGGCCTTAAGCCTAGCCTGCACTTGTGCCCAGGCCTTAAGCCTAGCCTGCACTTGTGCCCCGGCCTTAAGCCTAGCCCGCACTTGTGTCCAGGCCTTAAGCCTAGCCCGCACTTGTGCCCAGGCCTTAAGCCTAGCCCGCACTTGTGCCCAGGCCTTAAGCCTAGCCCGCACTTGTGCCCAGGCCTTAAGCCTAGCCCGCACTTGTGCCCAGGCCTTAAGCCTAACCCGCACTTGTGCCCAGGCCTTAAGCCTAGCCCGCACTTGTGCCCAGGCCTTAAGCCTAGCCCGCACTTGTGCCCAGGCCTTAAGCCTAGCCCGCACTTGTGCCCAGGCCTTAAGCCTAGCCTGCACTTGTGCCCCCTGCCTTGATCCTAGCCAGCACTGCACTTATGCCCAGGCCTTAAGCCTAGCCTGCACTTGTGCCCAGGCCTTAAGCCTAGCCCGCACTTGTGCCCAGGCCTTAAGCCTAGCCCGCACTTGTGCCCAGGCCTTAAGCCTAGCCCGCACTTGTGCCCAGGCCTTAAGCCTAGCCCGCACTTGTGCCCAGGCCTTAAGCCTAGCCCGCACTTGTGCCCAGGCCTTAAGCCTAGCCCGCACTTGTGCCCAGGCCTTAAGCCTAGCCCGCACTTGTGCCCAGGCCTTAAGCCTAGCCCGCACTTGTGCCCAGGCCTTAAGCCTAGCCCGCACTTGTGCCCAGGCCTTGATCCTAGCCCGCACTTGTGCCCAGGCCTTAAGCCTAGCCCGCACTTGTGCCCAGGCCTTAAGCCTAGCCCGCACTTGTGCCCCCTGCCTTGATCCTAGCCAGCACTTGTGCCCAGGCCTTAAGCCTAGCCCGCACTTGTGCCCCTGCCTTAAGCCTAGCCCGCACTTGTGCCCCTGCCTTAAGCCTAGCCCGCACTTGTGCCCCTGCCTTAAGCCTAGCCCGCACTTGTGCCCCCTGCCTTGATCCTAGCCAGCACTTGTGCCCAGGCCTTAAGCCTAGCCTGCACTTGTGCCCAGGCCTTAAGCCTAGCCTGCACTTTTGAGCCCCTTGAATGCTTGTTTGTTTGTTTTTGTCTTCAGCTTCATGTTGGTTATGCACATAGGGCCAGCTTTACGCTCTTCGCTCTTGTCCCGTCTGAATGCGCATGCACGACTGTAATTGGGGAAGAAGGCATTACCCATTTACGGAGGACAGACAAGAAGTGCCTGGTCGCTTGGAGCATGGGGTTATGGAGAGGCTCCGCACTGTACAACAAAGGATCTAGTCCTAAATGTCCAAGTACAGAGTAGAGGGGTGAAAGCTAGCTCTTCACCCCTATGGGTGCCTAACCCTTTATGCAAAGAGTGCAAAGAGTTAGCTGAATGCCTTAAGCCTAGCCAGCACTTGTGCGCCCTGCCTTGATCCTGGCCAGCACTGCACTTGTGCCCATGCCTTAAGCCTGGCTGGCACTTGTGCCCATGCCTTAAGCCTAGCCGGCACTTGTGGCCCCTGCCTTGATCCTAGCCAGCACTGCACTTGTGCCCAGGCCTTAAGCCTAGCCTGCACTTGTGCCCCGGCCTTAAGCCTAGCCCACACTTGTGTCCAGGCCTTAGGCCTAGCCCGCACTTGTGCCCAGGCCTTAAGCCTAGCCCGCACTTGTGCCCAGGCCTTAAGCCTAGCCCGCACTTGTGCCCCGGCCTTAAGCCTAACCCGCACTTGTGCCCAGGCCTTAAGCCTAGCCCGCACTTGTGCCCAGGCCTTAAGCCTAGCCGGCACTTGTGGCCCCTGCCTTGATCCTAGCCAGCACTGCACTTGTGCCCAGGCCTTAAGCCTAGCCCGCACTTGTGCCCAGGCCTTAAGCCTAGCCCGCACTTGTGCCCAGGCCTTAAGCCTAGCCCGCACTTGTGCCCAGGCCTTAAGCCTAGCCCGCACTTGTGCCCCGGCCTTAAGCCTAACCCGCACTTGTGCCCAGGCCTTAAGCCTAGCCCGCACTTGTGCCCAGGCCTTAAGCCTAGCCCGCACTTGTGCCCAGGCCTTAAGCTTAGCCCGCACTTGTGCCCCGGCTTTAAGCTTAGCCCGCACTTGTGCCCAGGCCTTAAGCCTAGCCCGCACTTGTGCCCAGGCCTTAAGCCTAGCCCGCACTTGTGCCCAGGCCTTAAGCCTAGCCCGCACTTGTGCCCAGGCCTTAAGCCTAGCCCGCACTTGTGCCCAGGCCTTAAGCCTAGCCCGCACTTGTGCCCAGGCCTTAAGCCTAGCCCGCACTTGTGCCCCGGCCTTAAGCCGAGCCCGCACTTGTGCCCCAGCCTTAAGCCGAGCCCGCACTTGTGCCCCGGCCTTAAGCCGAGCCCGCACTTGTGCCCCGGCCTTAAGCTTAGCCCGCACTTGTGCCCAGGCCTTAAGCCTAGCCCGCACTTGTCCTCAGGCCATAAGCCTAGCCCGCACTTGTGCCCCGGCCTTATGCCTAGCCCGCACTTGTGCCCCTGCCTTAAGCCGAGCCCGCACTTGTGCCCCTGCCTTAAGCCGAGCCCGCACTTGTGCCCCTGCCTTAAGCCGAGCCCGCACTTGTGCCCCTGCCTTAAGCCGAGCCCGCACTTGTGCCCCTGCCTTAAGCCTAGCCCGCACTTGTGCCCAGGCCTTAAGCCTAGCCCGCACTTGTGCCCAGGCCTTAAGCCTAGCCCGCACTTGTGCCCAGGCCTTAAGCCTAGCCCGCACTTGTGCCCAGGCCTAAAGCCTAGCCCGCACTTGTGCCCAGGCCTTAAGCCTAGCCCGCACTTGTGCCCAGGCCTTAAGCCTAGCCCGCACTTGTGCCCAGGCCTTAAGCCTAGCCCGCGCTTGTGCCCAGGCCTTAAGCCTAGCCCGCACTTGTGCCCCGGCCTTAAGCCTAGCCCGCACTTGTGCCCAGGCCTTAAGCCTAGCCCGCACTTGTGCCCAGGCCTTAAGCCTAGCCCGCACTTGTGCCCAGGCCTTAAGCCTAGCCCGCACTTGTGCCCAGGCCTTAAGCCTAGCCCGCACTTGTGCCCAGGCCTTAAGCCTAGCCCGCACTTGTGCCCCCTGCCTTGATCCTAGCCAGCACTTGTGCCCAGGCCTTAAGCCAAGCCCGCACTTGTGCCCAGGCCTTAAGCCTAGCCCGCACTTGTGCCCCTGCCTTAAGCCTAGCCCGCACTTGTGTCCAGGCCTTAAGCCTAGCCCGCACTTGTGCCCAGGCCTTAAGCCTAGCCCGCACTTGTGCCCAGGCCTTAAGCCTAGCCCGCACTTGTGCCCAGGCCTTAAGCCTAGCCCGCACTTGTGCCCAGGCCTTAAGCCTAGCCCGCACTTGTGCCCTGGCCTTAAGCCTAGCCCGCACTTGTGCCCTGGCCTTAAGCCTAGCCCGCACTTGTGCCCTGGCCTTAAGCCTAGCCCGCACTTGTCCTCAGGCCATAAGCCTAGCCCGCACTTGTGCCCCGGCCTTAAGCCTAGCCCGCACTTGTGCCCCGGCCTTAAGCCTAGCCCGCACTTGTGCCCCGGCCTTAAGCCTAGCCCGCACTTGTGCCCAGGCCTTAAGCCTAGCCCGCACTTGTGCCCAGGCCTTAAGCCTAGCCTGCACTTTTGAGCCCCTTGAATGCTTGTTTGTTTGTTTTTGTCTTCAGCTTCATGTTGGTTATGCACATAGGGCCAGCTTTACGCTCTTCGCTCTTGTCCCGTCTGAATGCGCATGCACGACTGTAATTGGGGAAGAAGGCATTACCCATTTACGGAGGACAGACAAGAAGTGCCTGGTCGCTTGGAGCATGGGGTTATGGAGAGGCTCCGCACTGTACAACAAAGGATCTAGTCCTAAATGTCCAAGTACAGAGTAGAGGGGTGAAAGCTAGCTCTTCACCCCTATGGGTGCCTAACCCTTTATGCAAAGAGTGCAAAGAGTTAGCTGAATGCCTTAAGCCTAGCCAGCACTTGTGCCCCCTGCCTTGATCCTGGCCAGCACTGCACTTGTGCCCATGCCTTAAGCCTGGCTGGCACTTGTGCCCATGCCTTAAGCCTAGCCGGCACTTGTGGCCCCTGCCTTGATCCTAGCCAGCACTGCACTTGTGCCCAGGCCTTAAGCCTAGCCTGCACTTGTGCCCCGGCCTTAAGCCTAGCCCGCACTTGTGCCCAGGCCTTAAGCCTAGCCCGCACTTGTGCCCAGGCCTTAAGCCTAGCCCGCACTTGTGCCCAGGCCTTAAGCCTAGCCCGCACTTGTGCCCAGGCCTTAAGCCTAGCCGGCACTTGTGGCCCCTGCCTTGATCCTAGCCAGCACTGCACTTGTGCCCAGGCCTTAAGCCTAGCCTGCACTTGTGCCCAGGCCTTAAGCCTAGCCCGAACTTGTGCCCAGGCCTTAAGCCTAGCCCGCACTTGTGCCCAGGCCTTAAACCTAGCCCGCACTTGTGCCCAGGCCTTAAGCCTAGCCCGCACTTGTGCCCAGGCCTTAAGCCTAGCCCGCACTTGTGCCCAGGCCTTAAGCCTAGCCCGCACTTGTGCCCAGGACTTAAGCCTAGCCCGCACTTGTGCCCCTGCCTTGATCCTAGCCAGCACTTGTGCCCAGGCCTTAAGCCTAGCCCGCACTTGTGCCCAGGCCTTAAGCCAAGCCCGCACTTGTGCCCCTGCCTTAAGCCTAGCCCACACTTGTGCCCCTGCCTTAAGCCTAGCCCGCACTTGTGCCCAGGCCTTAAGCATAGCCCGCACTTGTGCCCAGGCCTTAAGCCTGGCCCGCACTTGTGCCCAGGCCTAAAGCCTAGCCCGCACTTGTGCCCAGGCCTTAAGCCTAGCCCGCACTTGTGCCCAGGCCTTAAGCCTAGCCCGCACTTGTCCTCAGGCCATAAGCCTAGCCCGCACTTGTGCCCCGGCCTTAAGCCTAGCCCGCACTTGTGCCCCGGCCTTAAGCCTAGCCCGCACTTGTGCCCCGGCCTTAAGCCTAGCCCGCACTTGTGCCCAGGCCTTAAGCCTAGCCCGCACTTGTGCCCAGGCCTTAAGCCTAGCCCGCACTTGTGCCTCGGCCTTAAGCCGAGCCCGCACTTGTGCCTCGGCCTTAAGCCGAGCCCGCACTTGTGCCCCTGCCTTAAGCCTAGCCCGCACTTGTGCCCCTGCCTTAAGCCTAGCCCACACTTGTGCCCAGGCCTTAAGCCTAGCCCGCACTTGTGCCCAGGCCTTAAGCCTAGCCCGCACTTGTGCCCAGGCCTAAAGCCTAGCCCGCACTTGTGCCCAGGCCTTAAGCCTAGCCCGCACTTGTGCCCTGGCCTTAAGCCTAGCCCGCACTTGTGCCCTGGCCTTAAGCCTAGCCCGCACTTGTGCCCAGGCCTTAAGCCTAGCCCGCACTTGTCCTCAGGCCATAAGCCTAGCCCGCACTTGTGCCCCGGCCTTAAGCCTAGCCCGCACTTGTGCCCCGGCCTTAAGCCTAGCCCGCACTTGTGCCCCGGCCTTAAGCCTAGCCCGCACTTGTGCCCAGGCCTTAAGCCTAGCCCGCACTTGTGCCCAGGCCTTAAGCCTAGCCCGCACTTGTGCCCAGTCCTTAAACCTAGCCCGCACTTGTGCCCAGGCCTTAAGCCTAGCCTGCACTTGTGCCCCCTGCCTTGATCCTAGCCAGCACTTGTGCCAAGGCCTTAAGCCTAGCCCGCACTTGTGCCCAGGCCTTAAGCCTAGCCTGCACTTTTGAGCCCCTTGAATGCTTGTTTGTTTGTTTTTGTCTTCAGCTTCATGTTGGTTATGCACATAGGGCCAGCTTTACGCTCTTCGCTCTTGTCCCGTCTGAATGCGCATGCACGACTGTAATTGGGGAAGAAGGCATTACCCATTTACGGAGGACAGACAAGAAGTGCCTGGTCGCTTGGAGCATGGGGTTATGGAGAGGCTCCGCACTGTACAACAAAGGATCTAGTCCTAAATGTCCAAGTACAGAGTAGAGGGGTGAAAGCTAGCTCTTCACCCCTATGGGTGCCTAACCCTTTATGCAAAGAGTGCAAAGAGTTAGCTGAATGCCTTAAGCCTAGCCAGCACTTGTGCCCAGGCCTTAAGCCTAGCCCGCACTTGTGCCCAGGCCTTAAGCCTAGCCCGCACTTGTGCCCAGGCCTTAAGCCTAGCCCGCACTTGTGCCCAGGCCTTAAGCCTAGCCCGCACTTGTGCCCAGGCCTTAAGCCTAGCCCGCACTTGTGCCCAGGCCTTAAGCCTAGCCCGCACTTGTGCCCCCTGCCTTGATCCTAGCCAGCACTTGTGCCCAGGCCTTAAGCCAAGCCCGCACTTGTGCCCAGGCCTTAAGCCTAGCCCGCACTTGTGCCCAGGCCTTAAGCCTAGCCCGCACTTGTGCCCAGGCCTTAAGCCTAGCCCGCACTTGTGCCCAGGCCTTAAGCCTAGCCCGCACTTGTGCCCAGGCCTTAAGCCTAGCCCGCACTTGTGCCCAGGCCTTAAGCCTAACCCGCACTTGTGCCCAGGCCTTAAGCCTAGCCCGCACTTGTGCCCAGGCCTTAAGCCTAGCCCGCACTTGTGCCCAGGCCTTAAGCCTAGCCCGCACTTGTGCCCAGGCCTTAAGCCTAGCCCGCACTTGTGCCCAGGCCTTAAGCCTAGCCCGCACTTGTGCCCAGGCCTTAAGCCTAGCCCGCACTTGTGCCCAGGCCTTAAGCCTAACCCGCACTTGTGCCCAGGCCTTAAGCCTAGCCCGCACTTGTGCCCAGGCCTTAAGCCTAGCCCGCACTTGTGCCCAGGCCTTAAGCCTAGCCCGCACTTGTGCCCAGGCCTTAAGCCTAGCCAGCACTTGTGCCCCCTGCCTTGATCCTGGCCAGCACTGCACTTGTGCCCATGCCTTAAGCCTGGCTGGCACTTGTGCCCATGCCTTAAGCCTAGCCGGCACTTGTGGCCCCTGCCTTGATCCTAGCCAGCACTGCACTTGTGCCCAGGCCTTAAGCCTAGCCTGCACTTGTGCCCAGGCCTTAAGCCTAGCCTGCACTTGTGCCCCGGCCTTAAGCCTAGCCCGCACTTGTGTCCAGGCCTTAAGCCTAGCCCGCACTTGTGCCCAGGCCTTAAGCCTAGCCCGCACTTGTGCCCAGGCCTTAAGCCTAGCCCGCACTTGTGCCCAGGCCTTAAGCCTAGCCCGCACTTGTGCCCAGGCCTTAAGCCTAACCCGCACTTGTGCCCAGGCCTTAAGCCTAGCCCGCACTTGTGCCCAGGCCTTAAGCCTAGCCCGCACTTGTGCCCAGGCCTTAAGCCTAGCCCGCACTTGTGCCCAGGCCTTAAGCCTAGCCCGCACTTGTGCCCCCTGCCTTGATCCTAGCCAGCACTGCACTTATGCCCAGGCCTTAAGCCTAGCCTGCACTTGTGCCCAGGCCTTAAGCCTAGCCCGCACTTGTGCCCAGGCCTTAAGCCTAGCCCGCACTTGTGCCCAGGCCTTAAGCCTAGCCCGCACTTGTGCCCAGGCCTTAAGCCTAGCCCGCACTTGTGCCCAGGCCTTAAGCCTAGCCCGCACTTGTGCCCAGGCCTTAAGCCTAGCCCGCACTTGTGCCCAGGCCTTAAGCCTAGCCCGCACTTGTGCCCAGGCCTTAAGCCTAGCCCGCACTTGTGCCCAGGCCTTAAGCCTAGCCCGCACTTGTGCCCAGGCCTTGATCCTAGCCCGCACTTGTGCCCAGGCCTTAAGCCTAGCCCGCACTTGTGCCCAGGCCTTAAGCCTAGCCCGCACTTGTGCCCCCTGCCTTGATCCTAGCCAGCACTTGTGCCCAGGCCTTAAGCCTAGCCCGCACTTGTGCCCCTGCCTTAAGCCTAGCCCGCACTTGTGCCCCTGCCTTAAGCCTAGCCCGCACTTGTGCCCCTGCCTTAAGCCTAGCCCGCACTTGTGCCCCCTGCCTTGATCCTAGCCAGCACTTGTGCCCAGGCCTTAAGCCTAGCCTGCACTTGTGCCCAGGCCTTAAGCCTAGCCTGCACTTTTGAGCCCCTTGAATGCTTGTTTGTTTGTTTTTGTCTTCAGCTTCATGTTGGTTATGCACATAGGGCCAGCTTTACGCTCTTCGCTCTTGTCCCGTCTGAATGCGCATGCACGACTGTAATTGGGGAAGAAGGCATTACCCATTTACGGAGGACAGACAAGAAGTGCCTGGTCGCTTGGAGCATGGGGTTATGGAGAGGCTCCGCACTGTACAACAAAGGATCTAGTCCTAAATGTCCAAGTACAGAGTAGAGGGGTGAAAGCTAGCTCTTCACCCCTATGGGTGCCTAACCCTTTATGCAAAGAGTGCAAAGAGTTAGCTGAATGCCTTAAGCCTAGCCAGCACTTGTGCGCCCTGCCTTGATCCTGGCCAGCACTGCACTTGTGCCCATGCCTTAAGCCTGGCTGGCACTTGTGCCCATGCCTTAAGCCTAGCCGGCACTTGTGGCCCCTGCCTTGATCCTAGCCAGCACTGCACTTGTGCCCAGGCCTTAAGCCTAGCCTGCACTTGTGCCCCGGCCTTAAGCCTAGCCCACACTTGTGTCCAGGCCTTAGGCCTAGCCCGCACTTGTGCCCAGGCCTTAAGCCTAGCCCGCACTTGTGCCCAGGCCTTAAGCCTAGCCCGCACTTGTGCCCCGGCCTTAAGCCTAACCCGCACTTGTGCCCAGGCCTTAAGCCTAGCCCGCACTTGTGCCCAGGCCTTAAGCCTAGCCGGCACTTGTGGCCCCTGCCTTGATCCTAGCCAGCACTGCACTTGTGCCCAGGCCTTAAGCCTAGCCCGCACTTGTGCCCAGGCCTTAAGCCTAGCCCGCACTTGTGCCCAGGCCTTAAGCCTAGCCCGCACTTGTGCCCAGGCCTTAAGCCTAGCCCGCACTTGTGCCCCGGCCTTAAGCCTAACCCGCACTTGTGCCCAGGCCTTAAGCCTAGCCCGCACTTGTGCCCAGGCCTTAAGCCTAGCCCGCACTTGTGCCCAGGCCTTAAGCTTAGCCCGCACTTGTGCCCCGGCTTTAAGCTTAGCCCGCACTTGTGCCCAGGCCTTAAGCCTAGCCCGCACTTGTGCCCAGGCCTTAAGCCTAGCCCGCACTTGTGCCCAGGCCTTAAGCCTAGCCCGCACTTGTGCCCAGGCCTTAAGCCTAGCCCGCACTTGTGCCCAGGCCTTAAGCCTAGCCCGCACTTGTGCCCAGGCCTTAAGCCTAGCCCGCACTTGTGCCCAGGCCTTAAGCCTAGCCCGCACTTGTGCCCAGGCCTTAAGCCTAGCCCGCACTTGTGCCCAGGCCTTAAGCCTAGCCCGCACTTGTGCCCAGGCCTTAAGCCTAGCCCGCACTTGTGCCCCCTGCCTTGATCCTAGCCAGCACTTGTGCCCAGGCCTTAAGCCAAGCCCGCACTTGTGCCCAGGCCTTAAGCCTAGCCCGCACTTGTGCCCCTGCCTTAAGCCTAGCCCGCACTTGTGTCCAGGCCTTAAGCCTAGCCCGCACTTGTGCCCAGGCCTTAAGCCTAGCCCGCACTTGTGCCCAGGCCTTAAGCCTAGCCCGCACTTGTGCCCAGGCCTTAAGCCTAGCCCGCACTTGTGCCCAGGCCTTAAGCCTAGCCCGCACTTGTGCCCTGGCCTTAAGCCTAGCCCGCACTTGTGCCCTGGCCTTAAGCCTAGCCCGCACTTGTGCCCTGGCCTTAAGCCTAGCCCGCACTTGTCCTCAGGCCATAAGCCTAGCCCGCACTTGTGCCCCGGCCTTAAGCCTAGCCCGCACTTGTGCCCCGGCCTTAAGCCTAGCCCGCACTTGTGCCCCGGCCTTAAGCCTAGCCCGCACTTGTGCCCAGGCCTTAAGCCTAGCCCGCACTTGTGCCCAGGCCTTAAGCCTAGCCTGCACTTTTGAGCCCCTTGAATGCTTGTTTGTTTGTTTTTGTCTTCAGCTTCATGTTGGTTATGCACATAGGGCCAGCTTTACGCTCTTCGCTCTTGTCCCGTCTGAATGCGCATGCACGACTGTAATTGGGGAAGAAGGCATTACCCATTTACGGAGGACAGACAAGAAGTGCCTGGTCGCTTGGAGCATGGGGTTATGGAGAGGCTCCGCACTGTACAACAAAGGATCTAGTCCTAAATGTCCAAGTACAGAGTAGAGGGGTGAAAGCTAGCTCTTCACCCCTATGGGTGCCTAACCCTTTATGCAAAGAGTGCAAAGAGTTAGCTGAATGCCTTAAGCCTAGCCAGCACTTGTGCCCCCTGCCTTGATCCTGGCCAGCACTGCACTTGTGCCCATGCCTTAAGCCTGGCTGGCACTTGTGCCCATGCCTTAAGCCTAGCCGGCACTTGTGGCCCCTGCCTTGATCCTAGCCAGCACTGCACTTGTGCCCAGGCCTTAAGCCTAGCCTGCACTTGTGCCCCGGCCTTAAGCCTAGCCCGCACTTGTGTCCAGGCCTTAAGCCTAGCCCGCACTTGTGCCCAGGCCTTAAGCCTAGCCCGCACTTGTGCCCAGGCCTTAAGCCTAGCCCGCACTTGTGCCCAGGCCTTAAGCCTAGCCGGCACTTGTGGCCCCTGCCTTGATCCTAGCCAGCACTGCACTTGTGCCCAGGCCTTAAGCCTAGCCTGCACTTGTGCCCAGGCCTTAAGCCTAGCCCGAACTTGTGCCCAGGCCTTAAGCCTAGCCCGCACTTGTGCCCAGGCCTTAAACCTAGCCCGCACTTGTGCCCAGGCCTTAAGCCTAGCCCGCACTTGTGCCCAGGCCTTAAGCCTAGCCCGCACTTGTGCCCAGGCCTTAAGCCTAGCCCGCACTTGTGCCCAGGACTTAAGCCTAGCCCGCACTTGTGCCCCTGCCTTGATCCTAGCCAGCACTTGTGCCCAGGCCTTAAGCCTAGCCCGCACTTGTGCCCAGGCCTTAAGCCAAGCCCGCACTTGTGCCCCTGCCTTAAGCCTAGCCCGCACTTGTGCCCCTGCCTTAAGCCTAGCCCGCACTTGTGCCCAGGCCTTAAGCATAGCCCGCACTTGTGCCCAGGCCTTAAGCCTGGCCCGCACTTGTGCCCAGGCCTAAAGCCTAGCCCGCACTTGTGCCCAGGCCTTAAGCCTAGCCCGCACTTGTGCCCAGGCCTTAAGCCTAGCCCGCACTTGTCCTCAGGCCATAAGCCTAGCCCGCACTTGTGCCCCGGCCTTAAGCCTAGCCCGCACTTGTGCCCCGGCCTTAAGCCTAGCCCGCACTTGTGCCCCGGCCTTAAGCCTAGCCCGCACTTGTGCCCAGGCCTTAAGCCTAGCCCGCACTTGTGCCCAGGCCTTAAGCCTAGCCCGCACTTGTGCCCAGGCCTTAAGCCTAGCCTGCACTTGTGCCCCCTGCCTTGATCCTAGCCAGCACTTGTGCCCAGGCCTTAAGCCTAGCCCGCACTTGTGCCCAGGCCTTAAGCCTAGCCTGCACTTTTGAGCCCCTTGAATGCTTGTTTGTTTGTTTTTGTCTTCAGCTTCATGTTGGTCATGCACATAGGGCCAGCTTTACGCTCTTCGCTCTTGTCCCGTCTGAATGCGCATGCACGACTGTAATTGGGGAAGAAGGCATTACCCATTTACGGAGGACAGACAAGAAGTGCCTGGTCGCTTGGAGCATGGGGTTATGGAGAGGCTCCGCACTGTACAACAAAGGATCTAGTCCTAAATGTCCAAGTACAGAGTCTAGGGGTGAAAGCTAGCTCTTCACCCCTATGGGTGCCCCTAACCCTTTATGCAAAGAGTGCAAAGAGTTAGCTGAATGCCTTAAGCCTAGCCAGCACTTGTGCCCCCTGCCTTGATCCTGGCCAGCACTGCACTTGTGCCCATGCCGTAAGCCTAGCCCGCACTTGTGCCCAGGCCTTAAGCCTGGCTGGCACTTGTGCCCATGCCTTAAGCCTAGCCGGCACTTGTGGCCCCTGCCTTGATCCTAGCCAGCACTGCACTTGTGCCCAGGCCTTAAGCCTAGCCTGCACTTGTGCCCCGGCCTTAAGCCTAGCCTGCACTTGTGCCCCGGCCTTAAGCCTAGCCCGCACTTGTGCCCCGGCCTTAAGCCGAACCCGCACTTGTGCCCAGGCCTTAAGCCTAGCCCGCACTTGTGCCCAGGCCTTAAGCCTAGCCCGCACTTGTGCCCCCTGCCTTGATCCTAGCCAGCACTGCACTTGTGCCCAGGCCTTAAGCCTAGCCTGCACTTGTGCCCAGGCCTTAAGCCTAGCCCGCACTTGTGCCCAGGCCTTAAGCCTAGCCCGCACTTGTGCCCAGGCCTTAAGCCTAGCCCGCACTTGTGCCCAGGCCTTAAGCCTAGCCCGCACTTGTGCCCCCTGCCTTGATCCTAGCCAGCACTTGTGCCCAGGCCTTAAGCCTAGCCTGCACTTGTGCCCTGGCCTTAAGCCTAGCCCGCACTTGTGCCCCGGCCTTAAGCCTAGCCCGCACTTGTGCCCCGGCCTTAAGCCTAACCCGCACTTGTGCCCAGGCCTTAAGCCTAGCCCGCACTTGTGCCCAGGCCTTAAGCCTAGCCCGCACTTGTGCCCCGGCTTTAAGCTTAGCCCGCACTTGTGCCCCGGCTTTAAGCCTAGCCCGCACTTGTGCCCCGGCCTTAAGCCGAGCCCGCACTTGTGCCCCGGCCTTAAGCCGAGCCCGCACTTGTGCCCCGGCCTTAAGCCGAGCCCGCACTTGTGCCCCGGCCTTAAGCCGAGCCCGCACTTGTGCCCCTGCCTTAAGTCGAGCCCGCACTTGTGCCCCTGCCTTAAGCCGAGCCCGCACTTGTGCCCCTGCCTTAAGCCGAGCCCGCACTTGTGCCCCTGCCTTAAGCCGAGCCCGCACTTGTGCCCCTGCCTTAAGCCGAGCCCGCACTTGTGCCCCTGCCTTAAGCCTAGCCCGCACTTGTGCCCAGGCCTTAAGCCTAGCCCGCACTTGTGCCCCTGCCTTAAGCCTAGCCCGCACTTGTGCCCCTGCCTTAAGCCTAGCCCGCACTTGTGCCCAGACCTAAAGCCTAGCCCGCACTTGTGCTCGGGCCTTAAGCCTAGCCCGCACTTGTGCCCAGGCCTTAAGCCTAGCCCGCACTTGTGCCCAGGCCTTAAGCCTAGCCCGCTCTTGTGCCCAGGCCTTAAGCCTAGCCCGCTCTTGTGCCCAGGCCTTAAGCCTAGCCCGCACTTGTGCCCCCTGCCTTGATCCTAGCCAGCACTTGTGCCCAGGCCTTAAGCCAAGCCCGCACTTGTGCCCCTGCCTTAAGCCTAGCCCGCACTTGTGCCCCTGCCTTAAGCCTAGCCCGCACTTGTGCCCAGGCCTTAAGCCTAGCCCGCACTTGTGCCCAGGCCTTAAGCCCAGCCCGCACTTGTGCCCAAGCCTTAAGCCTAGCCCGCACTTGTGCCCAGGCCTTAAGCCTAGCCCGCACTTGTGCCCCCTGCCTTGGTCCTAGCCAGCACTGCACTTGTGCCCAGGCCTTAAGCCTAGCCTGCACTTGTGCCCAGGCCTTAAGCCTAGCCCGCACTTGTGCCCAGGCCTTAAGCCTAGCCCGCACTTGTGCCCAGGCCTTAAGCCTAGCCCGCACTTGTGCCCAGGCCTTAAGCCTAGCCCGCACTTGTGCCCAGGCCTTAAGCCTAGCCCGCACTTGTGCCCAGGCCTTAAGCCTAGCCCGCACTTGTGCCCAGGCCTTAAGCCTAGCCCGCACTTGTGCCCCCTGCCTTGATCCTAGCCAGCACTTGTGCCCAGGCCTTAAGCCTAGCCCGCACTTGTGCCCAGGCCTTAAGCCTAGCCCGCACTTGTGCCCCCTGCCTTGATCCTAGCCAGCACTGCACTTATGCCCAGGCCTTAAGCCTAGCCTGCACTTGTGCCCAGGCCTTAAGCCTAGCCCGCACTTGTGCCCAGGCCTTAAGCCTAGCCCGCACTTGTGCCCCTGCCTTAAGCCTAGCCCGCACTTGTGCCCCTGCCTTAAGCCTAGCCCGCACTTGTGCCCAGGCCTTAAGCCTAGCCCGCACTTGTGCCCAGGCCTTAAGCCTGGCCCGCACTTGTGCCCAGGCCTAAAGCCTAGCCCGCACTTGTGCCCAGGCCTTAAGCCTAGCCCGCACTTGTGCCCAGGCCTAAAGCCTAGCCCGCACTTGTGCCCAGGCCTTAAGCCTAGCCAGCACTTGTGCCCCCTGCCTTGATCCTAGCCAGCACTTGTGCCCAGGCCTTAAGCCTAGCCCGCACTTGAGCCCAGGCCTTAAGCCAAGCCCGCACTTGTGCCCCTGCCTTAAGCCTAGCCCGCACTTGTGCCCCTGCCTTAAGCCTAGCCCGCACTTGTGCCCAGGCCTTAAGCCTAGCCCGCACTTGTGCCCAGGCCTTAAGCCTAGCCCGCACTTGTGCCCAGGCCTTAAGCCTAGCCCGCACTTGTGCCCAGGCCTTAAGCCTAGCCCGCACTTGTGCCCCCTGCCTTGATCCTAGCCAGCACTTGTGCCCAGGCCTTAAGCCTAGCCCGCACTTGTGCCCAGGCCTTAAGCCAAGCCCGCACTTGTGCCCCTGCCTTAAGCCTAGCCCGCACTTGTGCCCCTGCCTTAAGCCCAGCCCGCACTTGTGCCCAGGCCTTAAGCCTAGCCCGCACTTGTGCCCAGGCCTTAAGCCTAGCCCGCACTTGTGCCCAGGCCTTAAGCCTAGCCCGCACTTGTGCCCAGGCCTTAAGCCTAGCCCGCACTTGTGCCCAGGCCTTAAGCCTAGCCCGCACTTGTGCCCTGGCCTTAAGCCTAGCCCGCACTTGTGCCCAGGCCTTAAGCCTAGCCCGCACTTGTCCTCAGGCCATAAGCCTAGCCTGCACTTGTGCCCCGGCCTTAAGCCTAGCCCGCACTTGTGCCCGGCCTTAAGCCTAGCCCGCACTTGTGCCCCGGCCTTAAGCCTAGCCCGCACGTGTGCCCAGGCCTTAAGCCTAGCCCGCACTTGTGCCCAGGCCTTAAGCCTAGCCCGCACTTGTGCCCAGGCCTTAAGCCTAGCCCGCACTTGTGCCCCCTGCCTTGATCCTAGCCAGCACTTGTGCCCAGGCCTTAAGCCTAGCCCGCACTTGTGCCCAGGCCTTAAGCCTAGCCCGCACTTGTGCCCCCTGCCTTGATCCTAGCCAGCACTGCACTTATGCCCAGGCCTTAAGCCTAGCCCGCACTTGTGCCCAGGCCTTAAGCCTAGCCCGCACTTGTGCCCAGGCCTTAAGCCTAGCCTGCACTTGTGCCCAGGCCTTAAGCCTAGCCCGCACTTGTGCCCAGGCCTTAAGCCTAGCCCGCACTTGTGCCCAGGCCTTAAGCCTAGCCCGCACTTGTGCCCAGGCCTTAAGCCTAGCCCGCACTTGTGCCCCCTGCCTTGATCCTAGCCAGCACTTGTGCCCAGGCCTTAAGCCTAGCCTGCACTTGTGCCCTGGCCTTAAGCCTAGCCCGCACTTGTGCCCCGGCCTTAAGCCTAGCCCGCACTTGTGCCCCGGCCTTAAGCCTAACCCGCACTTGTGCCCAGGCCTTAAGCCTAGCCCGCACTTGTGCCCAGGCCTTAAGCCTAGCCCGCACTTGTGCCCCGGCTTTAAGCTTAGCCCGCACTTGTGCCCCGGCTTTAAGCTTAGCCCACACTTGTGCCCAGGCCTTAAGCCTAGCCCGCACTTGTGCCCAGGCCTTAAGCCTAGCCCGCACTTGTGCCCCCTGCCTTGATCCTAGCCAGCACTTGTGCCCAGGCCTTAAGCCTAGCCCGCACTTGTGCCCAGGCCTTAAGCCTAGCCCGCACTTGTGCCCAGGCCTTAAGCCTAGCCCGCACTTGTGCCCCGGCTTTAAGCTTAGCCCGCACTTGTGCCCCGGCTTTAAGCTTAGCCCACACTTGTGCCCAGGCCTTAAGCCTAGCCCGCACTTGTGCCCAGGCCTTAAGCCTAGCCCGCACTTGTGCCCCCTGCCTTGATCCTAGCCAGCACTTGTGCCCAGGCCTTAAGCCTAGCCCGCACTTGTGCCCAGGCCTTAAGCCTAGCCCGCACTTGTGCCCCCTGCCTTGATCCTAGCCAGCACTGCACTTATGCCCAGGCCTTAAGCCTAGCCCGCACTTGTGCCCAGGCCTTAAGCCTAGCCCGCACTTGTGCCCAGGCCTTAAGCCTAGCCTGCACTTGTGCCCAGGCCTTAAGCCTAGCCCGCACTTGTGCCCAGGCCTTAAGCCTAGCCCGCACTTGTGCCCAGGCCTTAAGCCTAGCCCGCACTTGTGCCCAGGCCTTAAGCCTAGCCCGCACTTGTGCCCCCTGCCTTGATCCTAGCCAGCACTTGTGCCCAGGCCTTAAGCCTAGCCTGCACTTGTGCCCTGGCCTTAAGCCTAGCCCGCACTTGTGCCCCGGCCTTAAGCCTAGCCCGCACTTGTGCCCCGGCCTTAAGCCTAACCCGCACTTGTGCCCAGGCCTTAAGCCTAGCCCGCACTTGTGCCCAGGCCTTAAGCCTAGCCCGCACTTGTGCCCCGGCTTTAAGCTTAGCCCGCACTTGTGCCCCGGCTTTAAGCTTAGCCCACACTTGTGCCCAGGCCTTAAGCCTAGCCCGCACTTGTGCCCAGGCCTTAAGCCTAGCCCGCACTTGTGCCCCCTGCCTTGATCCTAGCCAGCACTTGTGCCCAGGCCTTAAGCCTAGCCCGCACTTGTGCCCAGGCCTTAAGCCAAGCCCGCACTTGTGCCCCTGCCTTAAGCCTAGCCCGCACTTGTGCCCCTGCCTTAAGCCTAGCCCGCACTTATGTCCAGGCCGCACTTGTGCCCAGGCCTTAAGCCTAGCCCGCACTTGTGGCCAGGCCTTAAGCCTAGCCCGCACTTGTGCCCAGGCCTTAAGCCTAGCCCGCACTTGTGCCCAGGCCTTAAGCCTAGCCCGCACTTGTGCCCAGGCCTTAAGCCTAGCCCGCACTTGTGCCCCCTGCCTTGATCCTAGCCAGCACTTGTGCCCAGGCCTTAAGCCTAGCCCGCACTTGTGCCCAGGCCTTAAGCCTAGCCTGCACTTTTGAGCCCCTTGAATGCTTGTTTGTTTGTTTTTGTCTTCAGCTTCATGTTGGTTATGCACATAGGGCCAGCTTTACGCTCTTCGCTCTTGTCCCGTCTGAATGCGCATGCACGACTTTAATTGGGGAAGAAGGCATTACCCATTTACGGAGGACAGACAAGAAGTGCCTGGTCGCTTGGAGCATGGGGTTATGGAGAGGCTCCGCACTGTACAACAAAGGATCTAGTCCTAAATGTCCAAGTACAGAGTAGAGGGGTGAAAGCTAGCTCTTCACCCCTATGGGTGCCTAACCCTTTATGCAAAGAGTGCAAAGAGTTAGCTGAATGCCTTAAGCCTAGCCAGCACTTGTGCCCCCTGCCTTGATCCTGGCCAGCACTGCACTTGTGCCCATGCCGTAAGCCTAGCCCACACTTGTGCCCAGGCCTTAAGCCTAGCCCGCACTTGTGCCCAGGCCTTAAGCCTGGCTGGCACTTGTGCCCATGCCTTAAGCCTAGCCGGCACTTGTGGCCCCTGCCTTGATCCTAGCCAGCACTGCACTTGTGCCCAGGCCTTAAGCCTAGCCTGCACTTGTGCCCAGGCCTTAAGCCTAGCCCGCACTTGTGCCCCGGCCTTAAGCCTAGCCCGCACTTGTGCCCCGGCCTTAAGCCTAGCCCGCACTTGTGCCCCGGCCTTAAGCCTAGCCCGCACTTGTGCCCCGGCCTTAAGCCTAGCCCGCACTTGTGCCCCGGCCTTAAGCCTAGCCCGCACTTGTGCCCCGGCCTTAAGCCTAGCCCGCACTTGTGCCCCGGCCTTAAGCCTAGCCCGCACTTGTGCCCCGGCCTTAAGCCTAGCCCGCACTTGTGCCCCGGCCTTAAGTCTAACCCGCACTTGTGCCCAGGCCTTAAGCCTAGCCCGCACTTGTGCCCAGGCCTTAAGCCTAGCCCGCACTTGTGCCCCCTGCCTTGATCCTAGCCAGCACTTGTGCCCAGGCCTTAAGCCTAGCCCGCACTTGTGCCCAGGCCTTAAGCCAAGCCCGCACTTGTGCCCCTGCCTTAAGCCTAGCCCGCACTTGTGCCCCTGCCTTAAGCCTAGCCCACACTTGTGCCCAGGCCTTAAGCCTAGCCCGCACTTGTGCCCAGGCCTTAAGCCTAGCCCGCACTTGTGCCCAGGCCTAAAGCCTAGCCCGCACTTGTGCCCAGGCCTTAAGCCTAGCCCGCACTTGTGCCCTGGCCTTAAGCCTAGCCCGCACTTGTGCCCTGGCCTTAAGCCTAGCCCGCACTTGTGCCCAGGCCTTAAGCCTAGCCCGCACTTGTCCTCAGGCCATAAGCCTAGCCCGCACTTGTGCCCCGGCCTTAAGCCTAGCCCGCACTTGTGCCCCGGCCTTAAGCCTAGCCCGCACTTGTGCCCCGGCCTTAAGCCTAGCCCGCACTTGTGCCCAGGCCTTAAGCCTAGCCCGCACTTGTGCCCAGGCCTTAAGCCTAGCCCGCACTTGTGCCCAGGCCTTAAACCTAGCCCGCACTTGTGCCCAGGCCTTAAGCCTAGCCTGCACTTGTGCCCCCTGCCTTGATCCTAGCCAGCACTTGTGCCAAGGCCTTAAGCCTAGCCCGCACTTGTGCCCAGGCCTTAAGCCTAGCCTGCACTTTTGAGCCCCTTGAATGCTTGTTTGTTTGTTTTTGTCTTCAGCTTCATGTTGGTTATGCACATAGGGCCAGCTTTACGCTCTTCGCTCTTGTCCCGTCTGAATGCGCATGCACGACTGTAATTGGGGAAGAAGGCATTACCCATTTACGGAGGACAGACAAGAAGTGCCTGGTCGCTTGGAGCATGGGGTTATGGAGAGGCTCCGCACTGTACAACAAAGGATCTAGTCCTAAATGTCCAAGTACAGAGTAGAGGGGTGAAAGCTAGCTCTTCACCCCTATGGGTGCCTAACCCTTTATGCAAAGAGTGCAAAGAGTTAGCTGAATGCCTTAAGCCTAGCCAGCACTTGTGCCCCCTGCCTTGATCCTGGCCAGCACTGCACTTGTGCCCATGCCGTAAGCCTAGCCCGCACTTGTGCCCAGGCCTTAAGCCTGGCTGGCACTTGTGCCCATGCCTTAAGCCTAGCCGGCACTTGTGGCCCCTGCCTTGATCCTAGCCAGCACTGCACTTGTGCCCAGGCCTTAAGCCTAGCCTGCACTTGTGCCCCGGCCTTAAGCCTAGCCCGCACTTGTGCCCCGGCCTTAAGCCTAGCCCGCACTTGTGCCCCGGCCTTAAGCCTAACCCGCACTTGTGCCCAGGCCTTAAGCCTAGCCCGCACTTGTGCCCAGGCCTTAAGCTTAGCCCACACTTGTGCCCCGGCTTTAAGCTTAGCCCACACTTGTGCCCCGGCTTTAAGCTTAGCCCGCACTTGTGCCCCGGCCTTAAGCCGAGCCCGCAGTTGTGCCCCGGCCTTAAGCCGAGCCCGCACTTGTGCCCCTGCCTTAAGCCTAGCCCGCACTTGTGCCCCTGCCTTAAGCCTAGCCCGCACTTGTGCCCAGACCTAAAGCCTAGCCCGCACTTGTGCTCGGGCCTTAAGCCTAGCCCGCACTTGTGCCCAGGCCTTAAGCCTAGCCCGCTCTTGTGCCCAGGCCTTAAGCCTAGCCCGCACTTGTGCCCAGGCCTTAAGCCTAGCCCGCACTTGTGCCCCCTGCCTTGATCCTAGCCAGCACTTGTGCCCAGGCCTTAAGCCAAGCCCGCACTTGTGCCCCTGCCTTAAGCCTAGCCCGCACTTGTGCCCCTGCCTTAAGCCTAGCCCGCACTTGTGCCCAGGCCTTAAGCCTAGCCCGCACTTGTGCCCAGGCCTTAAGCCCAGCCCGCACTTGTGCCCAAGCCTTAAGCCTAGCCCGCACTTGTGCCCAGGCCTTAAGCCTAGCCCGCACTTGTGCCCCCTGCCTTGGTCCTAGCCAGCACTGCACTTGTGCCCAGGCCTTAAGCCTAGCCTGCACTTGTGCCCAGGCCTTAAGCCTAGCCCGCACTTGTGCCCAGGCCTTAAGCCTAGCCCGCACTTGTGCCCAGGCCTTAAGCCTAGCCCGCACTTGTGCCCAGGCCTTAAGCCTAGCCCGCACTTGTGCCCAGGCCTTAAGCCTAGCCCGCACTTGTGCCCAGGCCTTAAGCCTAGCCCGCACTTGTGCCCAGGCCTTAAGCCTAGCCCGCACTTGTGCCCCCTGCCTTGATCCTAGCCAGCACTTGTGCCCAGGCCTTAAGCCTAGCCCGCACTTGTGCCCAGGCCTTAAGCCTAGCCCGCACTTGTGCCCCCTGCCTTGATCCTAGCCAGCACTGCACTTATGCCCAGGCCTTAAGCCTAGCCTGCACTTGTGCCCAGGCCTTAAGCCTAGCCCGCACTTGTGCCCAGGCCTTAAGCCTAGCCCGCACTTGTGCCCCTGCCTTAAGCCTAGCCCGCACTTGTGCCCCTGCCTTAAGCCTAGCCCGCACTTGTGCCCAGGCCTTAAGCCTAGCCCGCACTTGTGCCCAGGCCTTAAGCCTGGCCCGCACTTGTGCCCAGGCCTAAAGCCTAGCCCGCACTTGTGCCCAGGCCTTAAGCCTAGCCCGCACTTGTGCCCAGGCCTAAAGCCTAGCCCGCACTTGTGCCCAGGCCTTAAGCCTAGCCAGCACTTGTGCCCCCTGCCTTGATCCTAGCCAGCACTTGTGCCCAGGCCTTAAGCCTAGCCCGCACTTGAGCCCAGGCCTTAAGCCAAGCCCGCACTTGTGCCCCTGCCTTAAGCCTAGCCCGCACTTGTGCCCCTGCCTTAAGCCTAGCCCGCACTTGTGCCCAGGCCTTAAGCCTAGCCCGCACTTGTGCCCAGGCCTTAAGCCTAGCCCGCACTTGTGCCCAGGCCTTAAGCCTAGCCCGCACTTGTGCCCAGGCCTTAAGCCTAGCCCGCACTTGTGCCCCCTGCCTTGATCCTAGCCAGCACTTGTGCCCAGGCCTTAAGCCTAGCCCGCACTTGTGCCCAGGCCTTAAGCCTAGCCCGCACTTGTGCCCAGGACTTAAGCCTAGCCCGCACTTGTGCCCCTGCCTTGATCCTAGCCAGCACTTGTGCCCAGGCCTTAAGCCTAGCCCGCACTTGTGCCCAGGCCTTAAGCCAAGCCCGCACTTGTGCCCCTGCCTTAAGCCTAGCCCGCACTTGTGCCCCTGCCTTAAGCCTAGCCCGCACTTGTGCCCAGGCCTTAAGCATAGCCCGCACTTGTGCCCAGGCCTTAAGCCTGGCCCGCACTTGTGCCCAGGCCTAAAGCCTAGCCCGCACTTGTGCCCAGGCCTTAAGCCTAGCCCGCACTTGTGCCCAGGCCTTAAGCCTAGCCCGCACTTGTCCTCAGGCCATAAGCCTAGCCCGCACTTGTGCCCCGGCCTTAAGCCTAGCCCGCACTTGTGCCCCGGCCTTAAGCCTAGCCCGCACTTGTGCCCCGGCCTTAAGCCTAGCCCGCACTTGTGCCCAGGCCTTAAGCCTAGCCCGCACTTGTGCCCAGGCCTTAAGCCTAGCCCGCACTTGTGCCCAGGCCTTAAGCCTAGCCTGCACTTGTGCCCCCTGCCTTGATCCTAGCCAGCACTTGTGCCCAGGCCTTAAGCCTAGCCCGCACTTGTGCCCAGGCCTTAAGCCTAGCCTGCACTTTTGAGCCCCTTGAATGCTTGTTTGTTTGTTTTTGTCTTCAGCTTCATGTTGGTCATGCACATAGGGCCAGCTTTACGCTCTTCGCTCTTGTCCCGTCTGAATGCGCATGCACGACTGTAATTGGGGAAGAAGGCATTACCCATTTACGGAGGACAGACAAGAAGTGCCTGGTCGCTTGGAGCATGGGGTTATGGAGAGGCTCCGCACTGTACAACAAAGGATCTAGTCCTAAATGTCCAAGTACAGAGTCTAGGGGTGAAAGCTAGCTCTTCACCCCTATGGGTGCCCCTAACCCTTTATGCAAAGAGTGCAAAGAGTTAGCTGAATGCCTTAAGCCTAGCCAGCACTTGTGCCCCCTGCCTTGATCCTGGCCAGCACTGCACTTGTGCCCATGCCGTAAGCCTAGCCCGCACTTGTGCCCAGGCCTTAAGCCTGGCTGGCACTTGTGCCCATGCCTTAAGCCTAGCCGGCACTTGTGGCCCCTGCCTTGATCCTAGCCAGCACTGCACTTGTGCCCAGGCCTTAAGCCTAGCCTGCACTTGTGCCCCGGCCTTAAGCCTAGCCTGCACTTGTGCCCCGGCCTTAAGCCTAGCCCGCACTTGTGCCCCGGCCTTAAGCCGAACCCGCACTTGTGCCCAGGCCTTAAGCCTAGCCCGCACTTGTGCCCAGGCCTTAAGCCTAGCCCGCACTTGTGCCCCCTGCCTTGATCCTAGCCAGCACTGCACTTGTGCCCAGGCCTTAAGCCTAGCCTGCACTTGTGCCCAGGCCTTAAGCCTAGCCCGCACTTGTGCCCAGGCCTTAAGCCTAGCCCGCACTTGTGCCCAGGCCTTAAGCCTAGCCCGCACTTGTGCCCAGGCCTTAAGCCTAGCCCGCACTTGTGCCCCCTGCCTTGATCCTAGCCAGCACTTGTGCCCAGGCCTTAAGCCTAGCCTGCACTTGTGCCCTGGCCTTAAGCCTAGCCCGCACTTGTGCCCCGGCCTTAAGCCTAGCCCGCACTTGTGCCCCGGCCTTAAGCCTAACCCGCACTTGTGCCCAGGCCTTAAGCCTAGCCCGCACTTGTGCCCAGGCCTTAAGCCTAGCCCGCACTTGTGCCCCGGCTTTAAGCTTAGCCCGCACTTGTGCCCCGGCTTTAAGCCTAGCCCGCACTTGTGCCCCGGCCTTAAGCCGAGCCCGCACTTGTGCCCCGGCCTTAAGCCGAGCCCGCACTTGTGCCCCGGCCTTAAGCCGAGCCCGCACTTGTGCCCCGGCCTTAAGCCGAGCCCGCACTTGTGCCCCTGCCTTAAGTCGAGCCCGCACTTGTGCCCCTGCCTTAAGCCGAGCCCGCACTTGTGCCCCTGCCTTAAGCCGAGCCCGCACTTGTGCCCCTGCCTTAAGCCGAGCCCGCACTTGTGCCCCTGCCTTAAGCCGAGCCCGCACTTGTGCCCCTGCCTTAAGCCTAGCCCGCACTTGTGCCCAGGCCTTAAGCCTAGCCCGCACTTGTGCCCCTGCCTTAAGCCTAGCCCGCACTTGTGCCCCTGCCTTAAGCCTAGCCCGCACTTGTGCCCAGACCTAAAGCCTAGCCCGCACTTGTGCTCGGGCCTTAAGCCTAGCCCGCACTTGTGCCCAGGCCTTAAGCCTAGCCCGCACTTGTGCCCAGGCCTTAAGCCTAGCCCGCTCTTGTGCCCAGGCCTTAAGCCTAGCCCGCTCTTGTGCCCAGGCCTTAAGCCTAGCCCGCACTTGTGCCCCCTGCCTTGATCCTAGCCAGCACTTGTGCCCAGGCCTTAAGCCAAGCCCGCACTTGTGCCCCTGCCTTAAGCCTAGCCCGCACTTGTGCCCCTGCCTTAAGCCTAGCCCGCACTTGTGCCCAGGCCTTAAGCCTAGCCCGCACTTGTGCCCAGGCCTTAAGCCCAGCCCGCACTTGTGCCCAAGCCTTAAGCCTAGCCCGCACTTGTGCCCAGGCCTTAAGCCTAGCCCGCACTTGTGCCCCCTGCCTTGGTCCTAGCCAGCACTGCACTTGTGCCCAGGCCTTAAGCCTAGCCTGCACTTGTGCCCAGGCCTTAAGCCTAGCCCGCACTTGTGCCCAGGCCTTAAGCCTAGCCCGCACTTGTGCCCAGGCCTTAAGCCTAGCCCGCACTTGTGCCCAGGCCTTAAGCCTAGCCCGCACTTGTGCCCAGGCCTTAAGCCTAGCCCGCACTTGTGCCCCCTGCCTTGATCCTAGCCAGCACTTGTGCCCAGGCCTTAAGCCTAGCCTGCACTTGTGCCCTGGCCTTAAGCCTAGCCCGCACTTGTGCCCCGGCCTTAAGCCTAGCCCGCACTTGTGCCCCGGCCTTAAGCCTAACCCGCACTTGTGCCCAGGCCTTAAGCCTAGCCCGCACTTGTGCCCAGGCCTTAAGCCTAGCCCGCACTTGTGCCCCGGCTTTAAGCTTAGCCCGCACTTGTGCCCCGGCTTTAAGCTTAGCCCACACTTGTGCCCAGGCCTTAAGCCTAGCCCGCACTTGTGCCCAGGCCTTAAGCCTAGCCCGCACTTGTGCCCCCTGCCTTGATCCTAGCCAGCACTTGTGCCCAGGCCTTAAGCCTAGCCCGCACTTGTGCCCAGGCCTTAAGCCAAGCCCGCACTTGTGCCCCTGCCTTAAGCCTAGCCCGCACTTGTGCCCCTGCCTTAAGCCTAGCCCGCACTTATGTCCAGGCCGCACTTGTGCCCAGGCCTTAAGCCTAGCCCGCACTTGTGGCCAGGCCTTAAGCCTAGCCCGCACTTGTGCCCAGGCCTTAAGCCTAGCCCGCACTTGTGCCCAGGCCTTAAGCCTAGCCCGCACTTGTGCCCAGGCCTTAAGCCTAGCCCGCACTTGTGCCCCCTGCCTTGATCCTAGCCAGCACTTGTGCCCAGGCCTTAAGCCTAGCCCGCACTTGTGCCCAGGCCTTAAGCCTAGCCTGCACTTTTGAGCCCCTTGAATGCTTGTTTGTTTGTTTTTGTCTTCAGCTTCATGTTGGTTATGCACATAGGGCCAGCTTTACGCTCTTCGCTCTTGTCCCGTCTGAATGCGCATGCACGACTTTAATTGGGGAAGAAGGCATTACCCATTTACGGAGGACAGACAAGAAGTGCCTGGTCGCTTGGAGCATGGGGTTATGGAGAGGCTCCGCACTGTACAACAAAGGATCTAGTCCTAAATGTCCAAGTACAGAGTAGAGGGGTGAAAGCTAGCTCTTCACCCCTATGGGTGCCTAACCCTTTATGCAAAGAGTGCAAAGAGTTAGCTGAATGCCTTAAGCCTAGCCAGCACTTGTGCCCCCTGCCTTGATCCTGGCCAGCACTGCACTTGTGCCCATGCCGTAAGCCTAGCCCACACTTGTGCCCAGGCCTTAAGCCTAGCCCGCACTTGTGCCCAGGCCTTAAGCCTGGCTGGCACTTGTGCCCATGCCTTAAGCCTAGCCGGCACTTGTGGCCCCTGCCTTGATCCTAGCCAGCACTGCACTTGTGCCCAGGCCTTAAGCCTAGCCTGCACTTGTGCCCAGGCCTTAAGCCTAGCCCGCACTTGTGCCCCGGCCTTAAGCCTAGCCCGCACTTGTGCCCCGGCCTTAAGCCTAGCCCGCACTTGTGCCCCGGCCTTAAGCCTAGCCCGCACTTGTGCCCCGGCCTTAAGCCTAGCCCGCACTTGTGCCCCGGCCTTAAGCCTAGCCCGCACTTGTGCCCCGGCCTTAAGCCTAGCCCGCACTTGTGCCCCGGCCTTAAGCCTAGCCCGCACTTGTGCCCCGGCCTTAAGCCTAGCCCGCACTTGTGCCCCGGCCTTAAGTCTAACCCGCACTTGTGCCCAGGCCTTAAGCCTAGCCCGCACTTGTGCCCAGGCCTTAAGCCTAGCCCGCACTTGTGCCCCCTGCCTTGATCCTAGCCAGCACTTGTGCCCAGGCCTTAAGCCTAGCCCGCACTTGTGCCCAGGCCTTAAGCCAAGCCCGCACTTGTGCCCCTGCCTTAAGCCTAGCCCGCACTTGTGCCCCTGCCTTAAGCCTAGCCCACACTTGTGCCCAGGCCTTAAGCCTAGCCCGCACTTGTGCCCAGGCCTTAAGCCTAGCCCGCACTTGTGCCCAGGCCTAAAGCCTAGCCCGCACTTGTGCCCAGGCCTTAAGCCTAGCCCGCACTTGTGCCCTGGCCTTAAGCCTAGCCCGCACTTGTGCCCTGGCCTTAAGCCTAGCCCGCACTTGTGCCCAGGCCTTAAGCCTAGCCCGCACTTGTCCTCAGGCCATAAGCCTAGCCCGCACTTGTGCCCCGGCCTTAAGCCTAGCCCGCACTTGTGCCCCGGCCTTAAGCCTAGCCCGCACTTGTGCCCCGGCCTTAAGCCTAGCCCGCACTTGTGCCCAGGCCTTAAGCCTAGCCCGCACTTGTGCCCAGGCCTTAAGCCTAGCCCGCACTTGTGCCCAGGCCTTAAACCTAGCCCGCACTTGTGCCCAGGCCTTAAGCCTAGCCTGCACTTGTGCCCCCTGCCTTGATCCTAGCCAGCACTTGTGCCAAGGCCTTAAGCCTAGCCCGCACTTGTGCCCAGGCCTTAAGCCTAGCCTGCACTTTTGAGCCCCTTGAATGCTTGTTTGTTTGTTTTTGTCTTCAGCTTCATGTTGGTTATGCACATAGGGCCAGCTTTACGCTCTTCGCTCTTGTCCCGTCTGAATGCGCATGCACGACTGTAATTGGGGAAGAAGGCATTACCCATTTACGGAGGACAGACAAGAAGTGCCTGGTCGCTTGGAGCATGGGGTTATGGAGAGGCTCCGCACTGTACAACAAAGGATCTAGTCCTAAATGTCCAAGTACAGAGTAGAGGGGTGAAAGCTAGCTCTTCACCCCTATGGGTGCCTAACCCTTTATGCAAAGAGTGCAAAGAGTTAGCTGAATGCCTTAAGCCTAGCCAGCACTTGTGCCCCCTGCCTTGATCCTGGCCAGCACTGCACTTGTGCCCATGCCGTAAGCCTAGCCCGCACTTGTGCCCAGGCCTTAAGCCTGGCTGGCACTTGTGCCCATGCCTTAAGCCTAGCCGGCACTTGTGGCCCCTGCCTTGATCCTAGCCAGCACTGCACTTGTGCCCAGGCCTTAAGCCTAGCCTGCACTTGTGCCCCGGCCTTAAGCCTAGCCCGCACTTGTGCCCCGGCCTTAAGCCTAGCCCGCACTTGTGCCCCGGCCTTAAGCCTAACCCGCACTTGTGCCCAGGCCTTAAGCCTAGCCCGCACTTGTGCCCAGGCCTTAAGCTTAGCCCACACTTGTGCCCCGGCTTTAAGCTTAGCCCACACTTGTGCCCCGGCTTTAAGCTTAGCCCGCACTTGTGCCCCGGCCTTAAGCCGAGCCCGCAGTTGTGCCCCGGCCTTAAGCCGAGCCCGCACTTGTGCCCCTGCCTTAAGCCTAGCCCGCACTTGTGCCCCTGCCTTAAGCCTAGCCCGCACTTGTGCCCAGACCTAAAGCCTAGCCCGCACTTGTGCTCGGGCCTTAAGCCTAGCCCGCACTTGTGCCCAGGCCTTAAGCCTAGCCCGCTCTTGTGCCCAGGCCTTAAGCCTAGCCCGCACTTGTGCCCAGGCCTTAAGCCTAGCCCGCACTTGTGCCCCCTGCCTTGATCCTAGCCAGCACTTGTGCCCAGGCCTTAAGCCAAGCCCGCACTTGTGCCCCTGCCTTAAGCCTAGCCCGCACTTGTGCCCCTGCCTTAAGCCTAGCCCGCACTTGTGCCCAGGCCTTAAGCCTAGCCCGCACTTGTGCCCAGGCCTTAAGCCCAGCCCGCACTTGTGCCCAAGCCTTAAGCCTAGCCCGCACTTGTGCCCAGGCCTTAAGCCTAGCCCGCACTTGTGCCCCCTGCCTTGGTCCTAGCCAGCACTGCACTTGTGCCCAGGCCTTAAGCCTAGCCTGCACTTGTGCCCAGGCCTTAAGCCTAGCCCGCACTTGTGCCCAGGCCTTAAGCCTAGCCCGCACTTGTGCCCAGGCCTTAAGCCTAGCCCGCACTTGTGCCCAGGCCTTAAGCCTAGCCCGCACTTGTGCCCAGGCCTTAAGCCTAGCCCGCACTTGTGCCCAGGCCTTAAGCCTAGCCCGCACTTGTGCCCAGGCCTTAAGCCTAGCCCGCACTTGTGCCCCCTGCCTTGATCCTAGCCAGCACTTGTGCCCAGGCCTTAAGCCTAGCCCGCACTTGTGCCCAGGCCTTAAGCCTAGCCCGCACTTGTGCCCCCTGCCTTGATCCTAGCCAGCACTGCACTTATGCCCAGGCCTTAAGCCTAGCCTGCACTTGTGCCCAGGCCTTAAGCCTAGCCCGCACTTGTGCCCAGGCCTTAAGCCTAGCCCGCACTTGTGCCCCTGCCTTAAGCCTAGCCCGCACTTGTGCCCCTGCCTTAAGCCTAGCCCGCACTTGTGCCCAGGCCTTAAGCCTAGCCCGCACTTGTGCCCAGGCCTTAAGCCTGGCCCGCACTTGTGCCCAGGCCTAAAGCCTAGCCCGCACTTGTGCCCAGGCCTTAAGCCTAGCCCGCACTTGTGCCCAGGCCTAAAGCCTAGCCCGCACTTGTGCCCAGGCCTTAAGCCTAGCCAGCACTTGTGCCCCCTGCCTTGATCCTAGCCAGCACTTGTGCCCAGGCCTTAAGCCTAGCCCGCACTTGAGCCCAGGCCTTAAGCCAAGCCCGCACTTGTGCCCCTGCCTTAAGCCTAGCCCGCACTTGTGCCCCTGCCTTAAGCCTAGCCCGCACTTGTGCCCAGGCCTTAAGCCTAGCCCGCACTTGTGCCCAGGCCTTAAGCCTAGCCCGCACTTGTGCCCAGGCCTTAAGCCTAGCCCGCACTTGTGCCCAGGCCTTAAGCCTAGCCCGCACTTGTGCCCCCTGCCTTGATCCTAGCCAGCACTTGTGCCCAGGCCTTAAGCCTAGCCCGCACTTGTGCCCAGGCCTTAAGCCAAGCCCGCACTTGTGCCCCTGCCTTAAGCCTAGCCCGCACTTGTGCCCCTGCCTTAAGCCCAGCCCGCACTTGTGCCCAGGCCTTAAGCCTAGCCCGCACTTGTGCCCAGGCCTTAAGCCTAGCCCGCACTTGTGCCCAGGCCTTAAGCCTAGCCCGCACTTGTGCCCAGGCCTTAAGCCTAGCCCGCACTTGTGCCCAGGCCTTAAGCCTAGCCCGCACTTGTGCCCTGGCCTTAAGCCTAGCCCGCACTTGTGCCCAGGCCTTAAGCCTAGCCCGCACTTGTCCTCAGGCCATAAGCCTAGCCTGCACTTGTGCCCCGGCCTTAAGCCTAGCCCGCACTTGTGCCCGGCCTTAAGCCTAGCCCGCACTTGTGCCCCGGCCTTAAGCCTAGCCCGCACGTGTGCCCAGGCCTTAAGCCTAGCCCGCACTTGTGCCCAGGCCTTAAGCCTAGCCCGCACTTGTGCCCAGGCCTTAAGCCTAGCCCGCACTTGTGCCCCCTGCCTTGATCCTAGCCAGCACTTGTGCCCAGGCCTTAAGCCTAGCCCGCACTTGTGCCCAGGCCTTAAGCCTAGCCCGCACTTGTGCCCCCTGCCTTGATCCTAGCCAGCACTGCACTTATGCCCAGGCCTTAAGCCTAGCCTGCACTTGTGCCCAGGCCTTAAGCCTAGCCCGCACTTGTGCCCAGGCCTTAAGCCTAGCCCGCACTTGTGCCCAGGCCTTAAGCCTAGCCTGCACTTGTGCCCAGGCCTTAAGCCTAGCCCGCACTTGTGCCCAGGCCTTAAGCCTAGCCCGCACTTGTGCCCAGGCCTTAAGCCTAGCCCGCACTTGTGCCCCCTGCCTTGATCCTAGCCAGCACTTGTGCCCAGGCCTTAAGCCTAGCCTGCACTTGTGCCCTGGCCTTAAGCCTAGCCCGCACTTGTGCCCCGGCCTTAAGCCTAGCCCGCACTTGTGCCCCGGCCTTAAGCCTAACCCGCACTTGTGCCCAGGCCTTAAGCCTAGCCCGCACTTGTGCCCAGGCCTTAAGCCTAGCCCGCACTTGTGCCCCGGCTTTAAGCTTAGCCCGCACTTGTGCCCCGGCTTTAAGCTTAGCCCACACTTGTGCCCAGGCCTTAAGCCTAGCCCGCACTTGTGCCCAGGCCTTAAGCCTAGCCCGCACTTGTGCCCCCTGCCTTGATCCTAGCCAGCACTTGTGCCCAGGCCTTAAGCCTAGCCCGCACTTGTGCCCAGGCCTTAAGCCAAGCCCGCACTTGTGCCCCTGCCTTAAGCCTAGCCCGCACTTGTGCCCCTGCCTTAAGCCTAGCCCGCACTTATGTCCAGGCCGCACTTGTGCCCAGGCCTTAAGCCTAGCCCGCACTTGTGGCCAGGCCTTAAGCCTAGCCCGCACTTGTGCCCAGGCCTTAAGCCTAGCCCGCACTTGTGCCCAGGCCTTAAGCCTAGCCCGCACTTGTGCCCAGGCCTTAAGCCTAGCCCGCACTTGTGCCCCCTGCCTTGATCCTAGCCAGCACTTGTGCCCAGGCCTTAAGCCTAGCCCGCACTTGTGCCCAGGCCTTAAGCCTAGCCTGCACTTTTGAGCCCCTTGAATGCTTGTTTGTTTGTTTTTGTCTTCAGCTTCATGTTGGTTATGCACATAGGGCCAGCTTTACGCTCTTCGCTCTTGTCCCGTCTGAATGCGCATGCACGACTTTAATTGGGGAAGAAGGCATTACCCATTTACGGAGGACAGACAAGAAGTGCCTGGTCGCTTGGAGCATGGGGTTATGGAGAGGCTCCGCACTGTACAACAAAGGATCTAGTCCTAAATGTCCAAGTACAGAGTAGAGGGGTGAAAGCTAGCTCTTCACCCCTATGGGTGCCTAACCCTTTATGCAAAGAGTGCAAAGAGTTAGCTGAATGCCTTAAGCCTAGCCAGCACTTGTGCCCCCTGCCTTGATCCTGGCCAGCACTGCACTTGTGCCCATGCCGTAAGCCTAGCCCACACTTGTGCCCAGGCCTTAAGCCTAGCCCGCACTTGTGCCCAGGCCTTAAGCCTGGCTGGCACTTGTGCCCATGCCTTAAGCCTAGCCGGCACTTGTGGCCCCTGCCTTGATCCTAGCCAGCACTGCACTTGTGCCCAGGCCTTAAGCCTAGCCTGCACTTGTGCCCAGGCCTTAAGCCTAGCCCGCACTTGTGCCCCGGCCTTAAGCCTAGCCCGCACTTGTGCCCCGGCCTTAAGCCTAGCCCGCACTTGTGCCCCGGCCTTAAGCCTAGCCCGCACTTGTGCCCCGGCCTTAAGCCTAGCCCGCACTTGTGCCCCGGCCTTAAGCCTAGCCCGCACTTGTGCCCCGGCCTTAAGCCTAGCCCGCACTTGTGCCCCGGCCTTAAGCCTAGCCCGCACTTGTGCCCCGGCCTTAAGTCTAACCCGCACTTGTGCCCAGGCCTTAAGCCTAGCCCGCACTTGTGCCCAGGCCTTAAGCCTAGCCCGCACTTGTGCCCCCTGCCTTGATCCTAGCCAGCACTTGTGCCCAGGCCTTAAGCCTAGCCCGCACTTGTGCCCAGGCCTTAAGCCAAGCCCGCACTTTTGCCCCTGCCTTAAGCCTAGCCCGCACTTGTGCCCCTGCCTTAAGCCTAGCCCACACTTGTGCCCAGGCCTTAAGCCTAGCCCGCACTTGTGCCCAGGCCTTAAGCCTAGCCCGCACTTGTGCCCAGGCCTAAAGCCTAGCCCGCACTTGTGCCCAGGCCTTAAGCCTAGCCCGCACTTGTGCCCTGGCCTTAAGCCTAGCCCGCACTTGTGCCCTGGCCTTAAGCCTAGCCCGCACTTGTGCCCAGGCCTTAAGCCTAGCCCGCACTTGTCCTCAGGCCATAAGCCTAGCCCGCACTTGTGCCCCGGCCTTAAGCCTAGCCCGCACTTGTGCCCCGGCCTTAAGCCTAGCCCGCACTTGTGCCCCGGCCTTAAGCCTAGCCCGCACTTGTGCCCAGGCCTTAAGCCTAGCCCGCACTTGTGCCCAGGCCTTAAGCCTAGCCCGCACTTGTGCCCAGGCCTTAAACCTAGCCCGCACTTGTGCCCAGGCCTTAAGCCTAGCCTGCACTTGTGCCCCCTGCCTTGATCCTAGCCAGCACTTGTGCCAAGGCCTTAAGCCTAGCCCGCACTTGTGCCCAGGCCTTAAGCCTAGCCTGCACTTTTGAGCCCCTTGAATGCTTGTTTGTTTGTTTTTGTCTTCAGCTTCATGTTGGTTATGCACATAGGGCCAGCTTTACGCTCTTCGCTCTTGTCCCGTCTGAATGCGCATGCACGACTGTAATTGGGGAAGAAGGCATTACCCATTTACGGAGGACAGACAAGAAGTGCCTGGTCGCTTGGAGCATGGGGTTATGGAGAGGCTCCGCACTGTACAACAAAGGATCTAGTCCTAAATGTCCAAGTACAGAGTAGAGGGGTGAAAGCTAGCTCTTCACCCCTATGGGTGCCTAACCCTTTATGCAAAGAGTGCAAAGAGTTAGCTGAATGCCTTAAGCCTAGCCAGCACTTGTGCCCCCTGCCTTGATCCTGGCCAGCACTGCACTTGTGCCCATGCCGTAAGCCTAGCCCGCACTTGTGCCCAGGCCTTAAGCCTGGCTGGCACTTGTGCCCATGCCTTAAGCCTAGCCGGCACTTGTGGCCCCTGCCTTGATCCTAGCCAGCACTGCACTTGTGCCCAGGCCTTAAGCCTAGCCTGCACTTGTGCCCCGGCCTTAAGCCTAGCCCGCACTTGTGCCCCGGCCTTAAGCCTAGCCCGCACTTGTGCCCCGGCCTTAAGCCTAACCCGCACTTGTGCCCAGGCCTTAAGCCTAGCCCGCACTTGTGCCCAGGCCTTAAGCTTAGCCCACACTTGTGCCCCGGCTTTAAGCTTAGCCCACACTTGTGCCCCGGCTTTAAGCTTAGCCCGCACTTGTGCCCCGGCCTTAAGCCGAGCCCGCAGTTGTGCCCCGGCCTTAAGCCGAGCCCGCACTTGTGCCCCGGCCTTAAGCCGAGCCCGCACTTGTGCCCCGGCCTTAAGCCGAGCCCGCACTTGTGCCCCTGCCTTAAGCCGAGCCCGCACTTGTGCCCCTGCCTTAAGCCGAGCCCGCACTTGTGCCCCTGCCTTAAGCCGAGCCCGCACTTGTGCCCCTGCCTTAAGCCGAGCCCGCACTTGTGCCCAGGCCTTAAGCCTAGCCCGCACTTGTGCCCAGGCCTTAAGCCTAGCCCGCACTTGTGCCCCGGCCTTAAGCCGAGCCCGCACTTGTGCCCCGGCCTTAAGCCGAGCCCGCACTTGTGCCCCGGCCTTAAGCCGAGCCCGCACTTGTGCCCCGGCCTTAAGCTTAGCCCGCACTTGTGCCCAGGCCTTAAGCCTAGCCCGCACTTGTCCTCAGGCCATAAGCCTAGCCCGCACTTGTGCCCCGGCCTTAAGCCTAGCCCGCACTTGTGCCCCGGCCTTAAGCCTAGCCTGCACTTGTGCCCCTGCCTTAAGCCGAGCCCGCACTTGTGCCCAGGCCTTAAGCCGAGCCCGCACTTGTGCCCCTGCCTTAAGCCTAGCCCGCACTTGTGCCCCCTGCCTTGATCCTAGCCAGCACTGCACTTATGCCCAGGCCTTAAGCCTAGCCTGCACTTGTGCTCAGGCCTTAAGCCTAGCCAGCACTTGTGCCCAGGCCTTAAGCCTAGCCCGCACTTGTGCCCAGGCCTTAAGCCTAGCCCGCACTTGTGCCCAGGCCTAAAGCCTAGCCCGCACTTGTGCCCAGGCCTTAAGCCCAGCCCGCACTTGTGCCCAAGCCTTAAGCCTAGCCCGCACTTGTGCCCAGGCCTTAAGCCTAGCCCGCACTTGTGCCCCCTGCCTTGGTCCTAGCCAGCACTGCACTTGTGCCCAGGCCTTAAGCCTAGCCTGCACTTGTGCCCAGGCCTTAAGCCTAGCCCGCACTTGTGCCCAGGCCTTAAGCCTAGCCCGCACTTGTGCCCAGGCCTTAAGCCTAGCCCGCACTTGTGCCCAGGCCTTAAGCCTAGCCCGCACTTGTGCCCAGGCCTTAAGCCTAGCCCGCACTTGTGCCCAGGCCTTAAGCCTAGCCCGCACTTGTGCCCAGGCCTTAAGCCTAGCCCGCACTTGTGCCCCCTGCCTTGATCCTAGCCAGCACTTGTGCCCAGGCCTTAAGCCTAGCCCGCACTTGTGCCCAGGCCTTAAGCCTAGCCCGCACTTGTGCCCCCTGCCTTGATCCTAGCCAGCACTGCACTTATGCCCAGGCCTTAAGCCTAGCCTGCACTTGTGCCCAGGCCTTAAGCCTAGCCCGCACTTGTGCCCAGGCCT
Organism: Ranitomeya imitator; assembly: GCF_032444005.1. Classification (NCBI taxonomy): domain Eukaryota; kingdom Metazoa; phylum Chordata; class Amphibia; order Anura; family Dendrobatidae; genus Ranitomeya; species Ranitomeya imitator. The sequence continues at coordinate 59,246 of NW_027194095.1, forward strand.
TAAGCCTAGCCCGCACTTGTGCCCCTGCCTTAAGCCTAGCCCGCACTTGTGCCCCTGCCTTAAGCCTAGCCCGCACTTGTGCCCAGGCCTTAAGCCTAGCCCGCACTTGTGCCCAGGCCTTAAGCCTGGCCCGCACTTGTGCCCAGGCCTAAAGCCTAGCCCGCACTTGTGCCCAGGCCTTAAGCCTAGCCCGCACTTGTGCCCAGGCCTAAAGCCTAGCCCGCACTTGTGCCCAGGCCTTAAGCCTAGCCAGCACTTGTGCCCCCTGCCTTGATCCTAGCCAGCACTTGTGCCCAGGCCTTAAGCCTAGCCCGCACTTGAGCCCAGGCCTTAAGCCAAGCCCGCACTTGTGCCCCTGCCTTAAGCCTAGCCCGCACTTGTGCCCCTGCCTTAAGCCTAGCCCGCACTTGTGCCCAGGCCTTAAGCCTAGCCCGCACTTGTGCCCAGGCCTTAAGCCTAGCCCGCACTTGTGCCCAGGCCTTAAGCCTAGCCCGCACTTGTGCCCAGGCCTTAAGCCTAGCCCGCACTTGTGCCCCCTGCCTTGATCCTAGCCAGCACTTGTGCCCAGGCCTTAAGCCTAGCCCGCACTTGTGCCCAGGCCTTAAGCCAAGCCCGCACTTGTGCCCCTGCCTTAAGCCTAGCCCGCACTTGTGCCCCTGCCTTAAGCCCAGCCCGCACTTGTGCCCAGGCCTTAAGCCTAGCCCGCACTTGTGCCCAGGCCTTAAGCCTAGCCCGCACTTGTGCCCAGGCCTTAAGCCTAGCCCGCACTTGTGCCCAGGCCTTAAGCCTAGCCCGCACTTGTGCCCAGGCCTTAAGCCTAGCCCGCACTTGTGCCCTGGCCTTAAGCCTAGCCCGCACTTGTGCCCAGGCCTTAAGCCTAGCCCGCACTTGTCCTCAGGCCATAAGCCTAGCCTGCACTTGTGCCCCGGCCTTAAGCCTAGCCCGCACTTGTGCCCGGCCTTAAGCCTAGCCCGCACTTGTGCCCCGGCCTTAAGCCTAGCCCGCACGTGTGCCCAGGCCTTAAGCCTAGCCCGCACTTGTGCCCAGGCCTTAAGCCTAGCCCGCACTTGTGCCCAGGCCTTAAGCCTAGCCCGCACTTGTGCCCCCTGCCTTGATCCTAGCCAGCACTTGTGCCCAGGCCTTAAGCCTAGCCCGCACTTGTGCCCAGGCCTTAAGCCTAGCCCGCACTTGTGCCCCCTGCCTTGATCCTAGCCAGCACTGCACTTATGCCCAGGCCTTAAGCCTAGCCTGCACTTGTGCCCAGGCCTTAAGCCTAGCCCGCACTTGTGCCCAGGCCTTAAGCCTAGCCCGCACTTGTGCCCAGGCCTTAAGCCTAGCCTGCACTTGTGCCCAGGCCTTAAGCCTAGCCCGCACTTGTGCCCAGGCCTTAAGCCTAGCCCGCACTTGTGCCCAGGCCTTAAGCCTAGCCCGCACTTGTGCCCCCTGCCTTGATCCTAGCCAGCACTTGTGCCCAGGCCTTAAGCCTAGCCTGCACTTGTGCCCTGGCCTTAAGCCTAGCCCGCACTTGTGCCCCGGCCTTAAGCCTAGCCCGCACTTGTGCCCCGGCCTTAAGCCTAACCCGCACTTGTGCCCAGGCCTTAAGCCTAGCCCGCACTTGTGCCCAGGCCTTAAGCCTAGCCCGCACTTGTGCCCCGGCTTTAAGCTTAGCCCGCACTTGTGCCCCGGCTTTAAGCTTAGCCCACACTTGTGCCCAGGCCTTAAGCCTAGCCCGCACTTGTGCCCAGGCCTTAAGCCTAGCCCGCACTTGTGCCCCCTGCCTTGATCCTAGCCAGCACTTGTGCCCAGGCCTTAAGCCTAGCCCGCACTTGTGCCCAGGCCTTAAGCCGAGCCCGCACTTGTGCCCCGGCCTTAAGCCGAGCCCGCACTTGTGCCCCTGCCTTAAGCCGAGCCCGCACTTGTGCCCCTGCCTTAAGCCGAGCCCGCACTTGTGCCCCTGCCTTAAGCCGAGCCCGCACTTGTGCCCCTGCCTTAAGCCGAGCCCGCACTTGTGCCCAGGCCTTAAGCCTAGCCCGCACTTGTGCCCAGGCCTTAAGCCTAGCCCGCACTTGTGCCCCGGCCTTAAGCCGAGCCCGCACTTGTGCCCCGGCCTTAAGCCGAGCCCGCACTTGTGCCCCGGCCTTAAGCCGAGCCCGCACTTGTGCCCCGGCCTTAAGCTTAGCCCGCACTTGTGCCCAGGCCTTAAGCCTAGCCCGCACTTGTCCTCAGGCCATAAGCCTAGCCCGCACTTGTGCCCCGGCCTTAAGCCTAGCCCGCACTTGTGCCCCGGCCTTAAGCCTAGCCTGCACTTGTGCCCCTGCCTTAAGCCGAGCCCGCACTTGTGCCCAGGCCTTAAGCCGAGCCCGCACTTGTGCCCCTGCCTTAAGCCTAGCCCGCACTTGTGCCCCCTGCCTTGATCCTAGCCAGCACTGCACTTATGCCCAGGCCTTAAGCCTAGCCTGCACTTGTGCTCAGGCCTTAAGCCTAGCCAGCACTTGTGCCCAGGCCTTAAGCCTAGCCCGCACTTGTGCCCAGGCCTTAAGCCTAGCCCGCACTTGTGCCCAGGCCTAAAGCCTAGCCCGCACTTGTGCCCAGGCCTTAAGCCCAGCCCGCACTTGTGCCCAAGCCTTAAGCCTAGCCCGCACTTGTGCCCAGGCCTTAAGCCTAGCCCGCACTTGTGCCCCCTGCCTTGGTCCTAGCCAGCACTGCACTTGTGCCCAGGCCTTAAGCCTAGCCTGCACTTGTGCCCAGGCCTTAAGCCTAGCCCGCACTTGTGCCCAGGCCTTAAGCCTAGCCCGCACTTGTGCCCAGGCCTTAAGCCTAGCCCGCACTTGTGCCCAGGCCTTAAGCCTAGCCCGCACTTGTGCCCAGGCCTTAAGCCTAGCCCGCACTTGTGCCCAGGCCTTAAGCCTAGCCCGCACTTGTGCCCAGGCCTTAAGCCTAGCCCGCACTTGTGCCCCCTGCCTTGATCCTAGCCAGCACTTGTGCCCAGGCCTTAAGCCTAGCCCGCACTTGTGCCCAGGCCTTAAGCCTAGCCCGCACTTGTGCCCCCTGCCTTGATCCTAGCCAGCACTGCACTTATGCCCAGGCCTTAAGCCTAGCCTGCACTTGTGCCCAGGCCTTAAGCCTAGCCCGCACTTGTGCCCAGGCCTTAAGCCTAGCCCGCACTTGTGCCCCTGCCTTAAGCCTAGCCCGCACTTGTGCCCCTGCCTTAAGCCTAGCCCGCACTTGTGCCCAGGCCTTAAGCCTAGCCCGCACTTGTGCCCAGGCCTTAAGCCTGGCCCGCACTTGTGCCCAGGCCTAAAGCCTAGCCCGCACTTGTGCCCAGGCCTTAAGCCTAGCCCGCACTTGTGCCCAGGCCTAAAGCCTAGCCCGCACTTGTGCCCAGGCCTTAAGCCTAGCCAGCACTTGTGCCCCCTGCCTTGATCCTAGCCAGCACTTGTGCCCAGGCCTTAAGCCTAGCCCGCACTTGAGCCCAGGCCTTAAGCCAAGCCCGCACTTGTGCCCCTGCCTTAAGCCTAGCCCGCACTTGTGCCCCTGCCTTAAGCCTAGCCCGCACTTGTGCCCAGGCCTTAAGCCTAGCCCGCACTTGTGCCCAGGCCTTAAGCCTAGCCCGCACTTGTGCCCAGGCCTTAAGCCTAGCCCGCACTTGTGCCCAGGCCTTAAGCCTAGCCCGCACTTGTGCCCCCTGCCTTGATCCTAGCCAGCACTTGTGCCCAGGCCTTAAGCCTAGCCCGCACTTGTGCCCAGGCCTTAAGCCAAGCCCGCACTTGTGCCCCTGCCTTAAGCCTAGCCCGCACTTGTGCCCCTGCCTTAAGCCCAGCCCGCACTTGTGCCCAGGCCTTAAGCCTAGCCCGCACTTGTGCCCAGGCCTTAAGCCTAGCCCGCACTTGTGCCCAGGCCTTAAGCCTAGCCCGCACTTGTGCCCAGGCCTTAAGCCTAGCCCGCACTTGTGCCCAGGCCTTAAGCCTAGCCCGCACTTGTGCCCTGGCCTTAAGCCTAGCCCGCACTTGTGCCCAGGCCTTAAGCCTAGCCCGCACTTGTCCTCAGGCCATAAGCCTAGCCTGCACTTGTGCCCCGGCCTTAAGCCTAGCCCGCACTTGTGCCCGGCCTTAAGCCTAGCCCGCACTTGTGCCCCGGCCTTAAGCCTAGCCCGCACGTGTGCCCAGGCCTTAAGCCTAGCCCGCACTTGTGCCCAGGCCTTAAGCCTAGCCCGCACTTGTGCCCAGGCCTTAAGCCTAGCCCGCACTTGTGCCCCCTGCCTTGATCCTAGCCAGCACTTGTGCCCAGGCCTTAAGCCTAGCCCGCACTTGTGCCCAGGCCTTAAGCCTAGCCCGCACTTGTGCCCCCTGCCTTGATCCTAGCCAGCACTGCACTTATGCCCAGGCCTTAAGCCTAGCCTGCACTTGTGCCCAGGCCTTAAGCCTAGCCCGCACTTGTGCCCAGGCCTTAAGCCTAGCCCGCACTTGTGCCCAGGCCTTAAGCCTAGCCTGCACTTGTGCCCAGGCCTTAAGCCTAGCCCGCACTTGTGCCCAGGCCTTAAGCCTAGCCCGCACTTGTGCCCAGGCCTTAAGCCTAGCCCGCACTTGTGCCCCCTGCCTTGATCCTAGCCAGCACTTGTGCCCAGGCCTTAAGCCTAGCCTGCACTTGTGCCCTGGCCTTAAGCCTAGCCCGCACTTGTGCCCCGGCCTTAAGCCTAGCCCGCACTTGTGCCCCGGCCTTAAGCCTAACCCGCACTTGTGCCCAGGCCTTAAGCCTAGCCCGCACTTGTGCCCAGGCCTTAAGCCTAGCCCGCACTTGTGCCCCGGCTTTAAGCTTAGCCCGCACTTGTGCCCCGGCTTTAAGCTTAGCCCACACTTGTGCCCAGGCCTTAAGCCTAGCCCGCACTTGTGCCCAGGCCTTAAGCCTAGCCCGCACTTGTGCCCCCTGCCTTGATCCTAGCCAGCACTTGTGCCCAGGCCTTAAGCCTAGCCCGCACTTGTGCCCAGGCCTTAAGCCAAGCCCGCACTTGTGCCCCTGCCTTAAGCCTAGCCCGCACTTGTGCCCCTGCCTTAAGCCTAGCCCGCACTTATGTCCAGGCCGCACTTGTGCCCAGGCCTTAAGCCTAGCCCGCACTTGTGGCCAGGCCTTAAGCCTAGCCCGCACTTGTGCCCAGGCCTTAAGCCTAGCCCGCACTTGTGCCCAGGCCTTAAGCCTAGCCCGCACTTGTGCCCAGGCCTTAAGCCTAGCCCGCACTTGTGCCCCCTGCCTTGATCCTAGCCAGCACTTGTGCCCAGGCCTTAAGCCTAGCCCGCACTTGTGCCCAGGCCTTAAGCCTAGCCTGCACTTTTGAGCCCCTTGAATGCTTGTTTGTTTGTTTTTGTCTTCAGCTTCATGTTGGTTATGCACATAGGGCCAGCTTTACGCTCTTCGCTCTTGTCCCGTCTGAATGCGCATGCACGACTTTAATTGGGGAAGAAGGCATTACCCATTTACGGAGGACAGACAAGAAGTGCCTGGTCGCTTGGAGCATGGGGTTATGGAGAGGCTCCGCACTGTACAACAAAGGATCTAGTCCTAAATGTCCAAGTACAGAGTAGAGGGGTGAAAGCTAGCTCTTCACCCCTATGGGTGCCTAACCCTTTATGCAAAGAGTGCAAAGAGTTAGCTGAATGCCTTAAGCCTAGCCAGCACTTGTGCCCCCTGCCTTGATCCTGGCCAGCACTGCACTTGTGCCCATGCCGTAAGCCTAGCCCACACTTGTGCCCAGGCCTTAAGCCTAGCCCGCACTTGTGCCCAGGCCTTAAGCCTGGCTGGCACTTGTGCCCATGCCTTAAGCCTAGCCGGCACTTGTGGCCCCTGCCTTGATCCTAGCCAGCACTGCACTTGTGCCCAGGCCTTAAGCCTAGCCTGCACTTGTGCCCAGGCCTTAAGCCTAGCCCGCACTTGTGCCCCGGCCTTAAGCCTAGCCCGCACTTGTGCCCCGGCCTTAAGCCTAGCCCGCACTTGTGCCCCGGCCTTAAGCCTAGCCCGCACTTGTGCCCCGGCCTTAAGCCTAGCCCGCACTTGTGCCCCGGCCTTAAGCCTAGCCCGCACTTGTGCCCCGGCCTTAAGCCTAGCCCGCACTTGTGCCCCGGCCTTAAGCCTAGCCCGCACTTGTGCCCCGGCCTTAAGCCTAGCCCGCACTTGTGCCCCGGCCTTAAGTCTAACCCGCACTTGTGCCCAGGCCTTAAGCCTAGCCCGCACTTGTGCCCAGGCCTTAAGCCTAGCCCGCACTTGTGCCCCCTGCCTTGATCCTAGCCAGCACTTGTGCCCAGGCCTTAAGCCTAGCCCGCACTTGTGCCCAGGCCTTAAGCCAAGCCCGCACTTGTGCCCCTGCCTTAAGCCTAGCCCGCACTTGTGCCCCTGCCTTAAGCCTAGCCCACACTTGTGCCCAGGCCTTAAGCCTAGCCCGCACTTGTGCCCAGGCCTTAAGCCTAGCCCGCACTTGTGCCCAGGCCTAAAGCCTAGCCCGCACTTGTGCCCAGGCCTTAAGCCTAGCCCGCACTTGTGCCCTGGCCTTAAGCCTAGCCCGCACTTGTGCCCTGGCCTTAAGCCTAGCCCGCACTTGTGCCCAGGCCTTAAGCCTAGCCCGCACTTGTCCTCAGGCCATAAGCCTAGCCCGCACTTGTGCCCCGGCCTTAAGCCTAGCCCGCACTTGTGCCCCGGCCTTAAGCCTAGCCCGCACTTGTGCCCCGGCCTTAAGCCTAGCCCGCACTTGTGCCCAGGCCTTAAGCCTAGCCCGCACTTGTGCCCAGGCCTTAAGCCTAGCCCGCACTTGTGCCCAGGCCTTAAACCTAGCCCGCACTTGTGCCCAGGCCTTAAGCCTAGCCTGCACTTGTGCCCCCTGCCTTGATCCTAGCCAGCACTTGTGCCAAGGCCTTAAGCCTAGCCCGCACTTGTGCCCAGGCCTTAAGCCTAGCCTGCACTTTTGAGCCCCTTGAATGCTTGTTTGTTTGTTTTTGTCTTCAGCTTCATGTTGGTTATGCACATAGGGCCAGCTTTACGCTCTTCGCTCTTGTCCCGTCTGAATGCGCATGCACGACTGTAATTGGGGAAGAAGGCATTACCCATTTACGGAGGACAGACAAGAAGTGCCTGGTCGCTTGGAGCATGGGGTTATGGAGAGGCTCCGCACTGTACAACAAAGGATCTAGTCCTAAATGTCCAAGTACAGAGTAGAGGGGTGAAAGCTAGCTCTTCACCCCTATGGGTGCCTAACCCTTTATGCAAAGAGTGCAAAGAGTTAGCTGAATGCCTTAAGCCTAGCCAGCACTTGTGCCCCCTGCCTTGATCCTGGCCAGCACTGCACTTGTGCCCATGCCGTAAGCCTAGCCCGCACTTGTGCCCAGGCCTTAAGCCTGGCTGGCACTTGTGCCCATGCCTTAAGCCTAGCCGGCACTTGTGGCCCCTGCCTTGATCCTAGCCAGCACTGCACTTGTGCCCAGGCCTTAAGCCTAGCCTGCACTTGTGCCCCGGCCTTAAGCCTAGCCCGCACTTGTGCCCCGGCCTTAAGCCTAGCCCGCACTTGTGCCCCGGCCTTAAGCCTAACCCGCACTTGTGCCCAGGCCTTAAGCCTAGCCCGCACTTGTGCCCAGGCCTTAAGCTTAGCCCACACTTGTGCCCCGGCTTTAAGCTTAGCCCACACTTGTGCCCCGGCTTTAAGCTTAGCCCGCACTTGTGCCCCGGCCTTAAGCCGAGCCCGCAGTTGTGCCCCGGCCTTAAGCCGAGCCCGCACTTGTGCCCCGGCCTTAAGCCGAGCCCGCACTTGTGCCCCGGCCTTAAGCCGAGCCCGCACTTGTGCCCCTGCCTTAAGCCGAGCCCGCACTTGTGCCCCTGCCTTAAGCCGAGCCCGCACTTGTGCCCCTGCCTTAAGCCGAGCCCGCACTTGTGCCCCTGCCTTAAGCCGAGCCCGCACTTGTGCCCAGGCCTTAAGCCTAGCCCGCACTTGTGCCCAGGCCTTAAGCCTAGCCCGCACTTGTGCCCCGGCCTTAAGCCGAGCCCGCACTTGTGCCCCGGCCTTAAGCCGAGCCCGCACTTGTGCCCCGGCCTTAAGCCGAGCCCGCACTTGTGCCCCGGCCTTAAGCTTAGCCCGCACTTGTGCCCAGGCCTTAAGCCTAGCCCGCACTTGTCCTCAGGCCATAAGCCTAGCCCGCACTTGTGCCCCGGCCTTAAGCCTAGCCCGCACTTGTGCCCCGGCCTTAAGCCTAGCCCGCACTTGTGCCCCTGCCTTAAGCCGAGCCCGCACTTGTGCCCAGGCCTTAAGCCGAGCCCGCACTTGTGCCCCTGCCTTAAGCCTAGCCCGCACTTGTGCCCCCTGCCTTGATCCTAGCCAGCACTGCACTTATGCCCAGGCCTTAAGCCTAGCCTGCACTTGTGCTCAGGCCTTAAGCCTAGCCAGCACTTGTGCCCAGGCCTTAAGCCTAGCCCGCACTTGTGCCCAGGCCTTAAGCCTAGCCCGCACTTGTGCCCAGGCCTAAAGCCTAGCCCGCACTTGTGCCCAGGCCTTAAGCCTAGCCCGCACTTGTGCCCAGGCCTTAAGCCTAGCCCGCACTTGTGCCCAGGCCTTAAGCCTAGCCCGCACTTGTGCCCCGGCCTTAAGCCTAGCCCGCACTTGTGCCCAGGCCTTAAGCCTAGCCCGCACTTGTGCCCAGGCCTTAAGCCTAGCCCGCACTTGTGCCCAGGCCTTAAGCCTAGCCCGCACTTGTGCCCAGGCCTTAAGCCAAGCCCGCACTTGTGCCCCTGCCTTAAGCCTAGCCCGCACTTGTGCCCCTGCCTTAAGCCTAGCCCGCACTTGTGTCCAGGCCTTAAGCCTAGCCCGCACTTGTGCCCAGGCCTTAAGCCTAGCCCGCACTTGTGCCCAGGCCTTAAGCCTAGCCCGCACTTGTGCCCAGGCCTTAAGCCTAGCCCGCACTTGTGCCCAGGCCTTAAGCCTAGCCCGCACTTGTGCCCTGGCCTTAAGCCTAGCCCGCACTTGTGCCCTGGCCTTAAGCCTAGCCCGCACTTGTGCCCAGGCCTTAAGCCTAGCCCGCACTTGTGCCCAGGCCTTAAGCCTAGCCCGCACTTGTGCCCAGGCCTTAAGCCTAGCCTGCACTTTTGAGCCCCTTGAATGCTTGTTTGTTTGTTTTTGTCTTCAGCTTCATGTTGGTTATGCACATAGGGCCAGCTTTACGCTCTTCGCTCTTGTCCCGTCTGAATGCGCATGCACGACTGTAATTGGGGAAGAAGGCATTACCCATTTACGGAGGACAGACAAGAAGTGCCTGGTCGCTTGGAGCATGGGGTTATGGAGAGGCTCCGCACTGTACAACAAAGGATCTAGTCCTAAATGTCCAAGTACAGAGTAGAGGGGTGAAAGCTAGCTCTTCACCCCTATGGGTGCCTAACCCTTTATGCAAAGAGTGCAAAGAGTTAGCTGAATGCCTTAAGCCTAGCCAGCACTTGTGCCCCCTGCCTTGATCCTGGCCAGCACTGCACTTGTGCCCATGCCTTAAGCCTGGCTGGCACTTGTGCCCATGCCTTAAGCCTAGCCGGCACTTGTGGCCCCTGCCTTGATCCTAGCCAGCACTGCACTTGTGCCCAGGCCTTAAGCCTAGCCTGCACTTGTGCCCCGGCCTTAAGCCTAGCCCGCACTTGTGTCCAGGCCTTAAGCCTAGCCCGCACTTGTGCCCAGGCCTTAAGCCTAGCCCGCACTTGTGCCCAGGCCTTAAGCCTAGCCCGCACTTGTGCCCAGGCCTTAAGCCTAACCCGCACTTGTGCCCAGGCCTTAAGCCTAGCCCGCACTTGTGCCCAGGCCTTAAGCCTAGCCTGCACTTGTGCCCAGGCCTTAAGCCTAGCCCGCACTTGTGCCCAGGCCTTAAGCCTAGCCCGCACTTGTGCCCCCTGCCTTGATCCTAGCCAGCACTGCACTTATGCCCAGGTCTTAAGCCTAGCCTGCACTTGTGCCCAGGCCTTAAGCCTAGCCCGCACTTGTGCCCAGGCCTTAAGCCTAGCCCGCACTTGTGCCCAGGCCTTAAGCCTAGCCCGCACTTGTGCCCAGGCCTTAAGCCTAGCCCGCACTTGTGCCCAGGCCTTAAGCCTAGCCCGCACTTGTGCCCAGGCCTTAAGCCTAGCCCGCACTTGTGCCCAGGCCTTAAGCCTAGCCCGCACTTGTGCCCAGGCCTTAAGCCTAGCCCGCACTTGTGCCCAGGCCTTAAGCCTAGCCCGCACTTGTGCCCCTGCCTTGATCCTAGCCCGCACTTGTGCCCAGGCCTTAAGCCTAGCCCGCACTTGTGCCCAGGCCTTAAGCCTAGCCCGCACTTGTGCCCCCTGCCTTGATCCTAGCCAGCACTTGTGCCCAGGCCTTAAGCCTAGCCCGCACTTGTGCCCCTGCCTTAAGCCTAGCCCGCACTTGTGCCCCTGCCTTAAGCCTAGCCCGCACTTGTGCCCCTGCCTTAAGCCTAGCCCGCACTTGTGCCCCCTGCCTTGATCCTAGCCAGCACTTGTGCCCAGGCCTTAAGCCTAGCCTGCACTTGTGCCCAGGCCTTAAGCCTAGCCTGCACTTTTGAGCCCCTTGAATGCTTGTTTGTTTGTTTTTGTCTTCAGCTTCATGTTTGTTATGCACATAGGGCCAGCTTTACGCTCTTCGCTCTTGTCCCGTCTGAATGCGCATGCACGACTGTAATTGGGGAAGAAGGCATTACCCATTTACGGAGGACAGACAAGAAGTGCCTGGTCGCTTGGAGCATGGGGTTATGGAGAGGCTCCGCACTGTACAACAAAGGATCTAGTCCTAAATGTCCAAGTACAGAGTAGAGGGGTGAAAGCTAGCTCTTCACCCCTATGGGTGCCTAACCCTTTATGCAAAGAGTGCAAAGAGTTAGCTGAATGCCTTAAGCCTAGCCAGCACTTGTGCGCCCTGCCTTGATCCTGGCCAGCACTGCACTTGTGCCCATGCCTTAAGCCTGGCTGGCACTTGTGCCCATGCCTTAAGCCTAGCCGGCACTTGTGGCCCCTGCCTTGATCCTAGCCAGCACTGCACTTGTGCCCAGGCCTTAAGCCTAGCCTGCACTTGTGCCCCGGCCTTAAGCCTAGCCCACACTTGTGTCCAGGCCTTAGGCCTAGCCCGCACTTGTGCCCAGGCCTTAAGCCTAGCCCGCACTTGTGCCCAGGCCTTAAGCCTAGCCCGCACTTGTGCCCCGGCCTTAAGCCTAACCCGCACTTGTGCCCAGGCCTTAAGCCTAGCCCGCACTTGTGCCCAGGCCTTAAGCCTAGCCGGCACTTGTGGCCCCTGCCTTGATCCTAGCCAGCACTGCACTTGTGCCCAGGCCTTAAGCCTAGCCTGCACTTGTGCCCCGGCCTTAAGCCTAGCCCGCACTTGTGCCCAGGCCTTAAGCCTAGCCCGCACTTGTGCCCAGGCCTTAAGCCTAGCCCGCACTTGTGCCCAGGCCTTAAGCCTAGCCCGCACTTGTGCCCCGGCCTTAAGCCTAACCCGCACTTGTGCCCAGGCCTTAAGCCTAGCCCGCACTTGTGCCCAGGCCTTAAGCTTAGCCCGCACTTGTGCCCCGGCTTTAAGCTTAGCCCGCACTTGTGCCCAGGCCTTAAGCCTAGCCCGCACTTGTGCCCAGGCCTTAAGCCTAGCCCGCACTTGTGCCCAGGCCTTAAGCCTAGCCCGCACTTGTGCCCAGGCCTTAAGCCTAGCCCGCACTTGTGCCCAGGCCTTAAGCCTAGCCCGCACTTGTGCCCAGGCCTTAAGCCTAGCCCGCACTTGTGCCCCGGCCTTAAGCCGAGCCCGCACTTGTGCCCCGGCCTTAAGCCGAGCCCGCACTTGTGCCCCGGCCTTAAGCCGAGCCCGCACTTGTGCCCCGGCCTTAAGCTTAGCCCGCACTTGTGCCCAGGCCTTAAGCCTAGCCCGCACTTGTCCTCAGGCCATAAGCCTAGCCCGCACTTGTGCCCCGGCCTTATGCCTAGCCCGCACTTGTGCCCCGGCCTTAAGCCGAGCCCGCACTTGTGCCCCTGCCTTAAGCCGAGCCCGCACTTGTGCCCCTGCCTTAAGCCGAGCCCGCACTTGTGCCCCTGCCTTAAGCCTAGCCCGCACTTGTGCCCAGGCCTTAAGCCTAGCCCGCACTTGTGCCCAGGCCTTAAGCCTAGCCCGCACTTGTGCCCAGGCCTTAAGCCTAGCCCGCACTTGTGCCCAGGCCTAAAGCCTAGCCCGCACTTGTGCCCAGGCCTTAAGCCTAGCCCGCACTTGTGCCCAGGCCTTAAGCCTAGCCCGCACTTGTGCCCAGGCCTTAAGCCTAGCCCGCACTTGTGCCCAGGCCTTAAGCCTAGCCCGCACTTGTGCCCAGGCCTTAAGCCTAGCCCGCACTTGTGCCCAGGCCTTAAGCCTAGCCCGCACTTGTGCCCAGGCCTTAAGCCTAGCCCGCACTTGTGCCCCCTGCCTTGATCCTAGCCAGCACTTGTGCCCAGGCCTTAAGCCAAGCCCGCACTTGTGCCCAGGCCTTAAGCCTAGCCCGCACTTGTGCCCCTGCCTTAAGCCTAGCCCGCACTTGTGTCCAGGCCTTAAGCCTAGCCCGCACTTGTGCCCAGGCCTTAAGCCTAGCCCGCACTTGTGCCCAGGCCTTAAGCCTAGCCCGCACTTGTGCCCTGGCCTTAAGCCTAGCCCGCACTTGTGCCCTGGCCTTAAGCCTAGCCCGCACTTGTGCCCTGGCCTTAGGCCTAGCCCGCACTTGTCCTCAGGCCATAAGCCTAGCCCGCACTTGTGCCCCGGCCTTAAGCCTAGCCCGCACTTGTGCCCCGGCCTTAAGCCTAGCCCGCACTTGTGCCCCGGCCTTAAGCCTAGCCCGCACTTGTGCCCAGGCCTTAAGCCTAGCCCGCACTTGTGCCCAGGCCTTAAGCCTAGCCTGCACTTTTGAGCCCCTTGAATGCTTGTTTGTTTGTTTTTGTCTTCAGCTTCATGTTGGTTATGCACATAGGGCCAGCTTTACGCTCTTCGCTCTTGTCCCGTCTGAATGCGCATGCACGACTTTAATTGGGGAAGAAGGCATTACCCATTTACGGAGGACAGACAAGAAGTGCCTGGTCGCTTGGAGCATGGGGTTATGGAGAGGCTCCGCACTGTACAACAAAGGATCTAGTCCTAAATGTCCAAGTACAGAGTAGAGGGGTGAAAGCTAGCTCTTCACCCCTATGGGTGCCTAACCCTTTATGCAAAGAGTGCAAAGAGTTAGCTGAATGCCTTAAGCCTAGCCAGCACTTGTGCCCCCTGCCTTGATCCTGGCCAGCACTGCACTTGTGCCCATGCCTTAAGCCTGGCTGGCACTTGTGCCCATGCCTTAAGCCTAGCCGGCACTTGTGGCCCCTGCCTTGATCCTAGCCAGCACTGCACTTGTGCCCAGGCCTTAAGCCTAGCCTGCACTTGTGCCCCGGCCTTAAGCCTAGCCCGCACTTGTGTCCAGGCCTTAAGCCTAGCCCGCACTTGTGTCCAGGCCTTAAGCCTAGCCCGCACTTGTGCCCAGGCCTTAAGCCTAGCCCGCACTTGTGCCCAGGCCTTAAGCCTAGCCCGCACTTGTGCCCAGGCCTTAAGCCTAGCCGGCACTTGTGGCCCCTGCCTTGATCCTAGCCAGCACTGCACTTGTGCCCAGGCCTTAAGCCTAGCCTGCACTTGTGCCCAGGCCTTAAGCCTAGCCCGAACTTGTGCCCAGGCCTTAAGCCTAGCCCGCACTTGTGCCCAGGCCTTAAACCTAGCCCGCACTTGTGCCCAGGCCTTAAGCCTAGCCCGCACTTGTGCCCAGGCCTTAAGCCTAGCCCGCACTTGTGCCCAGGACTTAAGCCTAGCCCGCACTTGTGCCCCTGCCTTGATCCTAGCCAGCACTTGTGCCCAGGCCTTAAGCCTAGCCCGCACTTGTGCCCCTGCCTTAAGCCTAGCCCGCACTTGTGCCCCTGCCTTAAGCCTAGCCCGCACTTGTGCCCAGGCCTTAAGCCTAGCCCGCACTTGTGCCCAGGCCTTAAGCCTGGCCCGCACTTGTGCCCAGGCCTAAAGCCTAGCCCGCACTTGTGCCCAGGCCTTAAGCCTAGCCCGCACTTGTGCCCCGGCCTTAAGCCTAGCCCGCACTTGTGCCCAGGCCTTAAGCCTAGCCCGCACTTGTCCTCAGGCCATAAGCCTAGCCCGCACTTGTGCCCCGGCCTTAAGCCTAGCCCGCACTTGTGCCCCGGCCTTAAGCCTAGCCCGCACTTGTGCCCCGGCCTTAAGCCTAGCCCGCACTTGTGCCCAGGCCTTAAGCCTAGCCCGCACTTGTGCCCAGGCCTTAAGCCTAGCCCGCACTTGTGCCCAGGCCTTAAGCCTAGCCTGCACTTGTGCCCCCTGCCTTGATCCTAGCCAGCACTTGTGCCCAGGCCTTAAGCCTAGCCCGCACTTGTGCCCAGGCCTTAAGCCTAGCCTGCACTTTTGAGCCCCTTGAATGCTTGTTTGTTTGTTTTTGTCTTCAGCTTCATGTTGGTTATGCACATAGGGCCAGCTTTACGCTCTTCGCTCTTGTCCCGTCTGAATGCGCATGCACGACTGTAATTGGGGAAGAAGGCATTACCCATTTACGGAGGACAGACAAGAAGTGCCTGGTCGCTTGGAGCATGGGGTTATGGAGAGGCTCCGCACTGTACAACAAAGGATCTAGTCCTAAATGTCCAAGTACAGAGTAGAGGGGTGAAAGATAGCTCTTCACCCCTATGGGTGCCCCTAACCCTTTATGCAAAGAGTGCAAAGAGTTAGCTGAATGCCTTAAGCCTAGCCAGCACTTGTGCCCCCTGCCTTGATCCTGGCCAGCACTGCACTTGTGCCCATGCCGTAAGCCTAGCCCGCACTTGTGCCCAGGCCTTAAGCCTGGCTGGCACTTGTGCCCATGCCTTAAGCCTAGCCGGCACTTGTGGCCCCTGCCTTGATCCTAGCCAGCACTGCACTTGTGCCCAGGCCTTAAGCCTAGCCTGCACTTGTGCCCCGGCCTTAAGCCTAGCCTGCACTTGTGCCCCGGCCTTAAGCCTAGCCCGCACTTGTGCCCCGGCCTTAAGCCTAACCCGCACTTGTGCCCAGGCCTTAAGCCTAGCCCGCACTTGTGCCCAGGCCTTAAGCCTAGCCCGCACTTGTGCCCCCTGCCTTGATCCTAGCCAGCACTGCACTTGTGCCCAGGCCTTAAGCCTAGCCCGCACTTGTGCACAGGCCTTAAGCCTAGCCCGCACTTGTGCCCAGGCCTTAAGCCTAGCCCGCACTTGTGCCCAGGCCTTAAGCCTAGCCCGCACTTGTGCCCAGGCCTTAAGCCTAGCCCACACTTGTGCCCAGGCCTTAAGCCTAGCCCGCACTTGTGCCCCCTGCCTTGATCCTAGCCAGCACTTGTGCCCAGGCCTTAAGCCTAGCCTGCACTTGTGCCCTGGCCTTAAGCCTAGCCCGCACTTGTGCCCCGGCCTTAAGCCTAGCCTGCACTTGTGCCCCGGCCTTAAGCCTAACCCGCACTTGTGCCCAGGCCTTAAGCCTAGCCCGCGCTTGTGCCCAGGCCTTAAGCCTAGCCCGCACTTGTGCCCCGGCTTTAAGCTTAGCCCGCACTTGTGCCCCGGCTTTAAGCTTAGCCCGCACTTGTGCCCAGGCCTTAAGCCTAGCCCGCACTTGTGCCCCGGCCTTAAGCCGAGCCCGCACTTGTGCCCCGGCCTTAAGCCGAGCCCGCACTTGTGCCCCGGCCTTAAGCCGAGCCCGCACTTGTGCCCCTGCCTTAAGCCGAGCCCGCACTTGTGCCCCTGCCTTAAGCCGAGCCCGCACTTGTGCCCCTGCCTTAAGCCGAGCCCGCACTTGTGCCCCTGCCTTAAGCCGAGCCCGCACTTGTGCCCCTGCCTTAAGCCGAGCCCGCACTTGTGCCCCTGCCTTAAGCCGAGCCCGCACTTGTGCCCCTGCCTTAAGCCGAGCCCGCACTTGTGCCCCTGCCTTAAGCCGAGCCCGCACTTGTGCCCCTGCCTTAAGCCGAGCCCGCACTTGTGCCCCTGCCTTAAGCCGAGCCCGCACTTGTGCCCCTGCCTTAAGCCGAGCCCGCACTTGTGCCCCTGCCTTAAGCCTAGCCCGCACTTGTGCCCAGGCCTTAAGCCTAGCCCGCACTTGTGCCCCTGCCTTAAGCCTAGCCCGCACTTGTGCCCCTGCCTTAAGCCTAGCCCGCACTTGTGCCCAGACCTAAAGCCTAGCCCGCACTTGTGCTCAGGCCTTAAGCCTAGCCCGCACTTGTGCCCAGGCCTTAAGCCTAGCCCGCACTTGTGCCCAGGCCTTAAGCCTAGCCCGCTCTTGTGCCCAGGCCTTAAGCCTAGCCCGCACTTGTGCCCAGGCCTTAAGCCTAGCCCGCACTTGTGCCCCCTGCCTTGATCCTAGCCAGCACTTGTGCCCAGGCCTTAAGCCAAGCCCGCACTTGTGCCCCTGCCTTAAGCCTAGCCCGCACTTGTGCCCCTGCCTTAAGCCTAGCCCGCACTTGTGCCCAGGCCTTAAGCCTAGCCCGCACTTGTGCCCAGGCCTTAAGCCCAGCCCGCACTTGTGCCCAAGCCTTAAGCCTAGCCCGCACTTGTGCCCAGGCCTTAAGCCTAGCCCGCACTTGTGCCCCCTGCCTTGGTCCTAGCCAGCACTGCACTTGTGCCCAGGCCTTAAGCCTAGCCTGCACTTGTGCCCAGGCCTTAAGCCTAGCCCGCACTTGTGCCCAGGCCTTAAGCCTAGCCCGCACTTGTGCCCAGGCCTTAAGCCTAGCCCGCACTTGTGCCCAGGCCTTAAGCCTAGCCGGCACTTGTGCCCAGGCCTTAAGCCTAGCCCGCACTTGTGCCCAGGCCTTAAGCCTAGCCCGCACTTGTGCCCCCTGCCTTGATCCTAGCCAGCACTTGTGCCCAGGCCTTAAGCCTAGCCCGCACTTGTGCCCAGGCCTTAAGCCTAGCCCGCACTTGTGCCCCCTGCCTTGATCCTAGCCAGCACTGCACTTATGCCCAGGCCTTAAGCCTAGCCTGCACTTGTGCCCAGGCCTTAAGCCTAGCCCGCACTTGTGCCCAGGCCTTAAGCCTAGCCCGCACTCTTGCCCAGGCCTTAAGCCTAGCCCGCACTTGTGCCCAGGCCTTAAGCCTAGCCAGCACTTGTGCCCCCTGCCTTGATCCTAGCCAGCACTTGTGCCCAGGCTTAAAGCCTAGCCCGCACTTGAGCCCAGGCCTTAAGCCAAGCCCGCACTTGTGCCCCTGCCTTAAGCCTAGCCCGCACTTGTGCCCCTGCCTTAAGCCTAGCCCGCACTTGTGCCCCTGCCTTAAGCCTAGCCCGCACTTGTGCCCAGGCCTTAAGCCTAGCCCGCACTTGTGCCCAGGCCTTAAGCCTAGCCCGCACTTGTGCCCAGGCCTAAAGCCTAGCCCGCACTTGTGCCCAGGCCTTAAGCCTAGCCCGCACTTGTGCCCTGGCCTTAAGCCTAGCCCGCACTTGTGCCCTGGCCTTAAGCCTAGCCCGCACTTGTGCCCCGGCCTTAAGCCTAGCCCGCACTTGTGCCCCGGCCTTAAGCCTAGCCCGCACTTGTGCCCCGGCCTTAAGCCTAGCCCGCACTTGTGCCCAGGCCTTAAGCCTAGCCCGCACTTGTCCTCAGGCCATAAGCCTAGCCCGCACTTGTGCCCCGGCCTTAAGCCTAGCCCGCACTTGTGCCCCGGCCTTAAGCCTAGCCCGCACTTGTGCCCCGGCCTTAAGCCTAGCCCGCACTTGTGCCCAGGCCTTAAGCCTAGCCCGCACTTGTGCCCAGGCCTTAAGCCTAGCCCGCACTTGTGCCCAGGCCTTAAGCCTAGCCTGCACTTGTGCCCCCTGCCTTGATCCTAGCCAGCACTTGTGCCCAGGCCTTAAGCCTAGCCCGCACTTGTGCCCAGGCCTTAAGCCTAGCCTGCACTTTTGAGCCCCTTGAATGCTTGTTTGTTTGTTTTTGTCTTCAGCTTCATGTTGGTTATGCACATAGGGCCAGCTTTACGCTCTTCGCTCTTGTCCCGTCTGAATGCGCATGCACGACTGTAATTGGGGAAGAAGGCATTACCCATTTACGGAGGACAGACAAGAAGTGCCTGGTCGCTTGGAGCATGGGGTTATGGAGAGGCTCCGCACTGTACAACAAAGGATCTAGTCCTAAATGTCCAAGTACAGAGTAGAGGGGTGAAAGATAGCTCTTCACCCCTATGGATGCCCCTAACCCTTTATGCAAAGAGTGCAAAGAGTTAGCTGAATGCCTTAAGCCTAGCCAGCACTTGTGCCCCCTGCCTTGATCCTGGCCAGCACTGCACTTGTGCCCATGCCGTAAGCCTAGCCCGCACTTGTGCCCAGGCCTTAAGCCTGGCTGGCACTTGTGCCCATGCCTTAAGCCTAGCCGGCACTTGTGGCCCCTGCCTTGATCCTAGCCAGCACTGCACTTGTGCCCAGGCCTTAAGCCTAGCCTGCACTTGTGCCCCGGCCTTAAGCCTAGCCTGTACTTGTGCCCCGGCCTTAAGCCTAGCCCGCACTTGTGCCCCGGCCTTAAGCCTAACCCGCACTTGTGCCCAGGCCTTAAGCCTAGCCCGCACTTGTGCCCAGGCCTTAAGCCTAGCCCGCACTTGTGCCCCCTGCCTTGATCCTAGCCAGCACTGCACTTGTGCCCAGGCCTTAAGCCTAGCCCGCACTTGTGCACAGGCCTTAAGCCTAGCCCGCACTTGTGCCCAGGCCTTAAGCCTAGCCCGCACTTGTGCCCAGGCCTTAAGCCTAGCCCGCACTTGTGCCCAGGCCTTAAGCCTAGCCCGCACTTGTGCCCCTGCCTTAAGCCTAGCCCGCACTTGTGCCCCTGCCTTAAGCCTAGCCCGCACTTGTGCCCCTGCCTTAAGCCTAGCCCGCACTTGTGCCCAGACCTAAAGCCTAGCCCGCACTTGTGCTCAGGCCTTAAGCCTAGCCCGCACTTGTGCCCAGGCCTTAAGCCTAGCCCGCACTTGTGCCCAGGCCTTAAGCCTAGCCCGCTCTTGTGCCCAGGCCTTAAGCCTAGCCCGCACTTGTGCCCAGGCCTTAAGCCTAGCCCGCACTTGTGCCCCCTGCCTTGATCCTAGCCAGCACTTGTGCCCAGGCCTTAAGCCAAGCCCGCACTTGTGCCCCTGCCTTAAGCCTAGCCCGCACTTGTGCCCCTGCCTTAAGCCTAGCCCGCACTTGTGCCCAGGCCTTAAGCCTAGCCCGCACTTGTGCCCAGGCCTTAAGCCCAGCCCGCACTTGTGCCCAAGCCTTAAGCCTAGCCCGCACTTGTGCCCAGGCCTTAAGCCTAGCCCGCACTTGTGCCCCCTGCCTTGGTCCTAGCCAGCACTGCACTTGTGCCCAGGCCTTAAGCCTAGCCTGCACTTGTGCCCAGGCCTTAAGCCTAGCCCGCACTTGTGCCCAGGCCTTAAGCCTAGCCCGCACTTGTGCCCAGGCCTTAAGCCTAGCCCGCACTTGTGCCCAGGCCTTAAGCCTAGCCCGCACTTGTGCCCAGGCCTTAAGCCTAGCCCGCACTTGTGCCCAGGCCTTAAGCCTAGCCCGCACTTGTGCCCAGGCCTTAAGCCTAGCCCGCACTTGTGCCCCCTGCCTTGATCCTAGCCAGCACTTGTGCCCAGGCCTTAAGCCTAGCCCGCACTTGTGCCCAGGCCTTAAGCCTAGCCCGCACTTGTGCCCCCTGCCTTGATCCTAGCCAGCACTGCACTTATGCCCAGGCCTTAAGCCTAGCCTGCACTTGTGCCCAGGCCTTAAGCCTAGCCCGCACTTGTGCCCAGGCCTTAAGCCTAGCCCGCACTTTTGCCCAGGCCTTAAGCCTAGCCCGCACTTGTGCCCAGGCCTTAAGCCTAGCCAGCACTTGTGCCCCCTGCCTTGATCCTAGCCAGCACTTGTGCCCAGGCCTTAAGCCTAGCCCGCACTTGAGCCCAGGCCTTAAGCCAAGCCCGCACTTGTGCCCCTGCCTTAAGCCTAGCCCGCACTTGTGCCCCTGCCTTAAGCCTAGCCCGCACTTGTGCCCAGGCCTTAAGCCTAGCCCGCACTTGTGCCCAGGCCTTAAGCCTAGCCCGCACTTGTGCCCAGGCCTAAAGCCTAGCCCGCACTTGTGCCCAGGCCTTAAGCCTAGCCCGCACTTGTGCCCTGGCCTTAAGCCTAGCCCGCACTTGTGCCCTGGCCTTAAGCCTAGCCCGCACTTGTGCCCCGGCCTTAAGCCTAGCCCGCACTTGTGCCCCGGCCTTAAGCCTAGCCCGCACTTGTGCCCCGGCCTTAAGCCTAGCCCGCACTTGTGCCCAGGCCTTAAGCCTAGCCCGCACTTGTCCTCAGGCCATAAGCCTAGCCCGCACTTGTGCCCCGGCCTTAAGCCTAGCCCGCACTTGTGCCCCGGCCTTAAGCCTAGCCCGCACTTGTGCCCCGGCCTTAAGCCTAGCCCGCACTTGTGCCCAGGCCTTAAGCCTAGCCCGCACTTGTGCCCAGGCCTTAAGCCTAGCCCGCACTTGTGCCCAGGCCTTAAGCCTAGCCCGCGCTTGTGCCCAGGCCTTAAGCCTAGCCCGCACTTGTGCCCCGGCCTTAAGCCTAGCCCGCACTTGTGCCCAGGCCTTAAGCCTAGCCCGCACTTGTGCCCAGGCCTTAAGCCTAGCCCGCACTTGTGCCCAGGCCTTAAGCCTAGCCCGCACTTGTGCCCAGGCCTTAAGCCTAGCCCGCACTTGTGCCCAGGCCTTAAGCCTAGCCCGCACTTGTGCCCCCTGCCTTGATCCTAGCCAGCACTTGTGCCCAGGCCTTAAGCCAAGCCCGCACTTGTGCCCAGGCCTTAAGCCTAGCCCGCACTTGTGCCCCTGCCTTAAGCCTAGCCCGCACTTGTGTCCAGGCCTTAAGCCTAGCCCGCACTTGTGCCCAGGCCTTAAGCCTAGCCCGCACTTGTGCCCAGGCCTTAAGCCTAGCTCGCACTTGTGCCCAGGCCTTAAGCCTAGCCCGCACTTGTGCCCAGGCCTTAAGCCTAGCCCGCACTTGTGCCCTGGCCTTAAGCCTAGCCCGCACTTGTGCCCTGGCCTTAAGCCTAGCCCGCACTTGTGCCCTGGCCTTAAGCCTAGCCCGCACTTGTCCTCAGGCCATAAGCCTAGCCCGCACTTGTGCCCCGGCCTTAAGCCTAGCCCGCACTTGTGCCCCGGCCTTAAGCCTAGCCCGCACTTGTGCCCCGGCCTTAAGCCTAGCCCGCACTTGTGCCCAGGCCTTAAGCCTAGCCCGCACTTGTGCCCAGGCCTTAAGCCTAGCCTGCACTTTTGAGCCCCTTGAATGCTTGTTTGTTTGTTTTTGTCTTCAGCTTCATGTTGGTTATGCACATAGGGCCAGCTTTACGCTCTTCGCTCTTGTCCCGTCTGAATGCGCATGCACGACTGTAATTGGGGAAGAAGGCATTACCCATTTACGGAGGACAGACAAGAAGTGCCTGGTCGCTTGGAGCATGGGGTTATGGAGAGGCTCCGCACTGTACAACAAAGGATCTAGTCCTAAATGTCCAAGTACAGAGTAGAGGGGTGAAAGCTAGCTCTTCACCCCTATGGGTGCCTAACCCTTTATGCAAAGAGTGCAAAGAGTTAGCTGAATGCCTTAAGCCTAGCCAGCACTTGTGCCCCCTGCCTTGATCCTGGCCAGCACTGCACTTGTGCCCATGCCTTAAGCCTGGCTGGCACTTGTGCCCATGCCTTAAGCCTAGCCGGCACTTGTGGCCCCTGCCTTGATCCTAGCCAGCACTGCACTTGTGCCCAGGCCTTAAGCCTAGCCTGCACTTGTGCCCCGGCCTTAAGCCTAGCCCGCACTTGTGTCCAGGCCTTAAGCCTAGCCCGCACTTGTGCCCAGGCCTTAAGCCTAGCCCGCACTTGTGCCCAGGCCTTAAGCCTAGCCCGCACTTGTGCCCAGGCCTTAAGCCTAGCCGGCACTTGTGGCCCCTGCCTTGATCCTAGCCAGCACTGCACTTGTGCCCAGGCCTTAAGCCTAGCCTGCACTTGTGCCCAGGCCTTAAGCCTAGCCCGAACTTGTGCCCAGGCCTTAAGCCTAGCCCGCACTTGTGCCCAGGCCTTAAACCTAGCCCGCACTTGTGCCCAGGCCTTAAGCCTAGCCCGCACTTGTGCCCAGGCCTTAAGCCTAGCCCGCACTTGTGCCCAGGCCTTAAGCCTAGCCCGCACTTGTGCCCAGGACTTAAGCCTAGCCCGCACTTGTGCCCCTGCCTTGATCCTAGCCAGCACTTGTGCCCAGGCCTTAAGCCTAGCCCGCACTTGTGCCCAGGCCTTAAGCCAAGCCCGCACTTGTGCCCCTGCCTTAAGCCTAGCCCGCACTTGTGCCCCTGCCTTAAGCCTAGCCCGCACTTGTGCCCAGGCCTTAAGCATAGCCCGCACTTGTGCCCAGGCCTTAAGCCTGGCCCGCACTTGTGCCCAGGCCTAAAGCCTAGCCCGCACTTGTGCCCAGGCCTTAAGCCTAGCCCGCACTTGTGCCCAGGCCTTAAGCCTAGCCCGCACTTGTCCTCAGGCCATAAGCCTAGCCCGCACTTGTGCCCCGGCCTTAAGCCTAGCCCGCACTTGTGCCCCGGCCTTAAGCCTAGCCCGCACTTGTGCCCCGGCCTTAAGCCTAGCCCGCACTTGTGCCCAGGCCTTAAGCCTAGCCCGCACTTGTGCCCAGGCCTTAAGCCTAGCCCGCACTTGTGCCTCGGCCTTAAGCCGAGCCCGCACTTGTGCCTCGGCCTTAAGCCGAGCCCGCACTTGTGCCCCTGCCTTAAGCCTAGCCCGCACTTGTGCCCCTGCCTTAAGCCTAGCCCACACTTGTGCCCAGGCCTTAAGCCTAGCCCGCACTTGTGCCCAGGCCTTAAGCCTAGCCCGCACTTGTGCCCAGGCCTAAAGCCTAGCCCGCACTTGTGCCCAGGCCTTAAGCCTAGCCCGCACTTGTGCCCTGGCCTTAAGCCTAGCCCGCACTTGTGCCCTGGCCTTAAGCCTAGCCCGCACTTGTGCCCAGGCCTTAAGCCTAGCCCGCACTTGTCCTCAGGCCATAAGCCTAGCCCGCACTTGTGCCCCGGCCTTAAGCCTAGCCCGCACTTGTGCCCCGGCCTTAAGCCTAGCCCGCACTTGTGCCCCGGCCTTAAGCCTAGCCCGCACTTGTGCCCAGGCCTTAAGCCTAGCCCGCACTTGTGCCCAGGCCTTAAGCCTAGCCCGCACTTGTGCCCAGGCCTTAAACCTAGCCCGCACTTGTGCCCAGGCCTTAAGCCTAGCCTGCACTTGTGCCCCCTGCCTTGATCCTAGCCAGCACTTGTGCCAAGGCCTTAAGCCTAGCCCGCACTTGTGCCCAGGCCTTAAGCCTAGCCTGCACTTTTGAGCCCCTTGAATGCTTGTTTGTTTGTTTTTGTCTTCAGCTTCATGTTGGTTATGCACATAGGGCCAGCTTTACGCTCTTCGCTCTTGTCCCGTCTGAATGCGCATGCACGACTGTAATTGGGGAAGAAGGCATTACCCATTTACGGAGGACAGACAAGAAGTGCCTGGTCGCTTGGAGCATGGGGTTATGGAGAGGCTCCGCACTGTACAACAAAGGATCTAGTCCTAAATGTCCAAGTACAGAGTAGAGGGGTGAAAGCTAGCTCTTCACCCCTATGGGTGCCTAACCCTTTATGCAAAGAGTGCAAAGAGTTAGCTGAATGCCTTAAGCCTAGCCAGCACTTGTGCCCAGGCCTTAAGCCTAGCCCGCACTTGTGCCCAGGCCTTAAGCCTAGCCCGCACTTGTGCCCAGGCCTTAAGCCTAGCCCGCACTTGTGCCCAGGCCTTAAGCCTAGCCCGCACTTGTGCCCAGGCCTTAAGCCTAGCCCGCACTTGTGCCCAGGCCTTAAGCCTAGCCCGCACTTGTGCCCCCTGCCTTGATCCTAGCCAGCACTTGTGCCCAGGCCTTAAGCCAAGCCCGCACTTGTGCCCAGGCCTTAAGCCTAGCCCGCACTTGTGCCCAGGCCTTAAGCCTAGCCCGCACTTGTGCCCAGGCCTTAAGCCTAGCCCGCACTTGTGCCCAGGCCTTAAGCCTAGCCCGCACTTGTGCCCAGGCCTTAAGCCTAGCCCGCACTTGTGCCCAGGCCTTAAGCCTAACCCGCACTTGTGCCCAGGCCTTAAGCCTAGCCCGCACTTGTGCCCAGGCCTTAAGCCTAGCCCGCACTTGTGCCCAGGCCTTAAGCCTAGCCCGCACTTGTGCCCAGGCCTTAAGCCTAGCCCGCACTTGTGCCCAGGCCTTAAGCCTAGCCCGCACTTGTGCCCAGGCCTTAAGCCTAGCCCGCACTTGTGCCCAGGCCTTAAGCCTAACCCGCACTTGTGCCCAGGCCTTAAGCCTAGCCCGCACTTGTGCCCAGGCCTTAAGCCTAGCCCGCACTTGTGCCCAGGCCTTAAGCCTAGCCCGCACTTGTGCCCAGGCCTTAAGCCTAGCCAGCACTTGTGCCCCCTGCCTTGATCCTGGCCAGCACTGCACTTGTGCCCATGCCTTAAGCCTGGCTGGCACTTGTGCCCATGCCTTAAGCCTAGCCGGCACTTGTGGCCCCTGCCTTGATCCTAGCCAGCACTGCACTTGTGCCCAGGCCTTAAGCCTAGCCTGCACTTGTGCCCAGGCCTTAAGCCTAGCCTGCACTTGTGCCCCGGCCTTAAGCCTAGCCCGCACTTGTGTCCAGGCCTTAAGCCTAGCCCGCACTTGTGCCCAGGCCTTAAGCCTAGCCCGCACTTGTGCCCAGGCCTTAAGCCTAGCCCGCACTTGTGCCCAGGCCTTAAGCCTAGCCCGCACTTGTGCCCAGGCCTTAAGCCTAACCCGCACTTGTGCCCAGGCCTTAAGCCTAGCCCGCACTTGTGCCCAGGCCTTAAGCCTAGCCCGCACTTGTGCCCAGGCCTTAAGCCTAGCCCGCACTTGTGCCCAGGCCTTAAGCCTAGCCCGCACTTGTGCCCCCTGCCTTGATCCTAGCCAGCACTGCACTTATGCCCAGGCCTTAAGCCTAGCCTGCACTTGTGCCCAGGCCTTAAGCCTAGCCCGCACTTGTGCCCAGGCCTTAAGCCTAGCCCGCACTTGTGCCCAGGCCTTAAGCCTAGCCCGCACTTGTGCCCAGGCCTTAAGCCTAGCCCGCACTTGTGCCCAGGCCTTAAGCCTAGCCCGCACTTGTGCCCAGGCCTTAAGCCTAGCCCGCACTTGTGCCCAGGCCTTAAGCCTAGCCCGCACTTGTGCCCAGGCCTTAAGCCTAGCCCGCACTTGTGCCCAGGCCTTAAGCCTAGCCCGCACTTGTGCCCAGGCCTTGATCCTAGCCCGCACTTGTGCCCAGGCCTTAAGCCTAGCCCGCACTTGTGCCCAGGCCTTAAGCCTAGCCCGCACTTGTGCCCCCTGCCTTGATCCTAGCCAGCACTTGTGCCCAGGCCTTAAGCCTAGCCCGCACTTGTGCCCCTGCCTTAAGCCTAGCCCGCACTTGTGCCCCTGCCTTAAGCCTAGCCCGCACTTGTGCCCCTGCCTTAAGCCTAGCCCACACTTGTGCCCCCTGCCTTGATCCTAGCCAGCACTTGTGCCCAGGCCTTAAGCCTAGCCTGCACTTGTGCCCAGGCCTTAAGCCTAGCCTGCACTTTTGAGCCCCTTGAATGCTTGTTTGTTTGTTTTTGTCTTCAGCTTCATGTTGGTTATGCACATAGGGCCAGCTTTACGCTCTTCGCTCTTGTCCCGTCTGAATGCGCATGCACGACTGTAATTGGGGAAGAAGGCATTACCCATTTACGGAGGACAGACAAGAAGTGCCTGGTCGCTTGGAGCATGGGGTTATGGAGAGGCTCCGCACTGTACAACAAAGGATCTAGTCCTAAATGTCCAAGTACAGAGTAGAGGGGTGAAAGCTAGCTCTTCACCCCTATGGGTGCCTAACCCTTTATGCAAAGAGTGCAAAGAGTTAGCTGAATGCCTTAAGCCTAGCCAGCACTTGTGCGCCCTGCCTTGATCCTGGCCAGCACTGCACTTGTGCCCATGCCTTAAGCCTGGCTGGCACTTGTGCCCCGGCCTTAAGCCTAGCCCACACTTGTGTCCAGGCCTTAGGCCTAGCCCGCACTTGTGCCCAGGCCTTAAGCCTAGCCCGCACTTGTGCCCAGGCCTTAAGCCTAGCCCGCACTTGTGCCCCGGCCTTAAGCCTAACCCGCACTTGTGCCCAGGCCTTAAGCCTAGCCCGCACTTGTGCCCAGGCCTTAAGCCTAGCCGGCACTTGTGGCCCCTGCCTTGATCCTAGCCAGCACTGCACTTGTGCCCAGGCCTTAAGCCTAGCCCGCACTTGTGCCCAGGCCTTAAGCCTAGCCCGCACTTGTGCCCAGGCCTTAAGCCTAGCCCGCACTTGTGCCCAGGCCTTAAGCCTAGCCCGCACTTGTGCCCCGGCCTTAAGCCTAACCCGCACTTGTGCCCAGGCCTTAAGCCTAGCCCGCACTTGTGCCCAGGCCTTAAGCCTAGCCCGCACTTGTGCCCAGGCCTTAAGCTTAGCCCGCACTTGTGCCCCGGCTTTAAGCTTAGCCCGCACTTGTGCCCAGGCCTTAAGCCTAGCCCGCACTTGTGCCCAGGCCTTAAGCCTAGCCCGCACTTGTGCCCAGGCCTTAAGCCTAGCCCGCACTTGTGCCCAGGCCTTAAGCCTAGCCCGCACTTGTGCCCAGGCCTTAAGCCTAGCCCGCACTTGTGCCCAGGCCTTAAGCCTAGCCCGCACTTGTGCCCAGGCCTTAAGCCTAGCCCGCACTTGTGCCCAGGCCTTAAGCCTAGCCCGCACTTGTGCCCAGGCCTTAAGCCTAGCCCGCACTTGTGCCCAGGCCTTAAGCCTAGCCCGCACTTGTGCCCCCTGCCTTGATCCTAGCCAGCACTTGTGCCCAGGCCTTAAGCCAAGCCCGCACTTGTGCCCAGGCCTTAAGCCTAGCCCGCACTTGTGCCCCTGCCTTAAGCCTAGCCCGCACTTGTGTCCAGGCCTTAAGCCTAGCCCGCACTTGTGCCCAGGCCTTAAGCCTAGCCCGCACTTGTGCCCAGGCCTTAAGCCTAGCCCGCACTTGTGCCCAGGCCTTAAGCCTAGCCCGCACTTGTGCCCAGGCCTTAAGCCTAGCCCGCACTTGTGCCCTGGCCTTAAGCCTAGCCCGCACTTGTGCCCTGGCCTTAAGCCTAGCCCGCACTTGTGCCCTGGCCTTAAGCCTAGCCCGCACTTGTCCTCAGGCCATAAGCCTAGCCCGCACTTGTGCCCCGGCCTTAAGCCTAGCCCGCACTTGTGCCCCGGCCTTAAGCCTAGCCCGCACTTGTGCCCCGGCCTTAAGCCTAGCCCGCACTTGTGCCCAGGCCTTAAGCCTAGCCCGCACTTGTGCCCAGGCCTTAAGCCTAGCCTGCACTTTTGAGCCCCTTGAATGCTTGTTTGTTTGTTTTTGTCTTCAGCTTCATGTTGGTTATGCACATAGGGCCAGCTTTACGCTCTTCGCTCTTGTCCCGTCTGAATGCGCATGCACGACTGTAATTGGGGAAGAAGGCATTACCCATTTACGGAGGACAGACAAGAAGTGCCTGGTCGCTTGGAGCATGGGGTTATGGAGAGGCTCCGCACTGTACAACAAAGGATCTAGTCCTAAATGTCCAAGTACAGAGTAGAGGGGTGAAAGCTAGCTCTTCACCCCTATGGGTGCCTAACCCTTTATGCAAAGAGTGCAAAGAGTTAGCTGAATGCCTTAAGCCTAGCCAGCACTTGTGCCCCCTGCCTTGATCCTGGCCAGCACTGCACTTGTGCCCATGCCTTAAGCCTGGCTGGCACTTGTGCCCATGCCTTAAGCCTAGCCGGCACTTGTGGCCCCTGCCTTGATCCTAGCCAGCACTGCACTTGTGCCCAGGCCTTAAGCCTAGCCTGCACTTGTGCCCCGGCCTTAAGCCTAGCCCGCACTTGTGTCCAGGCCTTAAGCCTAGCCCGCACTTGTGCCCAGGCCTTAAGCCTAGCCCGCACTTGTGCCCAGGCCTTAAGCCTAGCCCGCACTTGTGCCCAGGCCTTAAGCCTAGCCGGCACTTGTGGCCCCTGCCTTGATCCTAGCCAGCACTGCACTTGTGCCCAGGCCTTAAGCCTAGCCTGCACTTGTGCCCAGGCCTTAAGCCTAGCCCGAACTTGTGCCCAGGCCTTAAGCCTAGCCCGCACTTGTGCCCAGGCCTTAAACCTAGCCCGCACTTGTGCCCAGGCCTTAAGCCTAGCCCGCACTTGTGCCCAGGCCTTAAGCCTAGCCCGCACTTGTGCCCAGGCCTTAAGCCTAGCCCGCACTTGTGCCCAGGACTTAAGCCTAGCCCGCACTTGTGCCCCTGCCTTGATCCTAGCCAGCACTTGTGCCCAGGCCTTAAGCCTAGCCCGCACTTGTGCCCAGGCCTTAAGCCAAGCCCGCACTTGTGCCCCTGCCTTAAGCCTAGCCCGCACTTGTGCCCCTGCCTTAAGCCTAGCCCGCACTTGTGCCCAGGCCTTAAGCATAGCCCGCACTTGTGCCCAGGCCTTAAGCCTGGCCCGCACTTGTGCCCAGGCCTAAAGCCTAGCCCGCACTTGTGCCCAGGCCTTAAGCCTAGCCCGCACTTGTGCCCAGGCCTTAAGCCTAGCCCGCACTTGTCCTCAGGCCATAAGCCTAGCCCGCACTTGTGCCCCGGCCTTAAGCCTAGCCCGCACTTGTGCCCCGGCCTTAAGCCTAGCCCGCACTTGTGCCCCGGCCTTAAGCCTAGCCCGCACTTGTGCCCAGGCCTTAAGCCTAGCCCGCACTTGTGCCCAGGCCTTAAGCCTAGCCCGCACTTGTGCCCAGGCCTTAAGCCTAGCCTGCACTTGTGCCCCCTGCCTTGATCCTAGCCAGCACTTGTGCCCAGGCCTTAAGCCTAGCCCGCACTTGTGCCCAGGCCTTAAGCCTAGCCTGCACTTTTGAGCCCCTTGAATGCTTGTTTGTTTGTTTTTGTCTTCAGCTTCATGTTGGTCATGCACATAGGGCCAGCTTTACGCTCTTCGCTCTTGTCCCGTCTGAATGCGCATGCACGACTGTAATTGGGGAAGAAGGCATTACCCATTTATGGAGGACAGACAAGAAGTGCCTGGTCGCTTGGAGCATGGGGTTATGGAGAGGCTCCGCACTGTACAACAAAGGATCTAGTCCTAAATGTCCAAGTACAGAGTCTAGGGGTGAAAGCTAGCTCTTCACCCCTATGGGTGCCCCTAACCCTTTATGCAAAGAGTGCAAAGAGTTAGCTGAATGCCTTAAGCCTAGCCAGCACTTGTGCCCCCTGCCTTGATCCTGGCCAGCACTGCACTTGTGCCCATGCCGTAAGCCTAGCCCGCACTTGTGCCCAGGCCTTAAGCCTGGCTGGCACTTGTGCCCATGCCTTAAGCCTAGCCGGCACTTGTGGCCCCTGCCTTGATCCTAGCCAGCACTGCACTTGTGCCCAGGCCTTAAGCCTAGCCTGCACTTGTGCCCCGGCCTTAAGCCTAGCCTGCACTTGTGCCCCGGCCTTAAGCCTAGCCCGCACTTGTGCCCCGGCCTTAAGCCTAACCCGCACTTGTGCCCAGGCCTTAAGCCTAGCCCGCACTTGTGCCCAGGCCTTAAGCCTAGCCCGCACTTGTGCCCCCTGCCTTGATCCTAGCCAGCACTGCACTTGTGCCCAGGCCTTAAACCTAGCCCGCACTTGTGCCCAGGCCTTAAGCCTAGCCCGCACTTGTGCCCAGGCCTTAAGCCTAGCCCGCACTTGTGCCCAGGCCTTAAGCCTAGCCCGCACTTGTGCCCAGGACTTAAGCCTAGCCCGCACTTGTGCCCCTGCCTTGATCCTAGCCAGCACTTGTGCCCAGGCCTTAAGCCTAGCCCGCACTTGTGCCCAGGCCTTAAGCCAAGCCCGCACTTGTGCCCCTGCCTTAAGCCTAGCCCGCACTTGTGCCCCTGCCTTAAGCCTAGCCCGCACTTGTGCCCAGGCCTTAAGCATAGCCCGCACTTGTGCCCAGGCCTTAAGCCTGGCCCGCACTTGTGCCCAGGCCTAAAGCCTAGCCCGCACTTGTGCCCAGGCCTTAAGCCTAGCCCGCACTTGTGCCCAGGCCTTAAGCCTAGCCCGCACTTGTCCTCAGGCCATAAGCCTAGCCCGCACTTGTGCCCCGGCCTTAAGCCTAGCCCGCACTTGTGCCCCGGCCTTAAGCCTAGCCCGCACTTGTGCCCCGGCCTTAAGCCTAGCCCGCACTTGTGCCCAGGCCTTAAGCCTAGCCCGCACTTGTGCCCAGGCCTTAAGCCTAGCCCGCACTTGTGCCTCGGCCTTAAGCCGAGCCCGCACTTGTGCCTCGGCCTTAAGCCGAGCCCGCACTTGTGCCCCTGCCTTAAGCCTAGCCCGCACTTGTGCCCCTGCCTTAAGCCTAGCCCACACTTGTGCCCAGGCCTTAAGCCTAGCCCGCACTTGTGCCCAGGCCTTAAGCCTAGCCCGCACTTGTGCCCAGGCCTAAAGCCTAGCCCGCACTTGTGCCCAGGCCTTAAGCCTAGCCCGCACTTGTGCCCTGGCCTTAAGCCTAGCCCGCACTTGTGCCCTGGCCTTAAGCCTAGCCCGCACTTGTGCCCAGGCCTTAAGCCTAGCCCGCACTTGTCCTCAGGCCATAAGCCTAGCCCGCACTTGTGCCCCGGCCTTAAGCCTAGCCCGCACTTGTGCCCCGGCCTTAAGCCTAGCCCGCACTTGTGCCCCGGCCTTAAGCCTAGCCCGCACTTGTGCCCAGGCCTTAAGCCTAGCCCGCACTTGTGCCCAGGCCTTAAGCCTAGCCCGCACTTGTGCCCAGGCCTTAAACCTAGCCCGCACTTGTGCCCAGGCCTTAAGCCTAGCCTGCACTTGTGCCCCCTGCCTTGATCCTAGCCAGCACTTGTGCCAAGGCCTTAAGCCTAGCCCGCACTTGTGCCCAGGCCTTAAGCCTAGCCTGCACTTTTGAGCCCCTTGAATGCTTGTTTGTTTGTTTTTGTCTTCAGCTTCATGTTGGTTATGCACATAGGGCCAGCTTTACGCTCTTCGCTCTTGTCCCGTCTGAATGCGCATGCACGACTGTAATTGGGGAAGAAGGCATTACCCATTTACGGAGGACAGACAAGAAGTGCCTGGTCGCTTGGAGCATGGGGTTATGGAGAGGCTCCGCACTGTACAACAAAGGATCTAGTCCTAAATGTCCAAGTACAGAGTAGAGGGGTGAAAGCTAGCTCTTCACCCCTATGGGTGCCTAACCCTTTATGCAAAGAGTGCAAAGAGTTAGCTGAATGCCTTAAGCCTAGCCAGCACTTGTGCCCAGGCCTTAAGCCTAGCCCGCACTTGTGCCCAGGCCTTAAGCCTAGCCCGCACTTGTGCCCAGGCCTTAAGCCTAGCCCGCACTTGTGCCCAGGCCTTAAGCCTAGCCCGCACTTGTGCCCAGGCCTTAAGCCTAGCCCGCACTTGTGCCCAGGCCTTAAGCCTAGCCCGCACTTGTGCCCCCTGCCTTGATCCTAGCCAGCACTTGTGCCCAGGCCTTAAGCCAAGCCCGCACTTGTGCCCAGGCCTTAAGCCTAGCCCGCACTTGTGCCCAGGCCTTAAGCCTAGCCCGCACTTGTGCCCAGGCCTTAAGCCTAGCCCGCACTTGTGCCCAGGCCTTAAGCCTAGCCCGCACTTGTGCCCAGGCCTTAAGCCTAGCCCGCACTTGTGCCCAGGCCTTAAGCCTAACCCGCACTTGTGCCCAGGCCTTAAGCCTAGCCCGCACTTGTGCCCAGGCCTTAAGCCTAGCCCGCACTTGTGCCCAGGCCTTAAGCCTAGCCCGCACTTGTGCCCAGGCCTTAAGCCTAGCCCGCACTTGTGCCCAGGCCTTAAGCCTAGCCCGCACTTGTGCCCAGGCCTTAAGCCTAGCCCGCACTTGTGCCCAGGCCTTAAGCCTAACCCGCACTTGTGCCCAGGCCTTAAGCCTAGCCCGCACTTGTGCCCAGGCCTTAAGCCTAGCCCGCACTTGTGCCCAGGCCTTAAGCCTAGCCCGCACTTGTGCCCAGGCCTTAAGCCTAGCCAGCACTTGTGCCCCCTGCCTTGATCCTGGCCAGCACTGCACTTGTGCCCATGCCTTAAGCCTGGCTGGCACTTGTGCCCATGCCTTAAGCCTAGCCGGCACTTGTGGCCCCTGCCTTGATCCTAGCCAGCACTGCACTTGTGCCCAGGCCTTAAGCCTAGCCTGCACTTGTGCCCAGGCCTTAAGCCTAGCCTGCACTTGTGCCCCGGCCTTAAGCCTAGCCCGCACTTGTGTCCAGGCCTTAAGCCTAGCCCGCACTTGTGCCCAGGCCTTAAGCCTAGCCCGCACTTGTGCCCAGGCCTTAAGCCTAGCCCGCACTTGTGCCCAGGCCTTAAGCCTAGCCCGCACTTGTGCCCAGGCCTTAAGCCTAACCCGCACTTGTGCCCAGGCCTTAAGCCTAGCCCGCACTTGTGCCCAGGCCTTAAGCCTAGCCCGCACTTGTGCCCAGGCCTTAAGCCTAGCCCGCACTTGTGCCCAGGCCTTAAGCCTAGCCCGCACTTGTGCCCCCTGCCTTGATCCTAGCCAGCACTGCACTTATGCCCAGGCCTTAAGCCTAGCCTGCACTTGTGCCCAGGCCTTAAGCCTAGCCCGCACTTGTGCCCAGGCCTTAAGCCTAGCCCGCACTTGTGCCCAGGCCTTAAGCCTAGCCCGCACTTGTGCCCAGGCCTTAAGCCTAGCCCGCACTTGTGCCCAGGCCTTAAGCCTAGCCCGCACTTGTGCCCAGGCCTTAAGCCTAGCCCGCACTTGTGCCCAGGCCTTAAGCCTAGCCCGCACTTGTGCCCAGGCCTTAAGCCTAGCCCGCACTTGTGCCCAGGCCTTAAGCCTAGCCCGCACTTGTGCCCAGGCCTTGATCCTAGCCCGCACTTGTGCCCAGGCCTTAAGCCTAGCCCGCACTTGTGCCCAGGCCTTAAGCCTAGCCCGCACTTGTGCCCCCTGCCTTGATCCTAGCCAGCACTTGTGCCCAGGCCTTAAGCCTAGCCCGCACTTGTGCCCCTGCCTTAAGCCTAGCCCGCACTTGTGCCCCTGCCTTAAGCCTAGCCCGCACTTGTGCCCCTGCCTTAAGCCTAGCCCACACTTGTGCCCCCTGCCTTGATCCTAGCCAGCACTTGTGCCCAGGCCTTAAGCCTAGCCTGCACTTGTGCCCAGGCCTTAAGCCTAGCCTGCACTTTTGAGCCCCTTGAATGCTTGTTTGTTTGTTTTTGTCTTCAGCTTCATGTTGGTTATGCACATAGGGCCAGCTTTACGCTCTTCGCTCTTGTCCCGTCTGAATGCGCATGCACGACTGTAATTGGGGAAGAAGGCATTACCCATTTACGGAGGACAGACAAGAAGTGCCTGGTCGCTTGGAGCATGGGGTTATGGAGAGGCTCCGCACTGTACAACAAAGGATCTAGTCCTAAATGTCCAAGTACAGAGTAGAGGGGTGAAAGCTAGCTCTTCACCCCTATGGGTGCCTAACCCTTTATGCAAAGAGTGCAAAGAGTTAGCTGAATGCCTTAAGCCTAGCCAGCACTTGTGCGCCCTGCCTTGATCCTGGCCAGCACTGCACTTGTGCCCATGCCTTAAGCCTGGCTGGCACTTGTGCCCATGCCTTAAGCCTAGCCGGCACTTGTGGCCCCTGCCTTGATCCTAGCCAGCACTGCACTTGTGCCCAGGCCTTAAGCCTAGCCTGCACTTGTGCCCCGGCCTTAAGCCTAGCCCACACTTGTGTCCAGGCCTTAGGCCTAGCCCGCACTTGTGCCCAGGCCTTAAGCCTAGCCCGCACTTGTGCCCAGGCCTTAAGCCTAGCCCGCACTTGTGCCCCGGCCTTAAGCCTAACCCGCACTTGTGCCCAGGCCTTAAGCCTAGCCCGCACTTGTGCCCAGGCCTTAAGCCTAGCCGGCACTTGTGGCCCCTGCCTTGATCCTAGCCAGCACTGCACTTGTGCCCAGGCCTTAAGCCTAGCCCGCACTTGTGCCCAGGCCTTAAGCCTAGCCCGCACTTGTGCCCAGGCCTTAAGCCTAGCCCGCACTTGTGCCCAGGCCTTAAGCCTAGCCCGCACTTGTGCCCCGGCCTTAAGCCTAACCCGCACTTGTGCCCAGGCCTTAAGCCTAGCCCGCACTTGTGCCCAGGCCTTAAGCCTAGCCCGCACTTGTGCCCAGGCCTTAAGCTTAGCCCGCACTTGTGCCCCGGCTTTAAGCTTAGCCCGCACTTGTGCCCAGGCCTTAAGCCTAGCCCGCACTTGTGCCCAGGCCTTAAGCCTAGCCCGCACTTGTGCCCAGGCCTTAAGCCTAGCCCGCACTTGTGCCCAGGCCTTAAGCCTAGCCCGCACTTGTGCCCAGGCCTTAAGCCTAGCCCGCACTTGTGCCCAGGCCTTAAGCCTAGCCCGCACTTGTGCCCAGGCCTTAAGCCTAGCCCGCACTTGTGCCCAGGCCTTAAGCCTAGCCCGCACTTGTGCCCAGGCCTTAAGCCTAGCCCGCACTTGTGCCCAGGCCTTAAGCCTAGCCCGCACTTGTGCCCCCTGCCTTGATCCTAGCCAGCACTTGTGCCCAGGCCTTAAGCCAAGCCCGCACTTGTGCCCAGGCCTTAAGCCTAGCCCGCACTTGTGCCCCTGCCTTAAGCCTAGCCCGCACTTGTGTCCAGGCCTTAAGCCTAGCCCGCACTTGTGCCCAGGCCTTAAGCCTAGCCCGCACTTGTGCCCAGGCCTTAAGCCTAGCCCGCACTTGTGCCCAGGCCTTAAGCCTAGCCCGCACTTGTGCCCAGGCCTTAAGCCTAGCCCGCACTTGTGCCCTGGCCTTAAGCCTAGCCCGCACTTGTGCCCTGGCCTTAAGCCTAGCCCGCACTTGTGCCCTGGCCTTAAGCCTAGCCCGCACTTGTCCTCAGGCCATAAGCCTAGCCCGCACTTGTGCCCCGGCCTTAAGCCTAGCCCGCACTTGTGCCCCGGCCTTAAGCCTAGCCCGCACTTGTGCCCCGGCCTTAAGCCTAGCCCGCACTTGTGCCCAGGCCTTAAGCCTAGCCCGCACTTGTGCCCAGGCCTTAAGCCTAGCCTGCACTTTTGAGCCCCTTGAATGCTTGTTTGTTTGTTTTTGTCTTCAGCTTCATGTTGGTTATGCACATAGGGCCAGCTTTACGCTCTTCGCTCTTGTCCCGTCTGAATGCGCATGCACGACTGTAATTGGGGAAGAAGGCATTACCCATTTACGGAGGACAGACAAGAAGTGCCTGGTCGCTTGGAGCATGGGGTTATGGAGAGGCTCCGCACTGTACAACAAAGGATCTAGTCCTAAATGTCCAAGTACAGAGTAGAGGGGTGAAAGCTAGCTCTTCACCCCTATGGGTGCCTAACCCTTTATGCAAAGAGTGCAAAGAGTTAGCTGAATGCCTTAAGCCTAGCCAGCACTTGTGCCCCCTGCCTTGATCCTGGCCAGCACTGCACTTGTGCCCATGCCTTAAGCCTGGCTGGCACTTGTGCCCATGCCTTAAGCCTAGCCGGCACTTGTGGCCCCTGCCTTGATCCTAGCCAGCACTGCACTTGTGCCCAGGCCTTAAGCCTAGCCTGCACTTGTGCCCCGGCCTTAAGCCTAGCCCGCACTTGTGTCCAGGCCTTAAGCCTAGCCCGCACTTGTGCCCAGGCCTTAAGCCTAGCCCGCACTTGTGCCCAGGCCTTAAGCCTAGCCCGCACTTGTGCCCAGGCCTTAAGCCTAGCCGGCACTTGTGGCCCCTGCCTTGATCCTAGCCAGCACTGCACTTGTGCCCAGGCCTTAAGCCTAGCCTGCACTTGTGCCCAGGCCTTAAGCCTAGCCCGAACTTGTGCCCAGGCCTTAAGCCTAGCCCGCACTTGTGCCCAGGCCTTAAACCTAGCCCGCACTTGTGCCCAGGCCTTAAGCCTAGCCCGCACTTGTGCCCAGGCCTTAAGCCTAGCCCGCACTTGTGCCCAGGCCTTAAGCCTAGCCCGCACTTGTGCCCAGGACTTAAGCCTAGCCCGCACTTGTGCCCCTGCCTTGATCCTAGCCAGCACTTGTGCCCAGGCCTTAAGCCTAGCCCGCACTTGTGCCCAGGCCTTAAGCCAAGCCCGCACTTGTGCCCCTGCCTTAAGCCTAGCCCGCACTTGTGCCCCTGCCTTAAGCCTAGCCCGCACTTGTGCCCAGGCCTTAAGCATAGCCCGCACTTGTGCCCAGGCCTTAAGCCTGGCCCGCACTTGTGCCCAGGCCTAAAGCCTAGCCCGCACTTGTGCCCAGGCCTTAAGCCTAGCCCGCACTTGTGCCCAGGCCTTAAGCCTAGCCCGCACTTGTCCTCAGGCCATAAGCCTAGCCCGCACTTGTGCCCCGGCCTTAAGCCTAGCCCGCACTTGTGCCCCGGCCTTAAGCCTAGCCCGCACTTGTGCCCCGGCCTTAAGCCTAGCCCGCACTTGTGCCCAGGCCTTAAGCCTAGCCCGCACTTGTGCCCAGGCCTTAAGCCTAGCCCGCACTTGTGCCCAGGCCTTAAGCCTAGCCTGCACTTGTGCCCCCTGCCTTGATCCTAGCCAGCACTTGTGCCCAGGCCTTAAGCCTAGCCCGCACTTGTGCCCAGGCCTTAAGCCTAGCCTGCACTTTTGAGCCCCTTGAATGCTTGTTTGTTTGTTTTTGTCTTCAGCTTCATGTTGGTCATGCACATAGGGCCAGCTTTACGCTCTTCGCTCTTGTCCCGTCTGAATGCGCATGCACGACTGTAATTGGGGAAGAAGGCATTACCCATTTATGGAGGACAGACAAGAAGTGCCTGGTCGCTTGGAGCATGGGGTTATGGAGAGGCTCCGCACTGTACAACAAAGGATCTAGTCCTAAATGTCCAAGTACAGAGTCTAGGGGTGAAAGCTAGCTCTTCACCCCTATGGGTGCCCCTAACCCTTTATGCAAAGAGTGCAAAGAGTTAGCTGAATGCCTTAAGCCTAGCCAGCACTTGTGCCCCCTGCCTTGATCCTGGCCAGCACTGCACTTGTGCCCATGCCGTAAGCCTAGCCCGCACTTGTGCCCAGGCCTTAAGCCTGGCTGGCACTTGTGCCCATGCCTTAAGCCTAGCCGGCACTTGTGGCCCCTGCCTTGATCCTAGCCAGCACTGCACTTGTGCCCAGGCCTTAAGCCTAGCCTGCACTTGTGCCCCGGCCTTAAGCCTAGCCTGCACTTGTGCCCCGGCCTTAAGCCTAGCCCGCACTTGTGCCCCGGCCTTAAGCCTAACCCGCACTTGTGCCCAGGCCTTAAGCCTAGCCCGCACTTGTGCCCAGGCCTTAAGCCTAGCCCGCACTTGTGCCCCCTGCCTTGATCCTAGCCAGCACTGCACTTGTGCCCAGGCCTTAAGCCTAGCCTGCACTTGTGCCCAGGCCTTAAGCCTAGCCCGCACTTGTGCCCAGGCCTTAAGCCTAGCCCGCACTTGTGCCCAGGCCTTAAGCCTAGCCCGCACTTGTGCCCAGGCCTTAAGCCTAGCCCGCACTTGTGCCCCCTGCCTTGATCCTAGCCAGCACTTGTGCCCAGGCCTTAAGCCTAGCCTGCACTTGTGCCCTGGCCTTAAGCCTAGCCCGCACTTGTGCCCCGGCCTTAAGCCTAGCCCGCACTTGTGCCCCGGCCTTAAGCCTAACCCGCACTTGTGCCCAGGCCTTAAGCCTAGCCCGCACTTGTGCCCAGGCCTTAAGCCTAGCCCGCACTTGTGCCCCGGCTTTAAGCTTAGCCCGCACTTGTGCCCCGGCTTTAAGCTTAGCCCGCACTTGTGCCCAGGCCTTAAGCCTAGCCCGCACTTGTGCCCCGGCCTTAAGCCGAGCCCGCACTTGTGCCCCGGCCTTAAGCCGAGCCCGCACTTGTGCCCCGGCCTTAAGCCGAGCCCGCACTTGTGCCCCTGCCTTAAGTCGAGCCCGCACTTGTGCCCCTGCCTTAAGCCGAGCCCGCACTTGTGCCCCTGCCTTAAGCCGAGCCCGCACTTGTGCCCCTGCCTTAAGCCGAGCCCGCACTTGTGCCCCTGCCTTAAGCCGAGCCCGCACTTGTGCCCCTGCCTTAAGCCTAGCCCGCACTTGTGCCCAGGCCTTAAGCCTAGCCCGCACTTGTGCCCCTGCCTTAAGCCTAGCCCGCACTTGTGCCCCTGCCTTAAGCCTAGCCCGCACTTGTGCCCAGACCTAAAGCCTAGCCCGCACTTGTGCTCGGGCCTTAAGCCTAGCCCGCACTTGTGCCCAGGCCTTAAGCCTAGCCCGCACTTGTGCCCAGGCCTTAAGCCTAGCCCGCTCTTGTGCCCAGGCCTTAAGCCTAGCCCGCTCTTGTGCCCAGGCCTTAAGCCTAGCCCGCACTTGTGCCCCCTGCCTTGATCCTAGCCAGCACTTGTGCCCAGGCCTTAAGCCAAGCCCGCACTTGTGCCCCTGCCTTAAGCCTAGCCCGCACTTGTGCCCCTGCCTTAAGCCTAGCCCGCACTTGTGCCCAGGCCTTAAGCCTAGCCCGCACTTGTGCCCAGGCCTTAAGCCCAGCCCGCACTTGTGCCCAAGCCTTAAGCCTAGCCCGCACTTGTGCCCAGGCCTTAAGCCTAGCCCGCACTTGTGCCCCCTGCCTTGGTCCTAGCCAGCACTGCACTTGTGCCCAGGCCTTAAGCCTAGCCTGCACTTGTGCCCAGGCCTTAAGCCTAGCCCGCACTTGTGCCCAGGCCTTAAGCCTAGCCCGCACTTGTGCCCAGGCCTTAAGCCTAGCCCGCACTTGTGCCCAGGCCTTAAGCCTAGCCCGCACTTGTGCCCAGGCCTTAAGCCTAGCCCGCACTTGTGCCCAGGCCTTAAGCCTAGCCCGCACTTGTGCCCAGGCCTTAAGCCTAGCCCGCACTTGTGCCCCCTGCCTTGATCCTAGCCAGCACTTGTGCCCAGGCCTTAAGCCTAGCCCGCACTTGTGCCCAGGCCTTAAGCCTAGCCCGCACTTGTGCCCCCTGCCTTGATCCTAGCCAGCACTGCACTTATGCCCAGGCCTTAAGCCTAGCCTGCACTTGTGCCCAGGCCTTAAGCCTAGCCCGCACTTGTGCCCAGGCCTTAAGCCTAGCCCGCACTTGTGCCCCTGCCTTAAGCCTAGCCCGCACTTGTGCCCCTGCCTTAAGCCTAGCCCGCACTTGTGCCCAGGCCTTAAGCCTAGCCCGCACTTGTGCCCAGGCCTTAAGCCTGGCCCGCACTTGTGCCCAGGCCTAAAGCCTAGCCCGCACTTGTGCCCAGGCCTTAAGCCTAGCCCGCACTTGTGCCCAGGCCTAAAGCCTAGCCCGCACTTGTGCCCAGGCCTTAAGCCTAGCCAGCACTTGTGCCCCCTGCCTTGATCCTAGCCAGCACTTGTGCCCAGGCCTTAAGCCTAGCCCGCACTTGAGCCCAGGCCTTAAGCCAAGCCCGCACTTGTGCCCCTGCCTTAAGCCTAGCCCGCACTTGTGCCCCTGCCTTAAGCCTAGCCCGCACTTGTGCCCAGGCCTTAAGCCTAGCCCGCACTTGTGCCCAGGCCTTAAGCCTAGCCCGCACTTGTGCCCAGGCCTTAAGCCTAGCCCGCACTTGTGCCCAGGCCTTAAGCCTAGCCCGCACTTGTGCCCCCTGCCTTGATCCTAGCCAGCACTTGTGCCCAGGCCTTAAGCCTAGCCCGCACTTGTGCCCAGGCCTTAAGCCAAGCCCGCACTTGTGCCCCTGCCTTAAGCCTAGCCCGCACTTGTGCCCCTGCCTTAAGCCCAGCCCGCACTTGTGCCCAGGCCTTAAGCCTAGCCCGCACTTGTGCCCAGGCCTTAAGCCTAGCCCGCACTTGTGCCCAGGCCTTAAGCCTAGCCCGCACTTGTGCCCAGGCCTTAAGCCTAGCCCGCACTTGTGCCCAGGCCTTAAGCCTAGCCCGCACTTGTGCCCTGGCCTTAAGCCTAGCCCGCACTTGTGCCCAGGCCTTAAGCCTAGCCCGCACTTGTCCTCAGGCCATAAGCCTAGCCTGCACTTGTGCCCCGGCCTTAAGCCTAGCCCGCACTTGTGCCCGGCCTTAAGCCTAGCCCGCACTTGTGCCCCGGCCTTAAGCCTAGCCCGCACGTGTGCCCAGGCCTTAAGCCTAGCCCGCACTTGTGCCCAGGCCTTAAGCCTAGCCCACACTTGTGCCCAGGCCTTAAGCCTAGCCCGCACTTGTGCCCCCTGCCTTGATCCTAGCCAGCACTTGTGCCCAGGCCTTAAGCCTAGCCCGCACTTGTGCCCAGGCCTTAAGCCTAGCCCGCACTTGTGCCCCCTGCCTTGATCCTAGCCAGCACTGCACTTATGCCCAGGCCTTAAGCCTAGCCTGCACTTGTGCCCAGGCCTTAAGCCTAGCCCGCACTTGTGCCCAGGCCTTAAGCCTAGCCCGCACTTGTGCCCAGGCCTTAAGCCTAGCCTGCACTTGTGCCCAGGCCTTAAGCCTAGCCCGCACTTGTGCCCAGGCCTTAAGCCTAGCCCGCACTTGTGCCCAGGCCTTAAGCCTAGCCCGCACTTGTGCCCCCTGCCTTGATCCTAGCCAGCACTTGTGCCCAGGCCTTAAGCCTAGCCTGCACTTGTGCCCTGGCCTTAAGCCTAGCCCGCACTTGTGCCCCGGCCTTAAGCCTAGCCCGCACTTGTGCCCCGGCCTTAAGCCTAACCCGCACTTGTGCCCAGGCCTTAAGCCTAGCCCGCACTTGTGCCCAGGCCTTAAGCCTAGCCCGCACTTGTGCCCCGGCTTTAAGCTTAGCCCGCACTTGTGCCCCGGCTTTAAGCTTAGCCCACACTTGTGCCCAGGCCTTAAGCCTAGCCCGCACTTGTGCCCAGGCCTTAAGCCTAGCCCGCACTTGTGCCCCCTGCCTTGATCCTAGCCAGCACTTGTGCCCAGGCCTTAAGCCTAGCCCGCACTTGTGCCCAGGCCTTAAGCCAAGCCCGCACTTGTGCCCCTGCCTTAAGCCTAGCCCGCACTTGTGCCCCTGCCTTAAGCCTAGCCCGCACTTATGTCCAGGCCGCACTTGTGCCCAGGCCTTAAGCCTAGCCCGCACTTGTGGCCAGGCCTTAAGCCTAGCCCGCACTTGTGCCCAGGCCTTAAGCCTAGCCCGCACTTGTGCCCAGGCCTTAAGCCTAGCCCGCACTTGTGCCCAGGCCTTAAGCCTAGCCCGCACTTGTGCCCCCTGCCTTGATCCTAGCCAGCACTTGTGCCCAGGCCTTAAGCCTAGCCCGCACTTGTGCCCAGGCCTTAAGCCTAGCCTGCACTTTTGAGCCCCTTGAATGCTTGTTTGTTTGTTTTTGTCTTCAGCTTCATGTTGGTTATGCACATAGGGCCAGCTTTACGCTCTTCGCTCTTGTCCCGTCTGAATGCGCATGCACGACTTTAATTGGGGAAGAAGGCATTACCCATTTACGGAGGACAGACAAGAAGTGCCTGGTCGCTTGGAGCATGGGGTTATGGAGAGGCTCCGCACTGTACAACAAAGGATCTAGTCCTAAATGTCCAAGTACAGAGTAGAGGGGTGAAAGCTAGCTCTTCACCCCTATGGGTGCCTAACCCTTTATGCAAAGAGTGCAAAGAGTTAGCTGAATGCCTTAAGCCTAGCCAGCACTTGTGCCCCCTGCCTTGATCCTGGCCAGCACTGCACTTGTGCCCATGCCGTAAGCCTAGCCCACACTTGTGCCCAGGCCTTAAGCCTAGCCCGCACTTGTGCCCAGGCCTTAAGCCTGGCTGGCACTTGTGCCCATGCCTTAAGCCTAGCCGGCACTTGTGGCCCCTGCCTTGATCCTAGCCAGCACTGCACTTGTGCCCAGGCCTTAAGCCTAGCCTGCACTTGTGCCCAGGCCTTAAGCCTAGCCCGCACTTGTGCCCCGGCCTTAAGCCTAGCCCGCACTTGTGCCCCGGCCTTAAGCCTAGCCCGCACTTGTGCCCCGGCCTTAAGCCTAGCCCGCACTTGTGCCCCGGCCTTAAGCCTAGCCCGCACTTGTGCCCCGGCCTTAAGCCTAGCCCGCACTTGTGCCCCGGCCTTAAGCCTAGCCCGCACTTGTGCCCCGGCCTTAAGCCTAGCCCGCACTTGTGCCCCGGCCTTAAGCCTAGCCCGCACTTGTGCCCCGGCCTTAAGTCTAACCCGCACTTGTGCCCAGGCCTTAAGCCTAGCCCGCACTTGTGCCCAGGCCTTAAGCCTAGCCCGCACTTGTGCCCCCTGCCTTGATCCTAGCCAGCACTTGTGCCCAGGCCTTAAGCCTAGCCCGCACTTGTGCCCAGGCCTTAAGCCAAGCCCGCACTTGTGCCCCTGCCTTAAGCCTAGCCCGCACTTGTGCCCCTGCCTTAAGCCTAGCCCACACTTGTGCCCAGGCCTTAAGCCTAGCCCGCACTTGTGCCCAGGCCTTAAGCCTAGCCCGCACTTGTGCCCAGGCCTAAAGCCTAGCCCGCACTTGTGCCCAGGCCTTAAGCCTAGCCCGCACTTGTGCCCTGGCCTTAAGCCTAGCCCGCACTTGTGCCCTGGCCTTAAGCCTAGCCCGCACTTGTGCCCAGGCCTTAAGCCTAGCCCGCACTTGTCCTCAGGCCATAAGCCTAGCCCGCACTTGTGCCCCGGCCTTAAGCCTAGCCCGCACTTGTGCCCCGGCCTTAAGCCTAGCCCGCACTTGTGCCCCGGCCTTAAGCCTAGCCCGCACTTGTGCCCAGGCCTTAAGCCTAGCCCGCACTTGTGCCCAGGCCTTAAGCCTAGCCCGCACTTGTGCCCAGGCCTTAAACCTAGCCCGCACTTGTGCCCAGGCCTTAAGCCTAGCCTGCACTTGTGCCCCCTGCCTTGATCCTAGCCAGCACTTGTGCCAAGGCCTTAAGCCTAGCCCGCACTTGTGCCCAGGCCTTAAGCCTAGCCTGCACTTTTGAGCCCCTTGAATGCTTGTTTGTTTGTTTTTGTCTTCAGCTTCATGTTGGTTATGCACATAGGGCCAGCTTTACGCTCTTCGCTCTTGTCCCGTCTGAATGCGCATGCACGACTGTAATTGGGGAAGAAGGCATTACCCATTTACGGAGGACAGACAAGAAGTGCCTGGTCGCTTGGAGCATGGGGTTATGGAGAGGCTCCGCACTGTACAACAAAGGATCTAGTCCTAAATGTCCAAGTACAGAGTAGAGGGGTGAAAGCTAGCTCTTCACCCCTATGGGTGCCTAACCCTTTATGCAAAGAGTGCAAAGAGTTAGCTGAATGCCTTAAGCCTAGCCAGCACTTGTGCCCCCTGCCTTGATCCTGGCCAGCACTGCACTTGTGCCCATGCCGTAAGCCTAGCCCGCACTTGTGCCCAGGCCTTAAGCCTGGCTGGCACTTGTGCCCATGCCTTAAGCCTAGCCGGCACTTGTGGCCCCTGCCTTGATCCTAGCCAGCACTGCACTTGTGCCCAGGCCTTAAGCCTAGCCTGCACTTGTGCCCCGGCCTTAAGCCTAGCCCGCACTTGTGCCCCGGCCTTAAGCCTAGCCCGCACTTGTGCCCCGGCCTTAAGCCTAACCCGCACTTGTGCCCAGGCCTTAAGCCTAGCCCGCACTTGTGCCCAGGCCTTAAGCTTAGCCCACACTTGTGCCCCGGCTTTAAGCTTAGCCCACACTTGTGCCCCGGCTTTAAGCTTAGCCCGCACTTGTGCCCCGGCCTTAAGCCGAGCCCGCAGTTGTGCCCCGGCCTTAAGCCGAGCCCGCACTTGTGCCCCTGCCTTAAGCCTAGCCCGCACTTGTGCCCCTGCCTTAAGCCTAGCCCGCACTTGTGCCCAGACCTAAAGCCTAGCCCGCACTTGTGCTCGGGCCTTAAGCCTAGCCCGCACTTGTGCCCAGGCCTTAAGCCTAGCCCGCTCTTGTGCCCAGGCCTTAAGCCTAGCCCGCACTTGTGCCCAGGCCTTAAGCCTAGCCCGCACTTGTGCCCCCTGCCTTGATCCTAGCCAGCACTTGTGCCCAGGCCTTAAGCCAA
Organism: Ranitomeya imitator; assembly: GCF_032444005.1. Lineage (NCBI taxonomy): Eukaryota > Metazoa > Chordata > Amphibia > Anura > Dendrobatidae > Ranitomeya > Ranitomeya imitator. The sequence goes on from NW_027194095.1 coordinate 103,132, forward strand.
GCCCGCACTTGTGCCCCTGCCTTAAGCCTAGCCCGCACTTGTGCCCCTGCCTTAAGCCTAGCCCGCACTTGTGCCCAGGCCTTAAGCCTAGCCCGCACTTGTGCCCAGGCCTTAAGCCCAGCCCGCACTTGTGCCCAAGCCTTAAGCCTAGCCCGCACTTGTGCCCAGGCCTTAAGCCTAGCCCGCACTTGTGCCCCCTGCCTTGGTCCTAGCCAGCACTGCACTTGTGCCCAGGCCTTAAGCCTAGCCTGCACTTGTGCCCAGGCCTTAAGCCTAGCCCGCACTTGTGCCCAGGCCTTAAGCCTAGCCCGCACTTGTGCCCAGGCCTTAAGCCTAGCCCGCACTTGTGCCCAGGCCTTAAGCCTAGCCCGCACTTGTGCCCAGGCCTTAAGCCTAGCCCGCACTTGTGCCCAGGCCTTAAGCCTAGCCCGCACTTGTGCCCAGGCCTTAAGCCTAGCCCGCACTTGTGCCCCCTGCCTTGATCCTAGCCAGCACTTGTGCCCAGGCCTTAAGCCTAGCCCGCACTTGTGCCCAGGCCTTAAGCCTAGCCCGCACTTGTGCCCCCTGCCTTGATCCTAGCCAGCACTGCACTTATGCCCAGGCCTTAAGCCTAGCCTGCACTTGTGCCCAGGCCTTAAGCCTAGCCCGCACTTGTGCCCAGGCCTTAAGCCTAGCCCGCACTTGTGCCCCTGCCTTAAGCCTAGCCCGCACTTGTGCCCCTGCCTTAAGCCTAGCCCGCACTTGTGCCCAGGCCTTAAGCCTAGCCCGCACTTGTGCCCAGGCCTTAAGCCTGGCCCGCACTTGTGCCCAGGCCTAAAGCCTAGCCCGCACTTGTGCCCAGGCCTTAAGCCTAGCCCGCACTTGTGCCCAGGCCTAAAGCCTAGCCCGCACTTGTGCCCAGGCCTTAAGCCTAGCCAGCACTTGTGCCCCCTGCCTTGATCCTAGCCAGCACTTGTGCCCAGGCCTTAAGCCTAGCCCGCACTTGAGCCCAGGCCTTAAGCCAAGCCCGCACTTGTGCCCCTGCCTTAAGCCTAGCCCGCACTTGTGCCCCTGCCTTAAGCCTAGCCCGCACTTGTGCCCAGGCCTTAAGCCTAGCCCGCACTTGTGCCCAGGCCTTAAGCCTAGCCCGCACTTGTGCCCAGGCCTTAAGCCTAGCCCGCACTTGTGCCCAGGCCTTAAGCCTAGCCCGCACTTGTGCCCCCTGCCTTGATCCTAGCCAGCACTTGTGCCCAGGCCTTAAGCCTAGCCCGCACTTGTGCCCAGGCCTTAAGCCAAGCCTGCACTTGTGCCCCTGCCTTAAGCCTAGCCCGCACTTGTGCCCCTGCCTTAAGCCCAGCCCGCACTTGTGCCCAGGCCTTAAGCCTAGCCCGCACTTGTGCCCAGGCCTTAAGCCTAGCCCGCACTTGTGCCCAGGCCTTAAGCCTAGCCCGCACTTGTGCCCAGGCCTTAAGCCTAGCCCGCACTTGTGCCCAGGCCTTAAGCCTAGCCCGCACTTGTGCCCTGGCCTTAAGCCTAGCCCGCACTTGTGCCCAGGCCTTAAGCCTAGCCCGCACTTGTCCTCAGGCCATAAGCCTAGCCTGCACTTGTGCCCCGGCCTTAAGCCTAGCCCGCACTTGTGCCCGGCCTTAAGCCTAGCCCGCACTTGTGCCCCGGCCTTAAGCCTAGCCCGCACGTGTGCCCAGGCCTTAAGCCTAGCCCGCACTTGTGCCCAGGCCTTAAGCCTAGCCCGCACTTGTGCCCAGGCCTTAAGCCTAGCCCGCACTTGTGCCCCCTGCCTTGATCCTAGCCAGCACTTGTGCCCAGGCCTTAAGCCTAGCCCGCACTTGTGCCCAGGCCTTAAGCCTAGCCCGCACTTGTGCCCCCTGCCTTGATCCTAGCCAGCACTGCACTTATGCCCAGGCCTTAAGCCTAGCCTGCACTTGTGCCCAGGCCTTAAGCCTAGCCCGCACTTGTGCCCAGGCCTTAAGCCTAGCCCGCACTTGTGCCCAGGCCTTAAGCCTAGCCTGCACTTGTGCCCAGGCCTTAAGCCTAGCCCGCACTTGTGCCCAGGCCTTAAGCCTAGCCCGCACTTGTGCCCAGGCCTTAAGCCTAGCCCGCACTTGTGCCCCCTGCCTTGATCCTAGCCAGCACTTGTGCCCAGGCCTTAAGCCTAGCCTGCACTTGTGCCCTGGCCTTAAGCCTAGCCCGCACTTGTGCCCCGGCCTTAAGCCTAACCCGCACTTGTGCCCAGGCCTTAAGCCTAGCCCGCACTTGTGCCCAGGCCTTAAGCCTAGCCCGCACTTGTGCCCCGGCTTTAAGCTTAGCCCGCACTTGTGCCCCGGCTTTAAGCTTAGCCCACACTTGTGCCCAGGCCGTAAGCCTAGCCCGCACTTGTGCCCAGGCCTTAAGCCTAGCCCGCACTTGTGCCCCCTGCCTTGATCCTAGCCAGCACTTGTGCCCAGGCCTTAAGCCTAGCCCGCACTTGTGCCCAGGCCTTAAGCCAAGCCCGCACTTGTGCCCCTGCCTTAAGCCTAGCCCGCACTTGTGCCCCTGCCTTAAGCCTAGCCCGCACTTATGTCCAGGCCGCACTTGTGCCCAGGCCTTAAGCCTAGCCCGCACTTGTGGCCAGGCCTTAAGCCTAGCCCGCACTTGTGCCCAGGCCTTAAGCCTAGCCCGCACTTGTGCCCAGGCCTTAAGCCTAGCCCGCACTTGTGCCCAGGCCTTAAGCCTAGCCCGCACTTGTGCCCCCTGCCTTGATCCTAGCCAGCACTTGTGCCCAGGCCTTAAGCCTAGCCCGCACTTGTGCCCAGGCCTTAAGCCTAGCCTGCACTTTTGAGCCCCTTGAATGCTTGTTTGTTTGTTTTTGTCTTCAGCTTCATGTTGGTTATGCACATAGGGCCAGCTTTACGCTCTTCGCTCTTGTCCCGTCTGAATGCGCATGCACGACTTTAATTGGGGAAGAAGGCATTACCCATTTACGGAGGACAGACAAGAAGTGCCTGGTCGCTTGGAGCATGGGGTTATGGAGAGGCTCCGCACTGTACAACAAAGGATCTAGTCCTAAATGTCCAAGTACAGAGTAGAGGGGTGAAAGCTAGCTCTTCACCCCTATGGGTGCCTAACCCTTTATGCAAAGAGTGCAAAGAGTTAGCTGAATGCCTTAAGCCTAGCCAGCACTTGTGCCCCCTGCCTTGATCCTCGCCAGCACTGCACTTGTGCCCATGCCGTAAGCCTAGCCCACACTTGTGCCCAGGCCTTAAGCCTAGCCCGCACTTGTGCCCAGGCCTTAAGCCTGGCTGGCACTTGTGCCCATGCCTTAAGCCTAGCCGGCACTTGTGGCCCCTGCCTTGATCCTAGCCAGCACTGCACTTGTGCCCAGGCCTTAAGCCTAGCCTGCACTTGTGCCCAGGCCTTAAGCCTAGCCCGCACTTGTGCCCCGGCCTTAAGCCTAGCCCGCACTTGTGCCCCGGCCTTAAGCCTAGCCCGCACTTGTGCCCCGGCCTTAAGCCTAGCCCGCACTTGTGCCCCGGCCTTAAGCCTAGCCCGCACTTGTGCCCCGGCCTTAAGCCTAGCCCGCACTTGTGCCCCGGCCTTAAGCCTAGCCCGCACTTGTGCCCCGGCCTTAAGCCTAGCCCGCACTTGTGCCCCGGCCTTAAGCCTAGCCCGCACTTGTGCCCCGGCCTTAAGTCTAACCCGCACTTGTGCCCAGGCCTTAAGCCTAGCCCGCACTTGTGCCCAGGCCTTAAGCCTAGCCCGCACTTGTGCCCCCTGCCTTGATCCTAGCCAGCACTTGTGCCCAGGCCTTAAGCCTAGCCCGCACTTGTGCCCAGGCCTTAAGCCAAGCCCGCACTTTTGCCCCTGCCTTAAGCCTAGCCCGCACTTGTGCCCCTGCCTTAAGCCTAGCCCACACTTGTGCCCAGGCCTTAAGCCTAGCCCGCACTTGTGCCCAGGCCTTAAGCCTAGCCCGCACTTGTGCCCAGGCCTAAAGCCTAGCCCGCACTTGTGCCCAGGCCTTAAGCCTAGCCCGCACTTGTGCCCTGGCCTTAAGCCTAGCCCGCACTTGTGCCCTGGCCTTAAGCCTAGCCCGCACTTGTGCCCAGGCCTTAAGCCTAGCCCGCACTTGTCCTCAGGCCATAAGCCTAGCCCGCACTTGTGCCCCGGCCTTAAGCCTAGCCCGCACTTGTGCCCCGGCCTTAAGCCTAGCCCGCACTTGTGCCCCGGCCTTAAGCCTAGCCCGCACTTGTGCCCAGGCCTTAAGCCTAGCCCGCACTTGTGCCCAGGCCTTAAGCCTAGCCCGCACTTGTGCCCAGGCCTTAAACCTAGCCCGCACTTGTGCCCAGGCCTTAAGCCTAGCCTGCACTTGTGCCCCCTGCCTTGATCCTAGCCAGCACTTGTGCCAAGGCCTTAAGCCTAGCCCGCACTTGTGCCCAGGCCTTAAGCCTAGCCTGCACTTTTGAGCCCCTTGAATGCTTGTTTGTTTGTTTTTGTCTTCAGCTTCATGTTGGTTATGCACATAGGGCCAGCTTTACGCTCTTCGCTCTTGTCCCGTCTGAATGCGCATGCACGACTGTAATTGGGGAAGAAGGCATTACCCATTTACGGAGGACAGACAAGAAGTGCCTGGTCGCTTGGAGCATGGGGTTATGGAGAGGCTCCGCACTGTACAACAAAGGATCTAGTCCTAAATGTCCAAGTACAGAGTAGAGGGGTGAAAGCTAGCTCTTCACCCCTATGGGTGCCTAACCCTTTATGCAAAGAGTGCAAAGAGTTAGCTGAATGCCTTAAGCCTAGCCAGCACTTGTGCCCCCTGCCTTGATCCTGGCCAGCACTGCACTTGTGCCCATGCCGTAAGCCTAGCCCGCACTTGTGCCCAGGCCTTAAGCCTGGCTGGCACTTGTGCCCATGCCTTAAGCCTAGCCGGCACTTGTGGCCCCTGCCTTGATCCTAGCCAGCACTGCACTTGTGCCCAGGCCTTAAGCCTAGCCTGCACTTGTGCCCCGGCCTTAAGCCTAGCCCGCACTTGTGCCCCGGCCTTAAGCCTAGCCCGCACTTGTGCCCCGGCCTTAAGCCTAACCCGCACTTGTGCCCAGGCCTTAAGCCTAGCCCGCACTTGTGCCCAGGCCTTAAGCTTAGCCCACACTTGTGCCCCGGCTTTAAGCTTAGCCCACACTTGTGCCCCGGCTTTAAGCTTAGCCCGCACTTGTGCCCCGGCCTTAAGCCGAGCCCGCAGTTGTGCCCCGGCCTTAAGCCGAGCCCGCACTTGTGCCCCGGCCTTAAGCCGAGCCCGCACTTGTGCCCCGGCCTTAAGCCGAGCCCGCACTTGTGCCCCTGCCTTAAGCCGAGCCCGCACTTGTGCCCCTGCCTTAAGCCGAGCCCGCACTTGTGCCCCTGCCTTAAGCCGAGCCCGCACTTGTGCCCCTGCCTTAAGCCGAGCCCGCACTTGTGCCCAGGCCTTAAGCCTAGCCCGCACTTGTGCCCAGGCCTTAAGCCTAGCCCGCACTTGTGCCCCGGCCTTAAGCCGAGCCCGCACTTGTGCCCCGGCCTTAAGCCGAGCCCGCACTTGTGCCCCGGCCTTAAGCCGAGCCCGCACTTGTGCCCCGGCCTTAAGCTTAGCCCGCACTTGTGCCCAGGCCTTAAGCCTAGCCCGCACTTGTCCTCAGGCCATAAGCCTAGCCCGCACTTGTGCCCCGGCCTTAAGCCTAGCCCGCACTTGTGCCCCGGCCTTAAGCCTAGCCTGCACTTGTGCCCCTGCCTTAAGCCGAGCCCGCACTTGTGCCCAGGCCTTAAGCCGAGCCCGCACTTTGTGCCCCTGCCTTAAGCCTAGCCCGCACTTGTGCCCCCTGCCTTGATCCTAGCCAGCACTGCACTTATGCCCAGGCCTTAAGCCTAGCCTGCACTTGTGCTCAGGCCTTAAGCCTAGCCAGCACTTGTGCCCAGGCCTTAAGCCTAGCCCGCACTTGTGCCCAGGCCTTAAGCCTAGCCCGCACTTGTGCCCAGGCCTAAAGCCTAGCCCGCACTTGTGCCCAGGCCTTAAGCCCAGCCCGCACTTGTGCCCAAGCCTTAAGCCTAGCCCGCACTTGTGCCCAGGCCTTAAGCCTAGCCCGCACTTGTGCCCCCTGCCTTGGTCCTAGCCAGCACTGCACTTGTGCCCAGGCCTTAAGCCTAGCCTGCACTTGTGCCCAGGCCTTAAGCCTAGCCCGCACTTGTGCCCAGGCCTTAAGCCTAGCCCGCACTTGTGCCCAGGCCTTAAGCCTAGCCCGCACTTGTGCCCAGGCCTTAAGCCTAGCCCGCACTTGTGCCCAGGCCTTAAGCCTAGCCCGCACTTGTGCCCAGGCCTTAAGCCTAGCCCGCACTTGTGCCCAGGCCTTAAGCCTAGCCCGCACTTGTGCCCCCTGCCTTGATCCTAGCCAGCACTTGTGCCCAGGCCTTAAGCCTAGCCCGCACTTGTGCCCAGGCCTTAAGCCTAGCCCGCACTTGTGCCCCCTGCCTTGATCCTAGCCAGCACTGCACTTATGCCCAGGCCTTAAGCCTAGCCTGCACTTGTGCCCAGGCCTTAAGCCTAGCCCGCACTTGTGCCCAGGCCTTAAGCCTAGCCCGCACTTGTGCCCCTGCCTTAAGCCTAGCCCGCACTTGTGCCCCTGCCTTAAGCCTAGCCCGCACTTGTGCCCAGGCCTTAAGCCTAGCCCGCACTTGTGCCCAGGCCTTAAGCCTGGCCCGCACTTGTGCCCAGGCCTAAAGCCTAGCCCGCACTTGTGCCCAGGCCTTAAGCCTAGCCCGCACTTGTGCCCAGGCCTAAAGCCTAGCCCGCACTTGTGCCCAGGCCTTAAGCCTAGCCAGCACTTGTGCCCCCTGCCTTGATCCTAGCCAGCACTTGTGCCCAGGCCTTAAGCCTAGCCCGCACTTGAGCCCAGGCCTTAAGCCAAGCCCGCACTTGTGCCCCTGCCTTAAGCCTAGCCCGCACTTGTGCCCCTGCCTTAAGCCTAGCCCGCACTTGTGCCCAGGCCTTAAGCCTAGCCCGCACTTGTGCCCAGGCCTTAAGCCTAGCCCGCACTTGTGCCCAGGCCTTAAGCCTAGCCCGCACTTGTGCCCAGGCCTTAAGCCTAGCCCGCACTTGTGCCCCCTGCCTTGATCCTAGCCAGCACTTGTGCCCAGGCCTTAAGCCTAGCCCGCACTTGTGCCCAGGCCTTAAGCCAAGCCCGCACTTGTGCCCCTGCCTTAAGCCTAGCCCGCACTTGTGCCCCTGCCTTAAGCCCAGCCCGCACTTGTGCCCAGGCCTTAAGCCTAGCCCGCACTTGTGCCCAGGCCTTAAGCCTAGCCCGCACTTGTGCCCAGGCCTTAAGCCTAGCCCGCACTTGTGCCCAGGCCTTAAGCCTAGCCCGCACTTGTGCCCAGGCCTTAAGCCTAGCCCGCACTTGTGCCCTGGCCTTAAGCCTAGCCCGCACTTGTGCCCAGGCCTTAAGCCTAGCCCGCACTTGTCCTCAGGCCATAAGCCTAGCCTGCACTTGTGCCCCGGCCTTAAGCCTAGCCCGCACTTGTGCTCGGGCCTTAAGCCTAGCCCGCACTTGTGCCCAGGCCTTAAGCCTAGCCCGCTCTTGTGCCCAGGCCTTAAGCCTAGCCCGCACTTGTGCCCAGGCCTTAAGCCTAGCCCGCACTTGTGCCCCCTGCCTTGATCCTAGCCAGCACTTGTGCCCAGGCCTTAAGCCAAGCCCGCACTTGTGCCCCTGCCTTAAGCCTAGCCCGCACTTGTGCCCCTGCCTTAAGCCTAGCCCGCACTTGTGCCCAGGCCTTAAGCCTAGCCCGCACTTGTGCCCAGGCCTTAAGCCCAGCCCGCACTTGTGCCCAAGCCTTAAGCCTAGCCCGCACTTGTGCCCAGGCCTTAAGCCTAGCCCGCACTTGTGCCCCCTGCCTTGGTCCTAGCCAGCACTGCACTTGTGCCCAGGCCTTAAGCCTAGCCTGCACTTGTGCCCAGGCCTTAAGCCTAGCCCGCACTTGTGCCCAGGCCTTAAGCCTAGCCCGCACTTGTGCCCAGGCCTTAAGCCTAGCCCGCACTTGTGCCCAGGCCTTAAGCCTAGCCCGCACTTGTGCCCAGGCCTTAAGCCTAGCCCGCACTTGTGCCCAGGCCTTAAGCCTAGCCCGCACTTGTGCCCAGGCCTTAAGCCTAGCCCGCACTTGTGCCCCCTGCCTTGATCCTAGCCAGCACTTGTGCCCAGGCCTTAAGCCTAGCCCGCACTTGTGCCCAGGCCTTAAGCCTAGCCCGCACTTGTGCCCCCTGCCTTGATCCTAGCCAGCACTGCACTTATGCCCAGGCCTTAAGCCTAGCCTGCACTTGTGCCCAGGCCTTAAGCCTAGCCCGCACTTGTGCCCAGGCCTTAAGCCTAGCCCGCACTTGTGCCCCTGCCTTAAGCCTAGCCCGCACTTGTGCCCCTGCCTTAAGCCTAGCCCGCACTTGTGCCCAGGCCTTAAGCCTAGCCCGCACTTGTGCCCAGGCCTTAAGCCTGGCCCGCACTTGTGCCCAGGCCTAAAGCCTAGCCCGCACTTGTGCCCAGGCCTTAAGCCTAGCCCGCACTTGTGCCCAGGCCTAAAGCCTAGCCCGCACTTGTGCCCAGGCCTTAAGCCTAGCCAGCACTTGTGCCCCCTGCCTTGATCCTAGCCAGCACTTGTGCCCAGGCCTTAAGCCTAGCCCGCACTTGAGCCCAGGCCTTAAGCCAAGCCCGCACTTGTGCCCCTGCCTTAAGCCTAGCCCGCACTTGTGCCCCTGCCTTAAGCCTAGCCCGCACTTGTGCCCAGGCCTTAAGCCTAGCCCGCACTTGTGCCCAGGCCTTAAGCCTAGCCCGCACTTGTGCCCAGGCCTTAAGCCTAGCCCGCACTTGTGCCCAGGCCTTAAGCCTAGCCCGCACTTGTGCCCCCTGCCTTGATCCTAGCCAGCACTTGTGCCCAGGCCTTAAGCCTAGCCCGCACTTGTGCCCAGGCCTTAAGCCAAGCCTGCACTTGTGCCCCTGCCTTAAGCCTAGCCCGCACTTGTGCCCCTGCCTTAAGCCCAGCCCGCACTTGTGCCCAGGCCTTAAGCCTAGCCCGCACTTGTGCCCAGGCCTTAAGCCTAGCCCGCACTTGTGCCCAGGCCTTAAGCCTAGCCCGCACTTGTGCCCAGGCCTTAAGCCTAGCCCGCACTTGTGCCCAGGCCTTAAGCCTAGCCCGCACTTGTGCCCTGGCCTTAAGCCTAGCCCGCACTTGTGCCCAGGCCTTAAGCCTAGCCCGCACTTGTCCTCAGGCCATAAGCCTAGCCTGCACTTGTGCCCCGGCCTTAAGCCTAGCCCGCACTTGTGCCCGGCCTTAAGCCTAGCCCGCACTTGTGCCCCGGCCTTAAGCCTAGCCCGCACGTGTGCCCAGGCCTTAAGCCTAGCCCGCACTTGTGCCCAGGCCTTAAGCCTAGCCCGCACTTGTGCCCAGGCCTTAAGCCTAGCCCGCACTTGTGCCCCCTGCCTTGATCCTAGCCAGCACTTGTGCCCAGGCCTTAAGCCTAGCCCGCACTTGTGCCCAGGCCTTAAGCCTAGCCCGCACTTGTGCCCCCTGCCTTGATCCTAGCCAGCACTGCACTTATGCCCAGGCCTTAAGCCTAGCCTGCACTTGTGCCCAGGCCTTAAGCCTAGCCCGCACTTGTGCCCAGGCCTTAAGCCTAGCCCGCACTTGTGCCCAGGCCTTAAGCCTAGCCTGCACTTGTGCCCAGGCCTTAAGCCTAGCCCGCACTTGTGCCCAGGCCTTAAGCCTAGCCCGCACTTGTGCCCAGGCCTTAAGCCTAGCCCGCACTTGTGCCCCCTGCCTTGATCCTAGCCAGCACTTGTGCCCAGGCCTTAAGCCTAGCCTGCACTTGTGCCCTGGCCTTAAGCCTAGCCCGCACTTGTGCCCCGGCCTTAAGCCTAACCCGCACTTGTGCCCAGGCCTTAAGCCTAGCCCGCACTTGTGCCCAGGCCTTAAGCCTAGCCCGCACTTGTGCCCCGGCTTTAAGCTTAGCCCGCACTTGTGCCCCGGCTTTAAGCTTAGCCCACACTTGTGCCCAGGCCGTAAGCCTAGCCCGCACTTGTGCCCAGGCCTTAAGCCTAGCCCGCACTTGTGCCCCCTGCCTTGATCCTAGCCAGCACTTGTGCCCAGGCCTTAAGCCTAGCCCGCACTTGTGCCCAGGCCTTAAGCCAAGCCCGCACTTGTGCCCCTGCCTTAAGCCTAGCCCGCACTTGTGCCCCTGCCTTAAGCCTAGCCCGCACTTATGTCCAGGCCGCACTTGTGCCCAGGCCTTAAGCCTAGCCCGCACTTGTGGCCAGGCCTTAAGCCTAGCCCGCACTTGTGCCCAGGCCTTAAGCCTAGCCCGCACTTGTGCCCAGGCCTTAAGCCTAGCCCGCACTTGTGCCCAGGCCTTAAGCCTAGCCCGCACTTGTGCCCCCTGCCTTGATCCTAGCCAGCACTTGTGCCCAGGCCTTAAGCCTAGCCCGCACTTGTGCCCAGGCCTTAAGCCTAGCCTGCACTTTTGAGCCCCTTGAATGCTTGTTTGTTTGTTTTTGTCTTCAGCTTCATGTTGGTTATGCACATAGGGCCAGCTTTACGCTCTTCGCTCTTGTCCCGTCTGAATGCGCATGCACGACTTTAATTGGGGAAGAAGGCATTACCCATTTACGGAGGACAGACAAGAAGTGCCTGGTCGCTTGGAGCATGGGGTTATGGAGAGGCTCCGCACTGTACAACAAAGGATCTAGTCCTAAATGTCCAAGTACAGAGTAGAGGGGTGAAAGCTAGCTCTTCACCCCTATGGGTGCCTAACCCTTTATGCAAAGAGTGCAAAGAGTTAGCTGAATGCCTTAAGCCTAGCCAGCACTTGTGCCCCCTGCCTTGATCCTCGCCAGCACTGCACTTGTGCCCATGCCGTAAGCCTAGCCCACACTTGTGCCCAGGCCTTAAGCCTAGCCCGCACTTGTGCCCAGGCCTTAAGCCTGGCTGGCACTTGTGCCCATGCCTTAAGCCTAGCCGGCACTTGTGGCCCCTGCCTTGATCCTAGCCAGCACTGCACTTGTGCCCAGGCCTTAAGCCTAGCCTGCACTTGTGCCCAGGCCTTAAGCCTAGCCCGCACTTGTGCCCCGGCCTTAAGCCTAGCCCGCACTTGTGCCCCGGCCTTAAGCCTAGCCCGCACTTGTGCCCCGGCCTTAAGCCTAGCCCGCACTTGTGCCCCGGCCTTAAGCCTAGCCCGCACTTGTGCCCCGGCCTTAAGCCTAGCCCGCACTTGTGCCCCGGCCTTAAGCCTAGCCCGCACTTGTGCCCCGGCCTTAAGCCTAGCCCGCACTTGTGCCCCGGCCTTAAGCCTAGCCCGCACTTGTGCCCCGGCCTTAAGTCTAACCCGCACTTGTGCCCAGGCCTTAAGCCTAGCCCGCACTTGTGCCCAGGCCTTAAGCCTAGCCCGCACTTGTGCCCCCTGCCTTGATCCTAGCCAGCACTTGTGCCCAGGCCTTAAGCCTAGCCCGCACTTGTGCCCAGGCCTTAAGCCAAGCCCGCACTTTTGCCCCTGCCTTAAGCCTAGCCCGCACTTGTGCCCCTGCCTTAAGCCTAGCCCACACTTGTGCCCAGGCCTTAAGCCTAGCCCGCACTTGTGCCCAGGCCTTAAGCCTAGCCCGCACTTGTGCCCAGGCCTAAAGCCTAGCCCGCACTTGTGCCCAGGCCTTAAGCCTAGCCCGCACTTGTGCCCTGGCCTTAAGCCTAGCCCGCACTTGTGCCCTGGCCTTAAGCCTAGCCCGCACTTGTGCCCAGGCCTTAAGCCTAGCCCGCACTTGTCCTCAGGCCATAAGCCTAGCCCGCACTTGTGCCCCGGCCTTAAGCCTAGCCCGCACTTGTGCCCCGGCCTTAAGCCTAGCCCGCACTTGTGCCCCGGCCTTAAGCCTAGCCCGCACTTGTGCCCAGGCCTTAAGCCTAGCCCGCACTTGTGCCCAGGCCTTAAGCCTAGCCCGCACTTGTGCCCAGGCCTTAAACCTAGCCCGCACTTGTGCCCAGGCCTTAAGCCTAGCCTGCACTTGTGCCCCCTGCCTTGATCCTAGCCAGCACTTGTGCCAAGGCCTTAAGCCTAGCCCGCACTTGTGCCCAGGCCTTAAGCCTAGCCTGCACTTTTGAGCCCCTTGAATGCTTGTTTGTTTGTTTTTGTCTTCAGCTTCATGTTGGTTATGCACATAGGGCCAGCTTTACGCTCTTCGCTCTTGTCCCGTCTGAATGCGCATGCACGACTGTAATTGGGGAAGAAGGCATTACCCATTTACGGAGGACAGACAAGAAGTGCCTGGTCGCTTGGAGCATGGGGTTATGGAGAGGCTCCGCACTGTACAACAAAGGATCTAGTCCTAAATGTCCAAGTACAGAGTAGAGGGGTGAAAGCTAGCTCTTCACCCCTATGGGTGCCTAACCCTTTATGCAAAGAGTGCAAAGAGTTAGCTGAATGCCTTAAGCCTAGCCAGCACTTGTGCCCCCTGCCTTGATCCTGGCCAGCACTGCACTTGTGCCCATGCCGTAAGCCTAGCCCGCACTTGTGCCCAGGCCTTAAGCCTGGCTGGCACTTGTGCCCATGCCTTAAGCCTAGCCGGCACTTGTGGCCCCTGCCTTGATCCTAGCCAGCACTGCACTTGTGCCCAGGCCTTAAGCCTAGCCTGCACTTGTGCCCCGGCCTTAAGCCTAGCCCGCACTTGTGCCCCGGCCTTAAGCCTAGCCCGCACTTGTGCCCCGGCCTTAAGCCTAACCCGCACTTGTGCCCAGGCCTTAAGCCTAGCCCGCACTTGTGCCCAGGCCTTAAGCTTAGCCCACACTTGTGCCCCGGCTTTAAGCTTAGCCCACACTTGTGCCCCGGCTTTAAGCTTAGCCCGCACTTGTGCCCCGGCCTTAAGCCGAGCCCGCAGTTGTGCCCCGGCCTTAAGCCGAGCCCGCACTTGTGCCCCGGCCTTAAGCCGAGCCCGCACTTGTGCCCCGGCCTTAAGCCGAGCCCGCACTTGTGCCCCTGCCTTAAGCCGAGCCCGCACTTGTGCCCCTGCCTTAAGCCGAGCCCGCACTTGTGCCCCTGCCTTAAGCCGAGCCCGCACTTGTGCCCCTGCCTTAAGCCGAGCCCGCACTTGTGCCCAGGCCTTAAGCCTAGCCCGCACTTGTGCCCAGGCCTTAAGCCTAGCCCGCACTTGTGCCCCGGCCTTAAGCCGAGCCCGCACTTGTGCCCCGGCCTTAAGCCGAGCCCGCACTTGTGCCCCGGCCTTAAGCCGAGCCCGCACTTGTGCCCCGGCCTTAAGCTTAGCCCGCACTTGTGCCCAGGCCTTAAGCCTAGCCCGCACTTGTCCTCAGGCCATAAGCCTAGCCCGCACTTGTGCCCCGGCCTTAAGCCTAGCCCGCACTTGTGCCCCGGCCTTAAGCCTAGCCTGCACTTGTGCCCCTGCCTTAAGCCGAGCCCGCACTTGTGCCCAGGCCTTAAGCCGAGCCCGCACTTGTGCCCCTGCCTTAAGCCTAGCCCGCACTTGTGCCCCCTGCCTTGATCCTAGCCAGCACTGCACTTATGCCCAGGCCTTAAGCCTAGCCTGCACTTGTGCTCAGGCCTTAAGCCTAGCCAGCACTTGTGCCCAGGCCTTAAGCCTAGCCCGCACTTGTGCCCAGGCCTTAAGCCTAGCCCGCACTTGTGCCCAGGCCTAAAGCCTAGCCCGCACTTGTGCCCAGGCCTTAAGCCCAGCCCGCACTTGTGCCCAAGCCTTAAGCCTAGCCCGCACTTGTGCCCAGGCCTTAAGCCTAGCCCGCACTTGTGCCCCCTGCCTTGGTCCTAGCCAGCACTGCACTTGTGCCCAGGCCTTAAGCCTAGCCTGCACTTGTGCCCAGGCCTTAAGCCTAGCCCGCACTTGTGCCCAGGCCTTAAGCCTAGCCCGCACTTGTGCCCAGGCCTTAAGCCTAGCCCGCACTTGTGCCCAGGCCTTAAGCCTAGCCCGCACTTGTGCCCAGGCCTTAAGCCTAGCCCGCACTTGTGCCCAGGCCTTAAGCCTAGCCCGCACTTGTGCCCAGGCCTTAAGCCTAGCCCGCACTTGTGCCCCCTGCCTTGATCCTAGCCAGCACTTGTGCCCAGGCCTTAAGCCTAGCCCGCACTTGTGCCCAGGCCTTAAGCCTAGCCCGCACTTGTGCCCCCTGCCTTGATCCTAGCCAGCACTGCACTTATGCCCAGGCCTTAAGCCTAGCCTGCACTTGTGCCCAGGCCTTAAGCCTAGCCCGCACTTGTGCCCAGGCCTTAAGCCTAGCCCGCACTTGTGCCCCTGCCTTAAGCCTAGCCCGCACTTGTGCCCCTGCCTTAAGCCTAGCCCGCACTTGTGCCCAGGCCTTAAGCCTAGCCCGCACTTGTGCCCAGGCCTTAAGCCTGGCCCGCACTTGTGCCCAGGCCTAAAGCCTAGCCCGCACTTGTGCCCAGGCCTTAAGCCTAGCCCGCACTTGTGCCCAGGCCTAAAGCCTAGCCCGCACTTGTGCCCAGGCCTTAAGCCTAGCCAGCACTTGTGCCCCCTGCCTTGATCCTAGCCAGCACTTGTGCCCAGGCCTTAAGCCTAGCCCGCACTTGAGCCCAGGCCTTAAGCCAAGCCCGCACTTGTGCCCCTGCCTTAAGCCTAGCCCGCACTTGTGCCCCTGCCTTAAGCCTAGCCCGCACTTGTGCCCAGGCCTTAAGCCTAGCCCGCACTTGTGCCCAGGCCTTAAGCCTAGCCCGCACTTGTGCCCAGGCCTTAAGCCTAGCCCGCACTTGTGCCCAGGCCTTAAGCCTAGCCCGCACTTGTGCCCCCTGCCTTGATCCTAGCCAGCACTTGTGCCCAGGCCTTAAGCCTAGCCCGCACTTGTGCCCAGGCCTTAAGCCAAGCCCGCACTTGTGCCCCTGCCTTAAGCCTAGCCCGCACTTGTGCCCCTGCCTTAAGCCCAGCCCGCACTTGTGCCCAGGCCTTAAGCCTAGCCCGCACTTGTGCCCAGGCCTTAAGCCTAGCCCGCACTTGTGCCCAGGCCTTAAGCCTAGCCCGCACTTGTGCCCAGGCCTTAAGCCTAGCCCGCACTTGTGCCCAGGCCTTAAGCCTAGCCCGCACTTGTGCCCTGGCCTTAAGCCTAGCCCGCACTTGTGCCCAGGCCTTAAGCCTAGCCCGCACTTGTCCTCAGGCCATAAGCCTAGCCTGCACTTGTGCCCCGGCCTTAAGCCTAGCCCGCACTTGTGCCCGGCCTTAAGCCTAGCCCGCACTTGTGCCCCGGCCTTAAGCCTAGCCCGCACGTGTGCCCAGGCCTTAAGCCTAGCCCGCACTTGTGCCCAGGCCTTAAGCCTAGCCCGCACTTGTGCCCAGGCCTTAAGCCTAGCCCGCACTTGTGCCCCCTGCCTTGATCCTAGCCAGCACTTGTGCCCAGGCCTTAAGCCTAGCCCGCACTTGTGCCCAGGCCTTAAGCCTAGCCCGCACTTGTGCCCCCTGCCTTGATCCTAGCCAGCACTGCACTTATGCCCAGGCCTTAAGCCTAGCCTGCACTTGTGCCCAGGCCTTAAGCCTAGCCCGCACTTGTGCCCAGGCCTTAAGCCTAGCCCGCACTTGTGCCCAGGCCTTAAGCCTAGCCTGCACTTGTGCCCAGGCCTTAAGCCTAGCCCGCACTTGTGCCCAGGCCTTAAGCCTAGCCCGCACTTGTGCCCAGGCCTTAAGCCTAGCCCGCACTTGTGCCCCCTGCCTTGATCCTAGCCAGCACTTGTGCCCAGGCCTTAAGCCTAGCCTGCACTTGTGCCCTGGCCTTAAGCCTAGCCCGCACTTGTGCCCCGGCCTTAAGCCTAGCCCGCACTTGTGCCCCGGCCTTAAGCCTAACCCGCACTTGTGCCCAGGCCTTAAGCCTAGCCCGCACTTGTGCCCAGGCCTTAAGCCTAGCCCGCACTTGTGCCCCGGCTTTAAGCTTAGCCCGCACTTGTGCCCCGGCTTTAAGCTTAGCCCACACTTGTGCCCAGGCCTTAAGCCTAGCCCGCACTTGTGCCCAGGCCTTAAGCCTAGCCCGCACTTGTGCCCCCTGCCTTGATCCTAGCCAGCACTTGTGCCCAGGCCTTAAGCCTAGCCCGCACTTGTGCCCAGGCCTTAAGCCAAGCCCGCACTTGTGCCCCTGCCTTAAGCCTAGCCCGCACTTGTGCCCCTGCCTTAAGCCTAGCCCGCACTTATGTCCAGGCCGCACTTGTGCCCAGGCCTTAAGCCTAGCCCGCACTTGTGGCCAGGCCTTAAGCCTAGCCCGCACTTGTGCCCAGGCCTTAAGCCTAGCCCGCACTTGTGCCCAGGCCTTAAGCCTAGCCCGCACTTGTGCCCAGGCCTTAAGCCTAGCCCGCACTTGTGCCCCCTGCCTTGATCCTAGCCAGCACTTGTGCCCAGGCCTTAAGCCTAGCCCGCACTTGTGCCCAGGCCTTAAGCCTAGCCTGCACTTTTGAGCCCCTTGAATGCTTGTTTGTTTGTTTTTGTCTTCAGCTTCATGTTGGTTATGCACATAGGGCCAGCTTTACGCTCTTCGCTCTTGTCCCGTCTGAATGCGCATGCACGACTTTAATTGGGGAAGAAGGCATTACCCATTTACGGAGGACAGACAAGAAGTGCCTGGTCGCTTGGAGCATGGGGTTATGGAGAGGCTCCGCACTGTACAACAAAGGATCTAGTCCTAAATGTCCAAGTACAGAGTAGAGGGGTGAAAGCTAGCTCTTCACCCCTATGGGTGCCTAACCCTTTATGCAAAGAGTGCAAAGAGTTAGCTGAATGCCTTAAGCCTAGCCAGCACTTGTGCCCCCTGCCTTGATCCTGGCCAGCACTGCACTTGTGCCCATGCCGTAAGCCTAGCCCACACTTGTGCCCAGGCCTTAAGCCTAGCCCGCACTTGTGCCCAGGCCTTAAGCCTGGCTGGCACTTGTGCCCATGCCTTAAGCCTAGCCGGCACTTGTGGCCCCTGCCTTGATCCTAGCCAGCACTGCACTTGTGCCCAGGCCTTAAGCCTAGCCTGCACTTGTGCCCAGGCCTTAAGCCTAGCCCGCACTTGTGCCCCGGCCTTAAGCCTAGCCCGCACTTGTGCCCCGGCCTTAAGCCTAGCCCGCACTTGTGCCCCGGCCTTAAGCCTAGCCCGCACTTGTGCCCCGGCCTTAAGCCTAGCCCGCACTTGTGCCCCGGCCTTAAGCCTAGCCCGCACTTGTGCCCCGGCCTTAAGCCTAGCCCGCACTTGTGCCCCGGCCTTAAGCCTAGCCCGCACTTGTGCCCCGGCCTTAAGCCTAGCCCGCACTTGTGCCCCGGCCTTAAGTCTAACCCGCACTTGTGCCCAGGCCTTAAGCCTAGCCCGCACTTGTGCCCAGGCCTTAAGCCTAGCCCGCACTTGTGCCCCCTGCCTTGATCCTAGCCAGCACTTGTGCCCAGGCCTTAAGCCTAGCCCGCACTTGTGCCCAGGCCTTAAGCCAAGCCCGCACTTGTGCCCCTGCCTTAAGCCTAGCCCGCACTTGTGCCCCTGCCTTAAGCCTAGCCCACACTTGTGCCCAGGCCTTAAGCCTAGCCCGCACTTGTGCCCAGGCCTTAAGCCTAGCCCGCACTTGTGCCCAGGCCTAAAGCCTAGCCCGCACTTGTGCCCAGGCCTTAAGCCTAGCCCGCACTTGTGCCCTGGCCTTAAGCCTAGCCCGCACTTGTGCCCTGGCCTTAAGCCTAGCCCGCACTTGTGCCCAGGCCTTAAGCCTAGCCCGCACTTGTCCTCAGGCCATAAGCCTAGCCCGCACTTGTGCCCCGGCCTTAAGCCTAGCCCGCACTTGTGCCCCGGCCTTAAGCCTAGCCCGCACTTGTGCCCCGGCCTTAAGCCTAGCCCGCACTTGTGCCCAGGCCTTAAGCCTAGCCCGCACTTGTGCCCAGGCCTTAAGCCTAGCCCGCACTTGTGCCCAGGCCTTAAACCTAGCCCGCACTTGTGCCCAGGCCTTAAGCCTAGCCTGCACTTGTGCCCCCTGCCTTGATCCTAGCCAGCACTTGTGCCAAGGCCTTAAGCCTAGCCCGCACTTGTGCCCAGGCCTTAAGCCTAGCCTGCACTTTTGAGCCCCTTGAATGCTTGTTTGTTTGTTTTTGTCTTCAGCTTCATGTTGGTTATGCACATAGGGCCAGCTTTACGCTCTTCGCTCTTGTCCCGTCTGAATGCGCATGCACGACTGTAATTGGGGAAGAAGGCATTACCCATTTACGGAGGACAGACAAGAAGTGCCTGGTCGCTTGGAGCATGGGGTTATGGAGAGGCTCCGCACTGTACAACAAAGGATCTAGTCCTAAATGTCCAAGTACAGAGTAGAGGGGTGAAAGCTAGCTCTTCACCCCTATGGGTGCCTAACCCTTTATGCAAAGAGTGCAAAGAGTTAGCTGAATGCCTTAAGCCTAGCCAGCACTTGTGCCCCCTGCCTTGATCCTGGCCAGCACTGCACTTGTGCCCATGCCGTAAGCCTAGCCCGCACTTGTGCCCAGGCCTTAAGCCTGGCTGGCACTTGTGCCCATGCCTTAAGCCTAGCCGGCACTTGTGGCCCCTGCCTTGATCCTAGCCAGCACTGCACTTGTGCCCAGGCCTTAAGCCTAGCCTGCACTTGTGCCCCGGCCTTAAGCCTAGCCCGCACTTGTGCCCCGGCCTTAAGCCTAGCCCGCACTTGTGCCCCGGCCTTAAGCCTAACCCGCACTTGTGCCCAGGCCTTAAGCCTAGCCCGCACTTGTGCCCAGGCCTTAAGCTTAGCCCACACTTGTGCCCCGGCTTTAAGCTTAGCCCACACTTGTGCCCCGGCTTTAAGCTTAGCCCGCACTTGTGCCCCGGCCTTAAGCCGAGCCCGCAGTTGTGCCCCGGCCTTAAGCCGAGCCCGCACTTGTGCCCCGGCCTTAAGCCGAGCCCGCACTTGTGCCCCGGCCTTAAGCCGAGCCCGCACTTGTGCCCCTGCCTTAAGCCGAGCCCGCACTTGTGCCCCTGCCTTAAGCCGAGCCCGCACTTGTGCCCCTGCCTTAAGCCGAGCCCGCACTTGTGCCCCTGCCTTAAGCCGAGCCCGCACTTGTGCCCAGGCCTTAAGCCTAGCCTGCACTTGTGCCCAGGCCTTAAGCCTAGCCAGCACTTGTGCCCAGGCCTTAAGCCTAGCCCGCACTTGTGCCCAGGCCTTAAGCCTAGCCCGCACTTGTGCCCCTGCCTTAAGCCGAGCCCGCACTTGTGCCCCTGCCTTAAGCCGAGCCCGCACTTGTGCCCAGGCCTTAAGCCTAGCCTGCACTTGTGCCCAGGCCTTAAGCCTAGCCAGCACTTGTGCCCAGGCCTTAAGCCTAGCCCGCACTTGTGCCCAGGCCTTAAGCCTAGCCCGCACTTGTGCCCAGGCCTAAAGCCTAGCCCGCACTTGTGCCCAGGCCTTAAGCCTAGCCCGCACTTGTGCCCAGGCCTTAAGCCTAGCCCGCACTTGTGCCCAGGCCTTAAGCCTAGCCCGCACTTGTGCCCCGGCCTTAAGCCTAGCCCGCACTTGTGCCCAGGCCTTAAGCCTAGCCCGCACTTGTGCCCAGGCCTTAAGCCTAGCCCGCACTTGTGCCCAGGCCTTAAGCCTAGCCCGCACTTGTGCCCAGGCCTTAAGCCAAGCCCGCACTTGTGCCCCTGCCTTAAGCCTAGCCCGCACTTGTGCCCAGGCCTTAAGCCTAGCCCGCACTTGTGCCCAGGCCTTAAGCCAAGCCCGCACTTGTGCCCCTGCCTTAAGCCTAGCCCGCACTTGTGCCCCTGCCTTAAGCCTAGCCCGCACTTGTGCCCAGGCCTTAAGCCTAGCCCGCACTTGTGCCCAGGCCTTAAGCCTAGCCCGCACTTGTGCCCAGGCCTTAAGCCTAGCCCGCACTTGTGCCCAGGCCTTAAGCCTAGCCCGCACTTGTGCCCAGGCCTTAAGCCTAGCCCGCACTTGTGCCCAGGCCTTAAGCCTAGCCCGCACTTGTGCCCCCTGCCTTGATCCTAGCCAGCACTGCACTTATGCCCAGGTCTTAAGCCTAGCCTGCACTTGTGCCCAGGCCTTAAGCCTAGCCCGCACTTGTGCCCAGGCCTTAAGCCTAGCCCGCACTTGTGCCCAGGCCTTAAGCCTAGCCCGCACTTGTGCCCAGGCCTTAAGCCTAGCCCGCACTTGTGCCCAGGCCTTAAGCCTAGCCCGCACTTGTGCCCAGGCCTTAAGCCTAGCCCGCACTTGTGCCCAGGCCTTAAGCCTAGCCCGCACTTGTGCCCAGGCCTTAAGCCTAGCCCGCACTTGTGCCCAGGCCTTAAGCCTAGCCCGCACTTGTGCCCCTGCCTTGATCCTAGCCCGCACTTGTGCCCAGGCCTTAAGCCTAGCCCGCACTTGTGCCCAGGCCTTAAGCCTAGCCCGCACTTGTGCCCCCTGCCTTGATCCTAGCCAGCACTTGTGCCCAGGCCTTAAGCCTAGCCCGCACTTGTGCCCCTGCCTTAAGCCTAGCCCGCACTTGTGCCCCTGCCTTAAGCCTAGCCCGCACTTGTGCCCCTGCCTTAAGCCTAGCCCGCACTTGTGCCCCCTGCCTTGATCCTAGCCAGCACTTGTGCCCAGGCCTTAAGCCTAGCCTGCACTTGTGCCCAGGCCTTAAGCCTAGCCTGCACTTTTGAGCCCCTTGAATGCTTGTTTGTTTGTTTTTGTCTTCAGCTTCATGTTTGTTATGCACATAGGGCCAGCTTTACGCTCTTCGCTCTTGTCCCGTCTGAATGCGCATGCACGACTGTAATTGGGGAAGAAGGCATTACCCATTTACGGAGGACAGACAAGAAGTGCCTGGTCGCTTGGAGCATGGGGTTATGGAGAGGCTCCGCACTGTACAACAAAGGATCTAGTCCTAAATGTCCAAGTACAGAGTAGAGGGGTGAAAGCTAGCTCTTCACCCCTATGGGTGCCTAACCCTTTATGCAAAGAGTGCAAAGAGTTAGCTGAATGCCTTAAGCCTAGCCAGCACTTGTGCGCCCTGCCTTGATCCTGGCCAGCACTGCACTTGTGCCCATGCCTTAAGCCTGGCTGGCACTTGTGCCCATGCCTTAAGCCTAGCCGGCACTTGTGGCCCCTGCCTTGATCCTAGCCAGCACTGCACTTGTGCCCAGGCCTTAAGCCTAGCCTGCACTTGTGCCCCGGCCTTAAGCCTAGCCCACACTTGTGTCCAGGCCTTAGGCCTAGCCCGCACTTGTGCCCAGGCCTTAAGCCTAGCCCGCACTTGTGCCCAGGCCTTAAGCCTAGCCCGCACTTGTGCCCCGGCCTTAAGCCTAACCCGCACTTGTGCCCAGGCCTTAAGCCTAGCCCGCACTTGTGCCCAGGCCTTAAGCCTAGCCGGCACTTGTGGCCCCTGCCTTGATCCTAGCCAGCACTGCACTTGTGCCCAGGCCTTAAGCCTAGCCTGCACTTGTGCCCCGGCCTTAAGCCTAGCCCGCACTTGTGCCCAGGCCTTAAGCCTAGCCCGCACTTGTGCCCAGGCCTTAAGCCTAGCCCGCACTTGTGCCCAGGCCTTAAGCCTAGCCCGCACTTGTGCCCCGGCCTTAAGCCTAACCCGCACTTGTGCCCAGGCCTTAAGCCTAGCCCGCACTTGTGCCCAGGCCTTAAGCTTAGCCCGCACTTGTGCCCCGGCTTTAAGCTTAGCCCGCACTTGTGCCCAGGCCTTAAGCCTAGCCCGCACTTGTGCCCAGGCCTTAAGCCTAGCCCGCACTTGTGCCCAGGCCTTAAGCCTAGCCCGCACTTGTGCCCAGGCCTTAAGCCTAGCCCGCACTTGTGCCCAGGCCTTAAGCCTAGCCCGCACTTGTGCCCAGGCCTTAAGCCTAGCCCGCACTTGTGCCCCGGCCTTAAGCCGAGCCCGCACTTGTGCCCCGGCCTTAAGCCGAGCCCGCACTTGTGCCCCGGCCTTAAGCCGAGCCCGCACTTGTGCCCCGGCCTTAAGCTTAGCCCGCACTTGTGCCCAGGCCTTAAGCCTAGCCCGCACTTGTCCTCAGGCCATAAGCCTAGCCCGCACTTGTGCCCCGGCCTTATGCCTAGCCCGCACTTGTGCCCCGGCCTTAAGCCGAGCCCGCACTTGTGCCCCTGCCTTAAGCCGAGCCCGCACTTGTGCCCCTGCCTTAAGCCGAGCCCGCACTTGTGCCCCTGCCTTAAGCCTAGCCCGCACTTGTGCCCAGGCCTTAAGCCTAGCCCGCACTTGTGCCCAGGCCTTAAGCCTAGCCCGCACTTGTGCCCAGGCCTTAAGCCTAGCCCGCACTTGTGCCCAGGCCTAAAGCCTAGCCCGCACTTGTGCCCAGGCCTTAAGCCTAGCCCGCACTTGTGCCCAGGCCTTAAGCCTAGCCCGCACTTGTGCCCAGGCCTTAAGCCTAGCCCGCACTTGTGCCCAGGCCTTAAGCCTAGCCCGCACTTGTGCCCCGGCCTTAAGCCTAGCCCGCACTTGTGCCCAGGCCTTAAGCCTAGCCCGCACTTGTGCCCAGGCCTTAAGCCTAGCCCGCACTTGTGCCCAGGCCTTAAGCCTAGCCCGCACTTGTGCCCAGGCCTTAAGCCTAGCCCGCACTTGTGCCCCCTGCCTTGATCCTAGCCAGCACTTGTGCCCAGGCCTTAAGCCAAGCCCGCACTTGTGCCCAGGCCTTAAGCCTAGCCCGCACTTGTGCCCCTGCCTTAAGCCTAGCCCGCACTTGTGTCCAGGCCTTAAGCCTAGCCCGCACTTGTGCCCAGGCCTTAAGCCTAGCCCGCACTTGTGCCCAGGCCTTAAGCCTAGCCCGCACTTGTGCCCTGGCCTTAAGCCTAGCCCGCACTTGTGCCCTGGCCTTAAGCCTAGCCCGCACTTGTGCCCTGGCCTTAGGCCTAGCCCGCACTTGTCCTCAGGCCATAAGCCTAGCCCGCACTTGTGCCCCGGCCTTAAGCCTAGCCCGCACTTGTGCCCCGGCCTTAAGCCTAGCCCGCACTTGTGCCCCGGCCTTAAGCCTAGCCCGCACTTGTGCCCAGGCCTTAAGCCTAGCCCGCACTTGTGCCCAGGCCTTAAGCCTAGCCTGCACTTTTGAGCCCCTTGAATGCTTGTTTGTTTGTTTTTGTCTTCAGCTTCATGTTGGTTATGCACATAGGGCCAGCTTTACGCTCTTCGCTCTTGTCCCGTCTGAATGCGCATGCACGACTTTAATTGGGGAAGAAGGCATTACCCATTTACGGAGGACAGACAAGAAGTGCCTGGTCGCTTGGAGCATGGGGTTATGGAGAGGCTCCGCACTGTACAACAAAGGATCTAGTCCTAAATGTCCAAGTACAGAGTAGAGGGGTGAAAGCTAGCTCTTCACCCCTATGGGTGCCTAACCCTTTATGCAAAGAGTGCAAAGAGTTAGCTGAATGCCTTAAGCCTAGCCAGCACTTGTGCCCCCTGCCTTGATCCTGGCCAGCACTGCACTTGTGCCCATGCCTTAAGCCTGGCTGGC
The DNA here is from genome assembly GCF_032444005.1 of Ranitomeya imitator. Lineage (NCBI taxonomy): Eukaryota > Metazoa > Chordata > Amphibia > Anura > Dendrobatidae > Ranitomeya > Ranitomeya imitator. The sequence goes on from NW_027194095.1 coordinate 126,547, forward strand.
ACTTGTGCCCATGCCTTAAGCCTAGCCGGCACTTGTGGCCCCTGCCTTGATCCTAGCCAGCACTGCACTTGTGCCCAGGCCTTAAGCCTAGCCTGCACTTGTGCCCCGGCCTTAAGCCTAGCCCGCACTTGTGTCCAGGCCTTAAGCCTAGCCCGCACTTGTGTCCAGGCCTTAAGCCTAGCCCGCACTTGTGCCCAGGCCTTAAGCCTAGCCCGCACTTGTGCCCAGGCCTTAAGCCTAGCCCGCACTTGTGCCCAGGCCTTAAGCCTAGCCGGCACTTGTGGCCCCTGCCTTGATCCTAGCCAGCACTGCACTTGTGCCCAGGCCTTAAGCCTAGCCTGCACTTGTGCCCAGGCCTTAAGCCTAGCCCGAACTTGTGCCCAGGCCTTAAGCCTAGCCCGCACTTGTGCCCAGGCCTTAAACCTAGCCCGCACTTGTGCCCAGGCCTTAAGCCTAGCCCGCACTTGTGCCCAGGCCTTAAGCCTAGCCCGCACTTGTGCCCAGGACTTAAGCCTAGCCCGCACTTGTGCCCCTGCCTTGATCCTAGCCAGCACTTGTGCCCAGGCCTTAAGCCTAGCCCGCACTTGTGCCCCTGCCTTAAGCCTAGCCCGCACTTGTGCCCCTGCCTTAAGCCTAGCCCGCACTTGTGCCCAGGCCTTAAGCCTAGCCCGCACTTGTGCCCAGGCCTTAAGCCTGGCCCGCACTTGTGCCCAGGCCTAAAGCCTAGCCCGCACTTGTGCCCAGGCCTTAAGCCTAGCCCGCACTTGTGCCCCGGCCTTAAGCCTAGCCCGCACTTGTGCCCAGGCCTTAAGCCTAGCCCGCACTTGTCCTCAGGCCATAAGCCTAGCCCGCACTTGTGCCCCGGCCTTAAGCCTAGCCCGCACTTGTGCCCCGGCCTTAAGCCTAGCCCGCACTTGTGCCCCGGCCTTAAGCCTAGCCCGCACTTGTGCCCAGGCCTTAAGCCTAGCCCGCACTTGTGCCCAGGCCTTAAGCCTAGCCCGCACTTGTGCCCAGGCCTTAAGCCTAGCCTGCACTTGTGCCCCCTGCCTTGATCCTAGCCAGCACTTGTGCCCAGGCCTTAAGCCTAGCCCGCACTTGTGCCCAGGCCTTAAGCCTAGCCTGCACTTTTGAGCCCCTTGAATGCTTGTTTGTTTGTTTTTGTCTTCAGCTTCATGTTGGTTATGCACATAGGGCCAGCTTTACGCTCTTCGCTCTTGTCCCGTCTGAATGCGCATGCACGACTGTAATTGGGGAAGAAGGCATTACCCATTTACGGAGGACAGACAAGAAGTGCCTGGTCGCTTGGAGCATGGGGTTATGGAGAGGCTCCGCACTGTACAACAAAGGATCTAGTCCTAAATGTCCAAGTACAGAGTAGAGGGGTGAAAGATAGCTCTTCACCCCTATGGGTGCCCCTAACCCTTTATGCAAAGAGTGCAAAGAGTTAGCTGAATGCCTTAAGCCTAGCCAGCACTTGTGCCCCCTGCCTTGATCCTGGCCAGCACTGCACTTGTGCCCATGCCGTAAGCCTAGCCCGCACTTGTGCCCAGGCCTTAAGCCTGGCTGGCACTTGTGCCCATGCCTTAAGCCTAGCCGGCACTTGTGGCCCCTGCCTTGATCCTAGCCAGCACTGCACTTGTGCCCAGGCCTTAAGCCTAGCCTGCACTTGTGCCCCGGCCTTAAGCCTAGCCTGCACTTGTGCCCCGGCCTTAAGCCTAGCCCGCACTTGTGCCCCGGCCTTAAGCCTAACCCGCACTTGTGCCCAGGCCTTAAGCCTAGCCCGCACTTGTGCCCAGGCCTTAAGCCTAGCCCGCACTTGTGCCCCCTGCCTTGATCCTAGCCAGCACTGCACTTGTGCCCAGGCCTTAAGCCTAGCCCGCACTTGTGCACAGGCCTTAAGCCTAGCCCGCACTTGTGCCCAGGCCTTAAGCCTAGCCCGCACTTGTGCCCAGGCCTTAAGCCTAGCCCGCACTTGTGCCCAGGCCTTAAGCCTAGCCCACACTTGTGCCCAGGCCTTAAGCCTAGCCCGCACTTGTGCCCCCTGCCTTGATCCTAGCCAGCACTTGTGCCCAGGCCTTAAGCCTAGCCTGCACTTGTGCCCTGGCCTTAAGCCTAGCCCGCACTTGTGCCCCGGCCTTAAGCCTAGCCTGCACTTGTGCCCCGGCCTTAAGCCTAACCCGCACTTGTGCCCAGGCCTTAAGCCTAGCCCGCGCTTGTGCCCAGGCCTTAAGCCTAGCCCGCACTTGTGCCCCGGCTTTAAGCTTAGCCCGCACTTGTGCCCCGGCTTTAAGCTTAGCCCGCACTTGTGCCCAGGCCTTAAGCCTAGCCCGCACTTGTGCCCCGGCCTTAAGCCGAGCCCGCACTTGTGCCCCGGCCTTAAGCCGAGCCCGCACTTGTGCCCCGGCCTTAAGCCGAGCCCGCACTTGTGCCCCTGCCTTAAGCCGAGCCCGCACTTGTGCCCCTGCCTTAAGCCGAGCCCGCACTTGTGCCCCTGCCTTAAGCCGAGCCCGCACTTGTGCCCCTGCCTTAAGCCGAGCCCGCACTTGTGCCCCTGCCTTAAGCCGAGCCCGCACTTGTGCCCCTGCCTTAAGCCGAGCCCGCACTTGTGCCCCTGCCTTAAGCCGAGCCCGCACTTGTGCCCCTGCCTTAAGCCGAGCCCGCACTTGTGCCCCTGCCTTAAGCCGAGCCCGCACTTGTGCCCCTGCCTTAAGCCGAGCCCGCACTTGTGCCCCTGCCTTAAGCCGAGCCCGCACTTGTGCCCCTGCCTTAAGCCTAGCCCGCACTTGTGCCCAGGCCTTAAGCCTAGCCCGCACTTGTGCCCCTGCCTTAAGCCTAGCCCGCACTTGTGCCCCTGCCTTAAGCCTAGCCCGCACTTGTGCCCAGACCTAAAGCCTAGCCCGCACTTGTGCTCAGGCCTTAAGCCTAGCCCGCACTTGTGCCCAGGCCTTAAGCCTAGCCCGCACTTGTGCCCAGGCCTTAAGCCTAGCCCGCTCTTGTGCCCAGGCCTTAAGCCTAGCCCGCACTTGTGCCCAGGCCTTAAGCCTAGCCCGCACTTGTGCCCCCTGCCTTGATCCTAGCCAGCACTTGTGCCCAGGCCTTAAGCCAAGCCCGCACTTGTGCCCCTGCCTTAAGCCTAGCCCGCACTTGTGCCCCTGCCTTAAGCCTAGCCCGCACTTGTGCCCAGGCCTTAAGCCTAGCCCGCACTTGTGCCCAGGCCTTAAGCCCAGCCCGCACTTGTGCCCAAGCCTTAAGCCTAGCCCGCACTTGTGCCCAGGCCTTAAGCCTAGCCCGCACTTGTGCCCCCTGCCTTGGTCCTAGCCAGCACTGCACTTGTGCCCAGGCCTTAAGCCTAGCCTGCACTTGTGCCCAGGCCTTAAGCCTAGCCCGCACTTGTGCCCAGGCCTTAAGCCTAGCCCGCACTTGTGCCCAGGCCTTAAGCCTAGCCCGCACTTGTGCCCAGGCCTTAAGCCTAGCCGGCACTTGTGCCCAGGCCTTAAGCCTAGCCCGCACTTGTGCCCAGGCCTTAAGCCTAGCCCGCACTTGTGCCCCCTGCCTTGATCCTAGCCAGCACTTGTGCCCAGGCCTTAAGCCTAGCCCGCACTTGTGCCCAGGCCTTAACCCTAGCCCGCACTTGTGCCCCCTGCCTTGATCCTAGCCAGCACTGCACTTATGCCCAGGCCTTAAGCCTAGCCTGCACTTGTGCCCAGGCCTTAAGCCTAGCCCGCACTTGTGCCCAGGCCTTAAGCCTAGCCCGCACTCTTGCCCAGGCCTTAAGCCTAGCCCGCACTTGTGCCCAGGCCTTAAGCCTAGCCAGCACTTGTGCCCCCTGCCTTGATCCTAGCCAGCACTTGTGCCCAGGCCTTAAGCCTAGCCCGCACTTGAGCCCAGGCCTTAAGCCAAGCCCGCACTTGTGCCCCTGCCTTAAGCCTAGCCCGCACTTGTGCCCCTGCCTTAAGCCTAGCCCGCACTTGTGCCCCTGCCTTAAGCCTAGCCCGCACTTGTGCCCAGGCCTTAAGCCTAGCCCGCACTTGTGCCCAGGCCTTAAGCCTAGCCCGCACTTGTGCCCAGGCCTAAAGCCTAGCCCGCACTTGTGCCCAGGCCTTAAGCCTAGCCCGCACTTGTGCCCTGGCCTTAAGCCTAGCCCGCACTTGTGCCCTGGCCTTAAGCCTAGCCCGCACTTGTGCCCCGGCCTTAAGCCTAGCCCGCACTTGTGCCCCGGCCTTAAGCCTAGCCCGCACTTGTGCCCCGGCCTTAAGCCTAGCCCGCACTTGTGCCCAGGCCTTAAGCCTAGCCCGCACTTGTCCTCAGGCCATAAGCCTAGCCCGCACTTGTGCCCCGGCCTTAAGCCTAGCCCGCACTTGTGCCCCGGCCTTAAGCCTAGCCCGCACTTGTGCCCCGGCCTTAAGCCTAGCCCGCACTTGTGCCCAGGCCTTAAGCCTAGCCCGCACTTGTGCCCAGGCCTTAAGCCTAGCCCGCACTTGTGCCCAGGCCTTAAGCCTAGCCTGCACTTGTGCCCCCTGCCTTGATCCTAGCCAGCACTTGTGCCCAGGCCTTAAGCCTAGCCCGCACTTGTGCCCAGGCCTTAAGCCTAGCCTGCACTTTTGAGCCCCTTGAATGCTTGTTTGTTTGTTTTTGTCTTCAGCTTCATGTTGGTTATGCACATAGGGCCAGCTTTACGCTCTTCGCTCTTGTCCCGTCTGAATGCGCATGCACGACTGTAATTGGGGAAGAAGGCATTACCCATTTACGGAGGACAGACAAGAAGTGCCTGGTCGCTTGGAGCATGGGGTTATGGAGAGGCTCCGCACTGTACAACAAAGGATCTAGTCCTAAATGTCCAAGTACAGAGTAGAGGGGTGAAAGATAGCTCTTCACCCCTATGGGTGCCCCTAACCCTTTATGCAAAGAGTGCAAAGAGTTAGCTGAATGCCTTAAGCCTAGCCAGCACTTGTGCCCCCTGCCTTGATCCTGGCCAGCACTGCACTTGTGCCCATGCCGTAAGCCTAGCCCGCACTTGTGCCCAGGCCTTAAGCCTGGCTGGCACTTGTGCCCATGCCTTAAGCCTAGCCGGCACTTGTGGCCCCTGCCTTGATCCTAGCCAGCACTGCACTTGTGCCCAGGCCTTAAGCCTAGCCTGCACTTGTGCCCCGGCCTTAAGCCTAGCCTGTACTTGTGCCCCGGCCTTAAGCCTAGCCCGCACTTGTGCCCCGGCCTTAAGCCTAACCCGCACTTGTGCCCAGGCCTTAAGCCTAGCCCGCACTTGTGCCCAGGCCTTAAGCCTAGCCCGCACTTGTGCCCCCTGCCTTGATCCTAGCCAGCACTGCACTTGTGCCCAGGCCTTAAGCCTAGCCCGCACTTGTGCACAGGCCTTAAGCCTAGCCCGCACTTGTGCCCAGGCCTTAAGCCTAGCCCGCACTTGTGCCCAGGCCTTAAGCCTAGCCCGCACTTGTGCCCAGGCCTTAAGCCTAGCCCGCACTTGTGCCCCTGCCTTAAGCCTAGCCCGCACTTGTGCCCCTGCCTTAAGCCTAGCCCGCACTTGTGCCCCTGCCTTAAGCCTAGCCCGCACTTGTGCCCAGACCTAAAGCCTAGCCCGCACTTGTGCTCAGGCCTTAAGCCTAGCCCGCACTTGTGCCCAGGCCTTAAGCCTAGCCCGCACTTGTGCCCAGGCCTTAAGCCTAGCCCGCTCTTGTGCCCAGGCCTTAAGCCTAGCCCGCACTTGTGCCCAGGCCTTAAGCCTAGCCCGCACTTGTGCCCCCTGCCTTGATCCTAGCCAGCACTTGTGCCCAGGCCTTAAGCCAAGCCCGCACTTGTGCCCCTGCCTTAAGCCTAGCCCGCACTTGTGCCCCTGCCTTAAGCCTAGCCCGCACTTGTGCCCAGGCCTTAAGCCTAGCCCGCACTTGTGCCCAGGCCTTAAGCCCAGCCCGCACTTGTGCCCAAGCCTTAAGCCTAGCCCGCACTTGTGCCCAGGCCTTAAGCCTAGCCCGCACTTGTGCCCCCTGCCTTGGTCCTAGCCAGCACTGCACTTGTGCCCAGGCCTTAAGCCTAGCCTGCACTTGTGCCCAGGCCTTAAGCCTAGCCCGCACTTGTGCCCAGGCCTTAAGCCTAGCCCGCACTTGTGCCCAGGCCTTAAGCCTAGCCCGCACTTGTGCCCAGGCCTTAAGCCTAGCCCGCACTTGTGCCCAGGCCTTAAGCCTAGCCCGCACTTGTGCCCAGGCCTTAAGCCTAGCCCGCACTTGTGCCCAGGCCTTAAGCCTAGCCCGCACTTGTGCCCCCTGCCTTGATCCTAGCCAGCACTTGTGCCCAGGCCTTAAGCCTAGCCCGCACTTGTGCCCAGGCCTTAAGCCTAGCCCACACTTGTGCCCCCTGCCTTGATCCTAGCCAGCACTGCACTTATGCCCAGGCCTTAAGCCTAGCCTGCACTTGTGCCCAGGCCTTAAGCCTAGCCCGCACTTGTGCCCAGGCCTTAAGCCTAGCCCGCACTTTTGCCCAGGCCTTAAGCCTAGCCCGCACTTGTGCCCAGGCCTTAAGCCTAGCCAGCACTTGTGCCCCCTGCCTTGATCCTAGCCAGCACTTGTGCCCAGGCCTTAAGCCTAGCCCGCACTTGAGCCCAGGCCTTAAGCCAAGCCCGCACTTGTGCCCCTGCCTTAAGCCTAGCCCGCACTTGTGCCCCTGCCTTAAGCCTAGCCCGCACTTGTGCCCAGGCCTTAAGCCTAGCCCGCACTTGTGCCCAGGCCTTAAGCCTAGCCCGCACTTGTGCCCAGGCCTAAAGCCTAGCCCGCACTTGTGCCCAGGCCTTAAGCCTAGCCCGCACTTGTGCCCTGGCCTTAAGCCTAGCCCGCACTTGTGCCCTGGCCTTAAGCCTAGCCCGCACTTGTGCCCCGGCCTTAAGCCTAGCCCGCACTTGTGCCCCGGCCTTAAGCCTAGCCCGCACTTGTGCCCCGGCCTTAAGCCTAGCCCGCACTTGTGCCCAGGCCTTAAGCCTAGCCCGCACTTGTCCTCAGGCCATAAGCCTAGCCCGCACTTGTGCCCCGGCCTTAAGCCTAGCCCGCACTTGTGCCCCGGCCTTAAGCCTAGCCCGCACTTGTGCCCCGGCCTTAAGCCTAGCCCGCACTTGTGCCCAGGCCTTAAGCCTAGCCCGCACTTGTGCCCAGGCCTTAAGCCTAGCCCGCACTTGTGCCCAGGCCTTAAGCCTAGCCTGCACTTGTGCCCCCTGCCTTGATCCTAGCCAGCACTTGTGCCCAGGCCTTAAGCCTAGCCCGCACTTGTGCCCAGGCCTTAAGCCTAGCCTGCACTTTTGAGCCCCTTGAATGCTTGTTTGTTTGTTTTTGTCTTCAGCTTCATGTTGGTTATGCACATAGGGCCAGCTTTACGCTCTTCGCTCTTGTCCCGTCTGAATGCGCATGCACGACTGTAATTGGGGAAGAAGGCATTACCCATTTACGGAGGACAGACAAGAAGTGCCTGGTCGCTTGGAGCATGGGGTTATGGAGAGGCTCCGCACTGTACAACAAAGGATCTAGTCCTAAATGTCCAAGTACAGAGTAGAGGGGTGAAAGATAGCTCTTCACCCCTATGGGTGCCCCTAACCCTTTATGCAAAGAGTGCAAAGAGTTAGCTGAATGCCTTAAGCCTAGCCAGCACTTGTGCCCCCTGCCTTGATCCTGGCCAGCACTGCACTTGTGCCCATGCCGTAAGCCTAGCCCGCACTTGTGCCCAGGCCTTAAGCCTGGCTGGCACTTGTGCCCATGCCTTAAGCCTAGCCGGCACTTGTGGCCCCTGCCTTGATCCTAGCCAGCACTGCACTTGTGCCCAGGCCTTAAGCCTAGCCTGCACTTGTGCCCCGGCCTTAAGCCTAGCCTGCACTTGTGCCCCGGCCTTAAGCCTAGCCCGCACTTGTGCCCCGGCCTTAAGCCTAACCCGCACTTGTGCCCAGGCCTTAAGCCTAGCCCGCACTTGTGCCCAGGCCTTAAGCCTAGCCCGCACTTGTGCCCCCTGCCTTGATCCTAGCCAGCACTGCACTTGTGCCCAGGCCTTAAGCCTAGCCCGCACTTGTGCACAGGCCTTAAGCCTAGCCCGCACTTGTGCCCAGGCCTTAAGCCTAGCCCGCACTTGTGCCCAGGCCTTAAGCCTAGCCCGCACTTGTGCCCAGGCCTTAAGCCTAGCCCACACTTGTGCCCAGGCCTTAAGCCTAGCCCGCACTTGTGCCCCCTGCCTTGATCCTAGCCAGCACTTGTGCCCAGGCCTTAAGCCTAGCCTGCACTTGTGCCCTGGCCTTAAGCCTAGCCCGCACTTGTGCCCCGGCCTTAAGCCTAGCCCGCACTTGTGCCCCGGCCTTAAGCCTAACCCGCACTTGTGCCCAGGCCTTAAGCCTAGCCCGCGCTTGTGCCCAGGCCTTAAGCCTAGCCCGCACTTGTGCCCCGGCTTTAAGCTTAGCCCGCACTTGTGCCCCGGCCTTAAGCCTAGCCCGCACTTGTGCCCAGGCCTTAAGCCTAGCCCGCACTTGTGCCCAGGCCTTAAGCCTAGCCTGCACTTGTGCCCAGGCCTTAAGCCAAGCCCGCACTTGTGCCCCTGCCTTAAGCCTAGCCCGCACTTGTGCCCCTGCCTTAAGCCTAGCCCGCACTTGTGTCCAGGCCTTAAGCCTAGCCCGCACTTGTGCCCAGGCCTTAAGCCTAGCCCGCACTTGTGCCCAGGCCTTAAGCCTAGCCCGCACTTGTGCCCAGGCCTTAAGCCTAGCCCGCACTTGTGCCCAGGCCTTAAGCCTAGCCCGCACTTGTGCCCTGGCCTTAAGCCTAGCCCGCACTTGTGCCCTGGCCTTAAGCCTAGCCCGCACTTGTGCCCAGGCCTTAAGCCTAGCCCGCACTTGTCCTCAGGCCATAAGCCTAGCCCGCACTTGTGCCCCGGCCTTAAGCCTAGCCCGCACTTGTGCCCCGGCCTTAAGCCTAGCCCGCACTTGTGCCCCGGCCTTAAGCCTAGCCCGCACTTGTGCCCAGGCCTTAAGCCTAGCCCGCACTTGTGCCCAGGCCTTAAGCCTAGCCTGCACTTTTGAGCCCCTTGAATGCTTGTTTGTTTGTTTTTGTCTTCAGCTTCATGTTGGTTATGCACATAGGGCCAGCTTTACGCTCTTCGCTCTTGTCCCGTCTGAATGCGCATGCACGACTGTAATTGGGGAAGAAGGCATTACCCATTTACGGAGGACAGACAAGAAGTGCCTGGTCGCTTGGAGCATGGGGTTATGGAGAGGCTCCGCACTGTACAACAAAGGATCTAGTCCTAAATGTCCAAGTACAGAGTAGAGGGGTGAAAGCTAGCTCTTCACCCCTATGGGTGCCTAACCCTTTATGCAAAGAGTGCAAAGAGTTAGCTGAATGCCTTAAGCCTAGCCAGCACTTGTGCCCCCTGCCTTGATCCTGGCCAGCACTGCACTTGTGCCCATGCCTTAAGCCTGGCTGGCACTTGTGCCCATGCCTTAAGCCTAGCCGGCACTTGTGGCCCCTGCCTTGATCCTAGCCAGCACTGCACTTGTGCCCAGGCCTTAAGCCTAGCCTGCACTTGTGCCCCGGCCTTAAGCCTAGCCCGCACTTGTGTCCAGGCCTTAAGCCTAGCCCGCACTTGTGCCCAGGCCTTAAGCCTAGCCCGCACTTGTGCCCAGGCCTTAAGCCTAGCCCGCACTTGTGCCCAGGCCTTAAGCCTAACCCGCACTTGTGCCCAGGCCTTAAGCCTAGCCCGCACTTGTGCCCAGGCCTTAAGCCTAGCCCGCACTTGTGCCCAGGCCTTAAGCCTAGCCTGCACTTGTGCCCAGGCCTTAAGCCTAGCCCGCACTTGTGCCCAGGCCTTAAGCCTAGCCCGCACTTGTGCCCCCTGCCTTGATCCTAGCCAGCACTGCACTTATGCCCAGGTCTTAAGCCTAGCCTGCACTTGTGCCCAGGCCTTAAGCCTAGCCCGCACTTGTGCCCAGGCCTTAAGCCTAGCCCGCACTTGTGCCCAGGCCTTAAGCCTAGCCCGCACTTGTGCCCAGGCCTTAAGCCTAGCCCGCACTTGTGCCCAGGCCTTAAGCCTCGCCCGCACTTGTGCCCAGGCCTTAAGCCTAGCCCGCACTTGTGCCCAGGCCTTAAGCCTAGCCCGCACTTGTGCCCAGGCCTTAAGCCTAGCCCGCACTTGTGCCCAGGCCTTAAGCCTAGCCCGCACTTGTGCCCCTGCCTTGATCCTAGCCCGCACTTGTGCCCAGGCCTTAAGCCTAGCCCGCACTTGTGCCCAGGCCTTAAGCCTAGCCCGCACTTGTGCCCCCTGCCTTGATCCTAGCCAGCACTTGTGCCCAGGCCTTAAGCCTAGCCCGCACTTGTGCCCCTGCCTTAAGCCTAGCCCGCACTTGTGCCCCTGCCTTAAGCCTAGCCCGCACTTGTGCCCCTGCCTTAAGCCTAGCCCGCACTTGTGCCCCCTGCCTTGATCCTAGCCAGCACTTGTGCCCAGGCCTTAAGCCTAGCCTGCACTTGTGCCCAGGCCTTAAGCCTAGCCTGCACTTTTGAGCCCCTTGAATGCTTGTTTGTTTGTTTTTGTCTTCAGCTTCATGTTGGTTATGCACATAGGGCCAGCTTTACGCTCTTCGCTCTTGTCCCGTCTGAATGCGCATGCACGACTGTAATTGGGGAAGAAGGCATTACCCATTTACGGAGGACAGACAAGAAGTGCCTGGTCGCTTGGAGCATGGGGTTATGGAGAGGCTCCGCACTGTACAACAAAGGATCTAGTCCTAAATGTCCAAGTACAGAGTAGAGGGGTGAAAGCTAGCTCTTCACCCCTATGGGTGCCTAACCCTTTATGCAAAGAGTGCAAAGAGTTAGCTGAATGCCTTAAGCCTAGCCAGCACTTGTGCGCCCTGCCTTGATCCTGGCCAGCACTGCACTTGTGCCCATGCCTTAAGCCTGGCTGGCACTTGTGCCCATGCCTTAAGCCTAGCCGGCACTTGTGGCCCCTGCCTTGATCCTAGCCAGCACTGCACTTGTGCCCAGGCCTTAAGCCTAGCCTGCACTTGTGCCCCGGCCTTAAGCCTAGCCCACACTTGTGTCCAGGCCTTAGGCCTAGCCCGCACTTGTGCCCAGGCCTTAAGCCTAGCCCGCACTTGTGCCCAGGCCTTAAGCCTAGCCCGCACTTGTGCCCCGGCCTTAAGCCTAACCCGCACTTGTGCCCAGGCCTTAAGCCTAGCCCGCACTTGTGCCCAGGCCTTAAGCCTAGCCGGCACTTGTGGCCCCTGCCTTGATCCTAGCCAGCACTGCACTTGTGCCCAGGCCTTAAGCCTAGCCTGCACTTGTGCCCCGGCCTTAAGCCTAGCCCGCACTTGTGCCCAGGCCTTAAGCCTAGCCCGCACTTGTGCCCAGGCCTTAAGCCTAGCCCGCACTTGTGCCCAGGCCTTAAACCTAGCCCGCACTTGTGCCCCGGCCTTAAGCCTAACCCGCACTTGTGCCCAGGCCTTAAGCCTAGCCCGCACTTGTGCCCAGGCCTTAAGCTTAGCCCGCACTTGTGCCCCGGCTTTAAGCTTAGCCCGCACTTGTGCCCAGGCCTTAAGCCTAGCCCGCACTTGTGCCCAGGCCTTAAGCCTAGCCCGCACTTGTGCCCAGGCCTTAAGCCTAGCCCGCACTTGTGCCCAGGCCTTAAGCCTAGCCCGCACTTGTGCCCAGGCCTTAAGCCTAGCCCGCACTTGTGCCCAGGCCTTAAGCCTAGCCCACACTTGTGCCCCGGCCTTAAGCCGAGCCCGCACTTGTGCCCCGGCCTTAAGCCGAGCCCGCACTTGTGCCCCGGCCTTAAGCTTAGCCCGCACTTGTGCCCAGGCCTTAAGCCTAGCCCGCACTTGTCCTCAGGCCATAAGCCTAGCCCGCACTTGTGCCCCGGCCTTATGCCTAGCCCGCACTTGTGCCCCGGCCTTAAGCCGAGCCCGCACTTGTGCCCCTGCCTTAAGCCGAGCCCGCACTTGTGCCCCTGCCTTAAGCCTAGCCCGCACTTGTGCCCCTGCCTTAAGCCGAGCCCGCACTTGTGCCCCTGCCTTAAGCCGAGCCCGCACTTGTGCCCCTGCCTTAAGCCGAGCCCGCACTTGTGCCCCTGCCTTAAGCCTAGCCCGCACTTGTGCCCAGGCCTTAAGCCTAGCCCGCACTTGTGCCCCTGCCTTAAGCCTAGCCCGCACTTGTGCCCCTGCCTTAAGCCTAGCCCGCACTTGTGCCCAGACCTAAAGCCTAGCCCGCACTTGTGCTCAGGCCTTAAGCCTAGCCCGCACTTGTGCCCAGGCCTTAAGCCTAGCCCGCACTTGTGCCCAGGCCTTAAGCCTAGCCCGCTCTTGTGCCCAGGCCTTAAGCCTAGCCCGCACTTGTGCCCAGGCCTTAAGCCTAGCCCGCACTTGTGCCCCCTGCCTTGATCCTAGCCAGCACTTGTGCCCAGGCCTTAAGCCAAGCCCGCACTTGTGCCCCTGCCTTAAGCCTAGCCCGCACTTGTGCCCCTGCCTTAAGCCTAGCCCGCACTTGTGCCCAGGCCTTAAGCCTAGCCCGCACTTGTGCCCAGGCCTTAAGCCCAGCCCGCACTTGTGCCCAAGCCTTAAGCCTAGCCCGCACTTGTGCCCAGGCCTTAAGCCTAGCCCGCACTTGTGCCCCCTGCCTTGGTCCTAGCCAGCACTGCACTTGTGCCCAGGCCTTAAGCCTAGCCTGCACTTGTGCCCAGGCCTTAAGCCTAGCCCGCACTTGTGCCCAGGCCTTAAGCCTAGCCCGCACTTGTGCCCAGGCCTTAAGCCTAGCCCGCACTTGTGCCCAGGCCTTAAGCCTAGCCCGCACTTGTGCCCAGGCCTTAAGCCTAGCCCGCACTTGTGCCCAGGCCTTAAGCCTAGCCCGCACTTGTGCCCCCTGCCTTGATCCTAGCCAGCACTTGTGCCCAGGCCTTAAGCCTAGCCCGCACTTGTGCCCAGGCCTTAAGCCTAGCCCGCACTTGTGCCCCCTGCCTTGATCCTAGCCAGCACTGCACTTATGCCCAGGCCTTAAGCCTAGCCTGCACTTGTGCCCAGGCCTTAAGCCTAGCCCGCACTTGTGCCCAGGCCTTAAGCCTAGCCCGCACTCTTGCCCAGGCCTTAAGCCTAGCCCGCACTTGTGCCCAGGCCTTAAGCCTAGCCAGCACTTGTGCCCCCTGCCTTGATCCTAGCCAGCACTTGTGCCCAGGCCTTAAGCCTAGCCCGCACTTGAGCCCAGGCCTTAAGCCAAGCCCGCACTTGTGCCCCTGCCTTAAGCCTAGCCCGCACTTGTGCCCCTGCCTTAAGCCTAGCCCGCACTTGTGCCCCTGCCTTAAGCCTAGCCCGCACTTGTGCCCAGGCCTTAAGCCTAGCCCGCACTTGTGCCCAGGCCTTAAGCCTAGCCCGCACTTGTGCCCAGGCCTAAAGCCTAGCCCGCACTTGTGCCCAGGCCTTAAGCCTAGCCCGCACTTGTGCCCTGGCCTTAAGCCTAGCCCGCACTTGTGCCCTGGCCTTAAGCCTAGCCCGCACTTGTGCCCCGGCCTTAAGCCTAGCCCGCACTTGTGCCCCGGCCTTAAGCCTAGCCCGCACTTGTGCCCCGGCCTTAAGCCTAGCCCGCACTTGTGCCCAGGCCTTAAGCCTAGCCCGCACTTGTCCTCAGGCCATAAGCCTAGCCCGCACTTGTGCCCCGGCCTTAAGCCTAGCCCGCACTTGTGCCCCGGCCTTAAGCCTAGCCCGCACTTGTGCCCCGGCCTTAAGCCTAGCCCGCACTTGTGCCCAGGCCTTAAGCCTAGCCCGCACTTGTGCCCAGGCCTTAAGCCTAGCCCGCACTTGTGCCCAGGCCTTAAGCCTAGCCTGCACTTGTGCCCCCTGCCTTGATCCTAGCCAGCACTTGTGCCCAGGCCTTAAGCCTAGCCCGCACTTGTGCCCAGGCCTTAAGCCTAGCCTGCACTTTTGAGCCCCTTGAATGCTTGTTTGTTTGTTTTTGTCTTCAGCTTCATGTTGGTTATGCACATAGGGCCAGCTTTACGCTCTTCGCTCTTGTCCCGTCTGAATGCGCATGCACGACTGTAATTGGGGAAGAAGGCATTACCCATTTACGGAGGACAGACAAGAAGTGCCTGGTCGCTTGGAGCATGGGGTTATGGAGAGGCTCCGCACTGTACAACAAAGGATCTAGTCCTAAATGTCCAAGTACAGAGTAGAGGGGTGAAAGATAGCTCTTCACCCCTATGGGTGCCCCTAACCCTTTATGCAAAGAGTGCAAAGAGTTAGCTGAATGCCTTAAGCCTAGCCAGCACTTGTGCCCCCTGCCTTGATCCTGGCCAGCACTGCACTTGTGCCCATGCCGTAAGCCTAGCCCGCACTTGTGCCCAGGCCTTAAGCCTGGCTGGCACTTGTGCCCATGCCTTAAGCCTAGCCGGCACTTGTGGCCCCTGCCTTGATCCTAGCCAGCACTGCACTTGTGCCCAGGCCTTAAGCCTAGCCTGCACTTGTGCCCCGGCCTTAAGCCTAGCCTGCACTTGTGCCCCGGCCTTAAGCCTAGCCCGCACTTGTGCCCCGGCCTTAAGCCTAACCCGCACTTGTGCCCAGGCCTTAAGCCTAGCCCGCACTTGTGCCCAGGCCTTAAGCCTAGCCCGCACTTGTGCCCCCTGCCTTGATCCTAGCCAGCACTGCACTTGTGCCCAGGCCTTAAGCCTAGCCCGCACTTGTGCACAGGCCTTAAGCCTAGCCCGCACTTGTGCCCAGGCCTTAAGCCTAGCCCGCACTTGTGCCCAGGCCTTAAGCCTAGCCCGCACTTGTGCCCAGGCCTTAAGCCTAGCCCGCACTTGTGCCCCTGCCTTAAGCCTAGCCCGCACTTGTGCCCCTGCCTTAAGCCTAGCCCGCACTTGTGCCCCTGCCTTAAGCCTAGCCCGCACTTGTGCCCAGACCTAAAGCCTAGCCCGCACTTGTGCTCAGGCCTTAAGCCTAGCCCGCACTTGTGCCCAGGCCTTAAGCCTAGCCCGCACTTGTGCCCAGGCCTTAAGCCTAGCCCGCTCTTGTGCCCAGGCCTTAAGCCTAGCCCGCACTTGTGCCCAGGCCTTAAGCCTAGCCCGCACTTGTGCCCCCTGCCTTGATCCTAGCCAGCACTTGTGCCCAGGCCTTAAGCCAAGCCCGCACTTGTGCCCCTGCCTTAAGCCTAGCCCGCACTTGTGCCCCTGCCTTAAGCCTAGCCCGCACTTGTGCCCAGGCCTTAAGCCTAGCCCGCACTTGTGCCCAGGCCTTAAGCCCAGCCCGCACTTGTGCCCAAGCCTTAAGCCTAGCCCGCACTTGTGCCCAGGCCTTAAGCCTAGCCCGCACTTGTGCCCCCTGCCTTGGTCCTAGCCAGCACTGCACTTGTGCCCAGGCCTTAAGCCTAGCCTGCACTTGTGCCCAGGCCTTAAGCCTAGCCCGCACTTGTGCCCAGGCCTTAAGCCTAGCCCGCACTTGTGCCCAGGCCTTAAGCCTAGCCCGCACTTGTGCCCAGGCCTTAAGCCTAGCCCGCACTTGTGCCCAGGCCTTAAGCCTAGCCCGCACTTGTGCCCAGGCCTTAAGCCTAGCCCGCACTTGTGCCCAGGCCTTAAGCCTAGCCCGCACTTGTGCCCCCTGCCTTGATCCTAGCCAGCACTTGTGCCCAGGCCTTAAGCCTAGCCCGCACTTGTGCCCAGGCCTTAAGCCTAGCCCGCACTTGTGCCCCCTGCCTTGATCCTAGCCAGCACTGCACTTATGCCCAGGCCTTAAGCCTAGCCTGCACTTGTGCCCAGGCCTTAAGCCTAGCCCGCACTTGTGCCCAGGCCTTAAGCCTAGCCCGCACTTTTGCCCAGGCCTTAAGCCTAGCCCGCACTTGTGCCCAGGCCTTAAGCCTAGCCAGCACTTGTGCCCCCTGCCTTGATCCTAGCCAGCACTTGTGCCCAGGCCTTAAGCCTAGCCCGCACTTGAGCCCAGGCCTTAAGCCAAGCCCGCACTTGTGCCCCTGCCTTAAGCCTAGCCCGCACTTGTGCCCCTGCCTTAAGCCTAGCCAACACTTGTGCCCAGGCCTTAAGCCTAGCCCGCACTTGTGCCCAGGCCTTAAGCCTAGCCCGCACTTGTGCCCAGGCCTAAAGCCTAGCCCGCACTTGTGCCCAGGCCTTAAGCCTAGCCCGCACTTGTGCCCTGGCCTTAAGCCTAGCCCGCACTTGTGCCCTGGCCTTAAGCCTAGCCCGCACTTGTGCCCCGGCCTTAAGCCTAGCCCGCACTTGTGCCCCGGCCTTAAGCCTAGCCCGCACTTGTGCCCCGGCCTTAAGCCTAGCCCGCACTTGTGCCCAGGCCTTAAGCCTAGCCCGCACTTGTCCTCAGGCCATAAGCCTAGCCCGCACTTGTGCCCCGGCCTTAAGCCTAGCCCGCACTTGTGCCCCGGCCTTAAGCCTAGCCCGCACTTGTGCCCCGGCCTTAAGCCTAGCCCGCACTTGTGCCCAGGCCTTAAGCCTAGCCCGCACTTGTGCCCAGGCCTTAAGCCTAGCCCGCACTTGTGCCCAGGCCTTAAGCCTAGCCTGCACTTGTGCCCCCTGCCTTGATCCTAGCCAGCACTTGTGCCCAGGCCTTAAGCCTAGCCCGCACTTGTGCCCAGGCCTTAAGCCTAGCCTGCACTTTTGAGCCCCTTGAATGCTTGTTTGTTTGTTTTTGTCTTCAGCTTCATGTTGGTTATGCACATAGGGCCAGCTTTACGCTCTTCGCTCTTGTCCCGTCTGAATGCGCATGCACGACTGTAATTGGGGAAGAAGGCATTACCCATTTACGGAGGACAGACAAGAAGTGCCTGGTCGCTTGGAGCATGGGGTTATGGAGAGGCTCCGCACTGTACAACAAAGGATCTAGTCCTAAATGTCCAAGTACAGAGTAGAGGGGTGAAAGATAGCTCTTCACCCCTATGGGTGCCCCTAACCCTTTATGCAAAGAGTGCAAAGAGTTAGCTGAATGCCTTAAGCCTAGCCAGCACTTGTGCCCCCTGCCTTGATCCTGGCCAGCACTGCACTTGTGCCCATGCCGTAAGCCTAGCCCGCACTTGTGCCCAGGCCTTAAGCCTGGCTGGCACTTGTGCCCATGCCTTAAGCCTAGCCGGCACTTGTGGCCCCTGCCTTGATCCTAGCCAGCACTGCACTTGTGCCCAGGCCTTAAGCCTAGCCTGCACTTGTGCCCCGGCCTTAAGCCTAGCCTGCACTTGTGCCCCGGCCTTAAGCCTAGCCCGCACTTGTGCCCCGGCCTTAAGCCTAACCCGCACTTGTGCCCAGGCCTTAAGCCTAGCCCGCACTTGTGCCCAGGCCTTAAGCCTAGCCCGCACTTGTGCCCCCTGCCTTGATCCTAGCCAGCACTGCACTTGTGCCCAGGCCTTAAGCCTAGCCCGCACTTGTGCACAGGCCTTAAGCCTAGCCCGCACTTGTGCCCAGGCCTTAAGCCTAGCCCGCACTTGTGCCCAGGCCTTAAGCCTAGCCCGCACTTGTGCCCAGGCCTTAAGCCTAGCCCACACTTGTGCCCAGGCCTTAAGCCTAGCCCGCACTTGTGCCCCCTGCCTTGATCCTAGCCAGCACTTGTGCCCAGGCCTTAAGCCTAGCCTGCACTTGTGCCCTGGCCTTAAGCCTAGCCCGCACTTGTGCCCCGGCCTTAAGCCTAGCCCGCACTTGTGCCCCGGCCTTAAGCCTAACCCGCACTTGTGCCCAGGCCTTAAGCCTAGCCCGCGCTTGTGCCCAGGCCTTAAGCCTAGCCCGCACTTGTGCCCCGGCTTTAAGCTTAGCCCGCACTTGTGCCCCGGCCTTAAGCCTAGCCCGCACTTGTGCCCAGGCCTTAAGCCTAGCCCGCACTTGTGCCCAGGCCTTAAGCCTAGCCTGCACTTGTGCCCAGGCCTTAAGCCAAGCCCGCACTTGTGCCCCTGCCTTAAGCCTAGCCCGCACTTGTGCCCCTGCCTTAAGCCTAGCCCGCACTTGTGTCCAGGCCTTAAGCCTAGCCCGCACTTGTGCCCAGGCCTTAAGCCTAGCCCGCACTTGTGCCCAGGCCTTAAGCCTAGCCCGCACTTGTGCCCAGGCCTTAAGCCTAGCCCGCACTTGTGCCCAGGCCTTAAGCCTAGCCCGCACTTGTGCCCTGGCCTTAAGCCTAGCCCGCACTTGTGCCCTGGCCTTAAGCCTAGCCCGCACTTGTGCCCAGGCCTTAAGCCTAGCCCGCACTTGTCCTCAGGCCATAAGCCTAGCCCGCACTTGTGCCCCGGCCTTAAGCCTAGCCCGCACTTGTGCCCCGGCCTTAAGCCTAGCCCGCACTTGTGCCCCGGCCTTAAGCCTAGCCCGCACTTGTGCCCAGGCCTTAAGCCTAGCCCGCACTTGTGCCCAGGCCTTAAGCCTAGCCTGCACTTTTGAGCCCCTTGAATGCTTGTTTGTTTGTTTTTGTCTTCAGCTTCATGTTGGTTATGCACATAGGGCCAGCTTTACGCTCTTCGCTCTTGTCCCGTCTGAATGCGCATGCACGACTGTAATTGGGGAAGAAGGCATTACCCATTTACGGAGGACAGACAAGAAGTGCCTGGTCGCTTGGAGCATGGGGTTATGGAGAGGCTCCGCACTGTACAACAAAGGATCTAGTCCTAAATGTCCAAGTACAGAGTAGAGGGGTGAAAGCTAGCTCTTCACCCCTATGGGTGCCTAACCCTTTATGCAAAGAGTGCAAAGAGTTAGCTGAATGCCTTAAGCCTAGCCAGCACTTGTGCCCCCTGCCTTGATCCTGGCCAGCACTGCACTTGTGCCCATGCCTTAAGCCTGGCTGGCACTTGTGCCCATGCCTTAAGCCTAGCCGGCACTTGTGGCCCCTGCCTTGATCCTAGCCAGCACTGCACTTGTGCCCAGGCCTTAAGCCTAGCCTGCACTTGTGCCCCGGCCTTAAGCCTAGCCCGCACTTGTGTCCAGGCCTTAAGCCTAGCCCGCACTTGTGCCCAGGCCTTAAGCCTAGCCCGCACTTGTGCCCAGGCCTTAAGCCTAGCCCGCACTTGTGCCCAGGCCTTAAGCCTAACCCGCACTTGTGCCCAGGCCTTAAGCCTAGCCCGCACTTGTGCCCAGGCCTTAAGCCTAGCCTGCACTTGTGCCCAGGCCTTAAGCCTAGCCCGCACTTGTGCCCAGGCCTTAAGCCTAGCCCGCACTTGTGCCCCCTGCCTTGATCCTAGCCAGCACTGCACTTATGCCCAGGTCTTAAGCCTAGCCTGCACTTGTGCCCAGGCCTTAAGCCTAGCCCGCACTTGTGCCCAGGCCTTAAGCCTAGCCCGCACTTGTGCCCAGGCCTTAAGCCTAGCCCGCACTTGTGCCCAGGCCTTAAGCCTAGCCCGCACTTGTGCCCAGGCCTTAAGCCTAGCCCGCACTTGTGCCCAGGCCTTAAGCCTAGCCCGCACTTGTGCCCAGGCCTTAAGCCTAGCCCGCACTTGTGCCCAGGCCTTAAGCCTAGCCCGCACTTGTGCCCAGGCCTTAAGCCTAGCCCGCACTTGTGCCCCTGCCTTGATCCTAGCCCGCACTTGTGCCCAGGCCTTAAGCCTAGCCCGCACTTGTGCCCAGGCCTTAAGCCTAGCCCGCACTTGTGCCCCCTGCCTTGATCCTAGCCAGCACTTGTGCCCAGGCCTTAAGCCTAGCCCGCACTTGTGCCCCTGCCTTAAGCCTAGCCCGCACTTGTGCCCCTGCCTTAAGCCTAGCCCGCACTTGTGCCCCTGCCTTAAGCCTAGCCCGCACTTGTGCCCCCTGCCTTGATCCTAGCCAGCACTTGTGCCCAGGCCTTAAGCCTAGCCTGCACTTGTGCCCAGGCCTTAAGCCTAGCCTGCACTTTTGAGCCCCTTGAATGATTGTTTGTTTGTTTTTGTCTTCAGCTTCATGTTGGTTATGCACATAGGGCCAGCTTTACGCTCTTCGCTCTTGTCCCGTCTGAATGCGCATGCACGACTGTAATTGGGGAAGAAGGCATTACCCATTTACGGAGGACAGACAAGAAGTGCCTGGTCGCTTGGAGCATGGGGTTATGGAGAGGCTCCGCACTGTACAACAAAGGATCTAGTCCTAAATGTCCAAGTACAGAGTAGAGGGGTGAAAGCTAGCTCTTCACCCCTATGGGTGCCTAACCCTTTATGCAAAGAGTGCAAAGAGTTAGCTGAATGCCTTAAGCCTAGCCAGCACTTGTGCGCCCTGCCTTGATCCTGGCCAGCACTGCACTTGTGCCCATGCCTTAAGCCTGGCTGGCACTTGTGCCCATGCCTTAAGCCTAGCCGGCACTTGTGGCCCCTGCCTTGATCCTAGCCAGCACTGCACTTGTGCCCAGGCCTTAAGCCTAGCCTGCACTTGTGCCCCGGCCTTAAGCCTAGCCCACACTTGTGTCCAGGCCTTAGGCCTAGCCCGCACTTGTGCCCAGGCCTTAAGCCTAGCCCGCACTTGTGCCCAGGCCTTAAGCCTAGCCCGCACTTGTGCCCCGGCCTTAAGCCTAACCCGCACTTGTGCCCAGGCCTTAAGCCTAGCCCGCACTTGTGCCCAGGCCTTAAGCCTAGCCGGCACTTGTGGCCCCTGCCTTGATCCTAGCCAGCACTGCACTTGTGCCCAGGCCTTAAGCCTAGCCTGCACTTGTGCCCCGGCCTTAAGCCTAGCCCGCACTTGTGCCCAGGCCTTAAGCCTAGCCCGCACTTGTGCCCAGGCCTTAAGCCTAGCCCGCACTTGTGCCCAGGCCTTAAGCCTAGCCCGCACTTGTGCCCCGGCCTTAAGCCTAACCCGCACTTGTGCCCAGGCCTTAAGCCTAGCCCGCACTTGTGCCCAGGCCTTAAGCTTAGCCCGCACTTGTGCCCCGGCTTTAAGCTTAGCCCGCACTTGTGCCCAGGCCTTAAGCCTAGCCCGCACTTGTGCCCAGGCCTTAAGCCTAGCCCGCACTTGTGCCCAGGCCTTAAGCCTAGCCCGCACTTGTGCCCAGGCCTTAAGCCTAGCCCGCACTTGTGCCCAGGCCTTAAGCCTAGCCCGCACTTGTGCCCAGGCCTTAAGCCTAGCCCACACTTGTGCCCCGGCCTTAAGCCGAGCCCGCACTTGTGCCCCGGCCTTAAGCCGAGCCCGCACTTGTGCCCCGGCCTTAAGCTTAGCCCGCACTTGTGCCCAGGCCTTAAGCCTAGCCCGCACTTGTCCTCAGGCCATAAGCCTAGCCCGCACTTGTGCCCCGGCCTTATGCCTAGCCCGCACTTGTGCCCCGGCCTTAAGCCGAGCCCGCACTTGTGCCCCTGCCTTAAGCCGAGCCCGCACTTGTGCCCCTGCCTTAAGCCGAGCCCGCACTTGTGCCCCTGCCTTAAGCCTAGCCCGCACTTGTGCCCAGGCCTTAAGCCTAGCCCGCACTTGTGCCCAGGCCTTAAGCCTAGCCCGCACTTGTGCCCAGGCCTTAAGCCTAGCCCGCACTTGTGCCCAGGCCTAAAGCCTAGCCCGCACTTGTGCCCAGGCCTTAAGCCTAGCCCGCACTTGTGCCCAGGCCTTAAGCCTAGCCCGCACTTGTGCCCAGGCCTTAAGCCTAGCCCGCACTTGTGCCCAGGCCTTAAGCCTAGCCCGCACTTGTGCCCCGGCCTTAAGCCTAGCCCGCACTTGTGCCCAGGCCTTAAGCCTAGCCCGCACTTGTGCCCAGGCCTTAAGCCTAGCCCGCACTTGTGCCCAGGCCTTAAGCCTAGCCCGCACTTGTGCCCAGGCCTTAAGCCTAGCCCGCACTTGTGCCCCCTGCCTTGATCCTAGCCAGCACTTGTGCCCAGGCCTTAAGCCAAGCCCGCACTTGTGCCCAGGCCTTAAGCCTAGCCCGCACTTGTGCCCCTGCCTTAAGCCTAGCCCGCACTTGTGTCCAGGCCTTAAGCCTAGCCCGCACTTGTGCCCAGGCCTTAAGCCTAGCCCGCACTTGTGCCCAGGCCTTAAGCCTAGCCCGCACTTGTGCCCTGGCCTTAAGCCTAGCCCGCACTTGTGCCCTGGCCTTAAGCCTAGCCCGCACTTGTGCCCTGGCCTTAGGCCTAGCCCGCACTTGTCCTCAGGCCATAAGCCTAGCCCGCACTTGTGCCCCGGCCTTAAGCCTAGCCCGCACTTGTGCCCCGGCCTTAAGCCTAGCCCGCACTTGTGCCCCGGCCTTAAGCCTAGCCCGCACTTGTGCCCAGGCCTTAAGCCTAGCCCGCACTTGTGCCCAGGCCTTAAGCCTAGCCTGCACTTTTGAGCCCCTTGAATGCTTGTTTGTTTGTTTTTGTCTTCAGCTTCATGTTGGTTATGCACATAGGGCCAGCTTTACGCTCTTCGCTCTTGTCCCGTCTGAATGCGAATGCACGACTTTAATTGGGGAAGAAGGCATTACCCATTTACGGAGGACAGACAAGAAGTGCCTGGTCGCTTGGAGCATGGGGTTATGGAGAGGCTCCGCACTGTACAACAAAGGATCTAGTCCTAAATGTCCAAGTACAGAGTAGAGGGGTGAAAGCTAGCTCTTCACCCCTATGGGTGCCTAACCCTTTATGCAAAGAGTGCAAAGAGTTAGCTGAATGCCTTAAGCCTAGCCAGCACTTGTGCCCCCTGCCTTGATCCTGGCCAGCACTGCACTTGTGCCCATGCCTTAAGCCTGGCTGGCACTTGTGCCCATGCCTTAAGCCTAGCCGGCACTTGTGGCCCCTGCCTTGATCCTAGCCAGCACTGCACTTGTGCCCAGGCCTTAAGCCTAGCCTGCACTTGTGCCCCGGCCTTAAGCCTAGCCCGCACTTGTGTCCAGGCCTTAAGCCTAGCCCGCACTTGTGTCCAGGCCTTAAGCCTAGCCCGCACTTGTGCCCAGGCCTTAAGCCTAGCCCGCACTTGTGCCCAGGCCTTAAGCCTAGCCCGCACTTGTGCCCAGGCCTTAAGCCTAGCCGGCACTTGTGGCCCCTGCCTTGATCCTAGCCAGCACTGCACTTGTGCCCAGGCCTTAAGCCTAGCCTGCACTTGTGCCCAGGCCTTAAGCCTAGCCCGAACTTGTGCCCAGGCCTTAAGCCTAGCCCGCACTTGTGCCCAGGCCTTAAACCTAGCCCGCACTTGTGCCCAGGCCTTAAGCCTAGCCCGCACTTGTGCCCAGGCCTTAAGCCTAGCCCGCACTTGTGCCCAGGACTTAAGCCTAGCCCGCACTTGTGCCCCTGCCTTGATCCTAGCCAGCACTTGTGCCCAGGCCTTAAGCCTAGCCCGCACTTGTGCCCCTGCCTTAAGCCTAGCCCGCACTTGTGCCCCTGCCTTAAGCCTAGCCCGCACTTGTGCCCAGGCCTTAAGCCTAGCCCGCACTTGTGCCCAGGCCTTAAGCCTGGCCCGCACTTGTGCCCAGGCCTAAAGCCTAGCCCGCACTTGTGCCCAGGCCTTAAGCCTAGCCCGCACTTGTGCCCCGGCCTTAAGCCTAGCCCGCACTTGTGCCCAGGCCTTAAGCCTAGCCCGCACTTGTCCTCAGGCCATAAGCCTAGCCCGCACTTGTGCCCCGGCCTTAAGCCTAGCCCGCACTTGTGCCCCGGCCTTAAGCCTAGCCCGCACTTGTGCCCCGGCCTTAAGCCTAGCCCGCACTTGTGCCCAGGCCTTAAGCCTAGCCCGCACTTGTGCCCAGGCCTTAAGCCTAGCCCGCACTTGTGCCCAGGCCTTAAGCCTAGCCTGCACTTGTGCCCCCTGCCTTGATCCTAGCCAGCACTTGTGCCCAGGCCTTAAGCCTAGCCCGCACTTGTGCCCAGGCCTTAAGCCTAGCCTGCACTTTTGAGCCCCTTGAATGCTTGTTTGTTTGTTTTTGTCTTCAGCTTCATGTTGGTTATGCACATAGGGCCAGCTTTACGCTCTTCGCTCTTGTCCCGTCTGAATGCGCATGCACGACTGTAATTGGGGAAGAAGGCATTACCCATTTACGGAGGACAGACAAGAAGTGCCTGGTCGCTTGGAGCATGGGGTTATGGAGAGGCTCCGCACTGTACAACAAAGGATCTAGTCCTAAATGTCCAAGTACAGAGTAGAGGGGTGAAAGATAGCTCTTCACCCCTATGGGTGCCCCTAACCCTTTATGCAAAGAGTGCAAAGAGTTAGCTGAATGCCTTAAGCCTAGCCAGCACTTGTGCCCCCTGCCTTGATCCTGGCCAGCACTGCACTTGTGCCCATGCCGTAAGCCTAGCCCGCACTTGTGCCCAGGCCTTAAGCCTGGCTGGCACTTGTGCCCATGCCTTAAGCCTAGCCGGCACTTGTGGCCCCTGCCTTGATCCTAGCCAGCACTGCACTTGTGCCCAGGCCTTAAGCCTAGCCTGCACTTGTGCCCCGGCCTTAAGCCTAGCCTGCACTTGTGCCCCGGCCTTAAGCCTAGCCCGCACTTGTGCCCCGGCCTTAAGCCTAACCCGCACTTGTGCCCAGGCCTTAAGCCTAGCCCGCACTTGTGCCCAGGCCTTAAGCCTAGCCCGCACTTGTGCCCCCTGCCTTGATCCTAGCCAGCACTGCACTTGTGCCCAGGCCTTAAGCCTAGCCCGCACTTGTGCACAGGCCTTAAGCCTAGCCCGCACTTGTGCCCAGGCCTTAAGCCTAGCCCGCACTTGTGCCCAGGCCTTAAGCCTAGCCCGCACTTGTGCCCAGGCCTTAAGCCTAGCCCACACTTGTGCCCAGGCCTTAAGCCTAGCCCGCACTTGTGCCCCCTGCCTTGATCCTAGCCAGCACTTGTGCCCAGGCCTTAAGCCTAGCCTGCACTTGTGCCCTGGCCTTAAGCCTAGCCCGCACTTGTGCCCCGGCCTTAAGCCTAGCCCGCACTTGTGCCCCGGCCTTAAGCCTAACCCGCACTTGTGCCCAGGCCTTAAGCCTAGCCCGCGCTTGTGCCCAGGCCTTAAGCCTAGCCCGCACTTGTGCCCCGGCTTTAAGCTTAGCCCGCACTTGTGCCCCGGCTTTAAGCTTAGCCCGCACTTGTGCCCAGGCCTTAAGCCTAGCCCGCACTTGTGCCCCGGCCTTAAGCCGAGCCCGCACTTGTGCCCCGGCCTTAAGCCGAGCCCGCACTTGTGCCCCGGCCTTAAGCCGAGCCCGCACTTGTGCCCCTGCCTTAAGCCGAGCCCGCACTTGTGCCCCTGCCTTAAGCCGAGCCCGCACTTGTGCCCCTGCCTTAAGCCGAGCCCGCACTTGTGCCCCTGCCTTAAGCCGAGCCCGCACTTGTGCCCCTGCCTTAAGCCGAGCCCGCACTTGTGCCCCTGCCTTAAGCCGAGCCCGCACTTGTGCCCCTGCCTTAAGCCGAGCCCGCACTTGTGCCCCTGCCTTAAGCCGAGCCCGCACTTGTGCCCCTGCCTTAAGCCGAGCCCGCACTTGTGCCCCTGCCTTAAGCCGAGCCCGCACTTGTGCCCCTGCCTTAAGCCGAGCCCGCACTTGTGCCCCTGCCTTAAGCCTAGCCCGCACTTGTGCCCAGGCCTTAAGCCTAGCCCGCACTTGTGCCCCTGCCTTAAGCCTAGCCCGCACTTGTGCCCCTGCCTTAAGCCTAGCCCGCACTTGTGCCCAGACCTAAAGCCTAGCCCGCACTTGTGCTCAGGCCTTAAGCCTAGCCCGCACTTGTGCCCAGGCCTTAAGCCTAGCCCGCACTTGTGCCCAGGCCTTAAGCCTAGCCCGCTCTTGTGCCCAGGCCTTAAGCCTAGCCCGCACTTGTGCCCAGGCCTTAAGCCTAGCCCGCACTTGTGCCCCCTGCCTTGATCCTAGCCAGCACTTGTGCCCAGGCCTTAAGCCAAGCCCGCACTTGTGCCCCTGCCTTAAGCCTAGCCCGCACTTGTGCCCCTGCCTTAAGCCTAGCCCGCACTTGTGCCCAGGCCTTAAGCCTAGCCCGCACTTGTGCCCAGGCCTTAAGCCCAGCCCGCACTTGTGCCCAAGCCTTAAGCCTAGCCCGCACTTGTGCCCAGGCCTTAAGCCTAGCCCGCACTTGTGCCCCCTGCCTTGGTCCTAGCCAGCACTGCACTTGTGCCCAGGCCTTAAGCCTAGCCTGCACTTGTGCCCAGGCCTTAAGCCTAGCCCGCACTTGTGCCCAGGCCTTAAGCCTAGCCCGCACTTGTGCCCAGGCCTTAAGCCTAGCCCGCACTTGTGCCCAGGCCTTAAGCCTAGCCCGCACTTGTGCCCAGGCCTTAAGCCTAGCCCGCACTTGTGCCCAGGCCTTAAGCCTAGCCCGCACTTGTGCCCCCTGCCTTGATCCTAGCCAGCACTTGTGCCCAGGCCTTAAGCCTAGCCCGCACTTGTGCCCAGGCCTTAAGCCTAGCCCGCACTTGTGCCCCCTGCCTTGATCCTAGCCAGCACTGCACTTATGCCCAGGCCTTAAGCCTAGCCTGCACTTGTGCCCAGGCCTTAAGCCTAGCCCGCACTTGTGCCCAGGCCTTAAGCCTAGCCCGCACTCTTGCCCAGGCCTTAAGCCTAGCCCGCACTTGTGCCCAGGCCTTAAGCCTAGCCAGCACTTGTGCCCCCTGCCTTGATCCTAGCCAGCACTTGTGCCCAGGCCTTAAGCCTAGCCCGCACTTGAGCCCAGGCCTTAAGCCAAGCCCGCACTTGTGCCCCTGCCTTAAGCCTAGCCCGCACTTGTGCCCCTGCCTTAAGCCTAGCCCGCACTTGTGCCCAGGCCTTAAGCCTAGCCCGCACTTGTGCCCAGGCCTTAAGCCTAGCCCGCACTTGTGCCCAGGCCTAAAGCCTAGCCCGCACTTGTGCCCAGGCCTTAAGCCTAGCCCGCACTTGTGCCCTGGCCTTAAGCCTAGCCCGCACTTGTGCCCTGGCCTTAAGCCTAGCCCGCACTTGTGCCCCGGCCTTAAGCCTAGCCCGCACTTGTGCCCCGGCCTTAAGCCTAGCCCGCACTTGTGCCCCGGCCTTAAGCCTAGCCCGCACTTGTGCCCAGGCCTTAAGCCTAGCCCGCACTTGTCCTCAGGCCATAAGCCTAGCCCGCACTTGTGCCCCGGCCTTAAGCCTAGCCCGCACTTGTGCCCCGGCCTTAAGCCTAGCCCGCACTTGTGCCCCGGCCTTAAGCCTAGCCCGCACTTGTGCCCAGGCCTTAAGCCTAGCCCGCACTTGTGCCCAGGCCTTAAGCCTAGCCCGCACTTGTGCCCAGGCCTTAAGCCTAGCCTGCACTTGTGCCCCCTGCCTTGATCCTAGCCAGCACTTGTGCCCAGGCCTTAAGCCTAGCCCGCACTTGTGCCCAGGCCTTAAGCCTAGCCTGCACTTTTGAGCCCCTTGAATGCTTGTTTGTTTGTTTTTGTCTTCAGCTTCATGTTGGTTATGCACATAGGGCCAGCTTTACGCTCTTCGCTCTTGTCCCGTCTGAATGCGCATGCACGACTGTAATTGGGGAAGAAGGCATTACCCATTTACGGAGGACAGACAAGAAGTGCCTGGTCGCTTGGAGCATGGGGTTATGGAGAGGCTCCGCACTGTACAACAAAGGATCTAGTCCTAAATGTCCAAGTACAGAGTAGAGGGGTGAAAGATAGCTCTTCACCCCTATGGGTGCCCCTAACCCTTTATGCAAAGAGTGCAAAGAGTTAGCTGAATGCCTTAAGCCTAGCCAGCACTTGTGCCCCCTGCCTTGATCCTGGCCAGCACTGCACTTGTGCCCATGCCGTAAGCCTAGCCCGCACTTGTGCCCAGGCCTTAAGCCTGGCTGGCACTTGTGCCCATGCCTTAAGCCTAGCCGGCACTTGTGGCCCCTGCCTTGATCCTAGCCAGCACTGCACTTGTGCCCAGGCCTTAAGCCTAGCCTGCACTTGTGCCCCGGCCTTAAGCCTAGCCTGCACTTGTGCCCCGGCCTTAAGCCTAGCCCGCACTTGTGCCCCGGCCTTAAGCCTAACCCGCACTTGTGCCCAGGCCTTAAGCCTAGCCCGCACTTGTGCCCAGGCCTTAAGCCTAGCCCGCACTTGTGCCCCCTGCCTTGATCCTAGCCAGCACTGCACTTGTGCCCAGGCCTTAAGCCTAGCCCGCACTTGTGCACAGGCCTTAAGCCTAGCCCGCACTTGTGCCCAGGCCTTAAGCCTAGCCCGCACTTGTGCCCAGGCCTTAAGCCTAGCCCGCACTTGTGCCCAGGCCTTAAGCCTAGCCCGCACTTGTGCCCCTGCCTTAAGCCTAGCCCGCACTTGTGCCCCTGCCTTAAGCCTAGCCCGCACTTGTGCCCAGACCTAAAGCCTAGCCCGCACTTGTGCTCAGGCCTTAAGCCTAGCCCGCACTTGTGCCCAGGCCTTAAGCCTAGCCCGCACTTGTGCCCAGGCCTTAAGCCTAGCCCGCTCTTGTGCCCAGGCCTTAAGCCTAGCCCGCACTTGTGCCCAGGCCTTAAGCCTAGCCCGCACTTGTGCCCCCTGCCTTGATCCTAGCCAGCACTTGTGCCCAGGCCTTAAGCCAAGCCCGCACTTGTGCCCCTGCCTTAAGCCTAGCCCGCACTTGTGCCCCTGCCTTAAGCCTAGCCCGCACTTGTGCCCAGGCCTTAAGCCTAGCCCGCACTTGTGCCCAGGCCTTAAGCCCAGCCCGCACTTGTGCCCAAGCCTTAAGCCTAGCCCGCACTTGTGCCCAGGCCTTAAGCCTAGCCCGCACTTGTGCCCCCTGCCTTGGTCCTAGCCAGCACTGCACTTGTGCCCAGGCCTTAAGCCTAGCCTGCACTTGTGCCCAGGCCTTAAGCCTAGCCCGCACTTGTGCCCAGGCCTTAAGCCTAGCCCGCACTTGTGCCCAGGCCTTAAGCCTAGCCCGCACTTGTGCCCAGGCCTTAAGCCTAGCCCGCACTTGTGCCCAGGCCTTAAGCCTAGCCCGCACTTGTGCCCAGGCCTTAAGCCTAGCCCGCACTTGTGCCCCCTGCCTTGATCCTAGCCAGCACTTGTGCCCAGGCCTTAAGCCTAGCCCGCACTTGTGCCCAGGCCTTAAGCCTAGCCCGCACTTGTGCCCCCTGCCTTGATCCTAGCCAGCACTGCACTTATACCCAGGCCTTAAGCCTAGCCTGCACTTGTGCCCAGGCCTTAAGCCTAGCCCGCACTTGTGCCCAGGCCTTAAGCCTAGCCCGCACTCTTGCCCAGGCCTTAAGCCTAGCCCGCACTTGTGCCCAGGCCTTAAGCCTAGCCAGCACTTGTGCCCCCTGCCTTGATCCTAGCCAGCACTTGTGCCCAGGCCTTAAGCCTAGCCCGCACTTGAGCCCAGGCCTTAAGCCAAGCCCGCACTTGTGCCCCTGCCTTAAGCCTAGCCCGCACTTGTGCCCCTGCCTTAAGCCTAGCCCGCACTTGTGCCCAGGCCTTAAGCCTAGCCCGCACTTGTGCCCAGGCCTTAAGCCTAGCCCGCACTTGTGCCCAGGCCTAAAGCCTAGCCCGCACTTGTGCCCAGGCCTTAAGCCTAGCCCGCACTTGTGCCCTGGCCTTAAGCCTAGCCCGCACTTGTGCCCTGGCCTTAAGCCTAGCCCGCACTTGTGCCCCGGCCTTAAGCCTAGCCCGCACTTGTGCCCCGGCCTTAAGCCTAGCCCGCACTTGTGCCCCGGCCTTAAGCCTAGCCCGCACTTGTGCCCCGGCCTTAAGCCTAGCCCGCACTTGTGCCCCGGCCTTAAGCCTAGCCCGCACTTGTGCCCAGGCCTTAAGCCTAGCCCGCACTTGTCCTCAGGCCATAAGCCTAGCCCGCACTTGTGCCCCGGCCTTAAGCCTAGCCCGCACTTGTGCCCCGGCCTTAAGCCTAGCCCGCACTTGTGCCCCGGCCTTAAGCCTAGCCCGCACTTGTGCCCAGGCCTTAAGCCTAGCCCGCACTTGTGCCCAGGCCTTAAGCCTA
This sequence comes from Ranitomeya imitator, assembly GCF_032444005.1. Classification (NCBI taxonomy): domain Eukaryota; kingdom Metazoa; phylum Chordata; class Amphibia; order Anura; family Dendrobatidae; genus Ranitomeya; species Ranitomeya imitator. Next base: position 156,283 of record NW_027194095.1, read on the forward strand.
GCCCGCACTTGTGCCCAGGCCTTAAGCCTAGCCTGCACTTGTGCCCCCTGCCTTGATCCTAGCCAGCACTTGTGCCCAGGCCTTAAGCCTAGCCCGCACTTGTGCCCAGGCCTTAAGCCTAGCCTGCACTTTTGAGCCCCTTGAATGCTTGTTTGTTTGTTTTTGTCTTCAGCTTCATGTTGGTTATGCACATAGGGCCAGCTTTACGCTCTTCGCTCTTGTCCCGTCTGAATGCGCATGCACGACTGTAATTGGGGAAGAAGGCATTACCCATTTACGGAGGACAGACAAGAAGTGCCTGGTCGCTTGGAGCATGGGGTTATGGAGAGGCTCCGCACTGTACAACAAAGGATCTAGTCCTAAATGTCCAAGTACAGAGTAGAGGGGTGAAAGATAGCTCTTCACCCCTATGGGTGCCCCTAACCCTTTATGCAAAGAGTGCAAAGAGTTAGCTGAATGCCTTAAGCCTAGCCAGCACTTGTGCCCCCTGCCTTGATCCTGGCCAGCACTGCACTTGTGCCCATGCCGTAAGCCTAGCCCGCACTTGTGCCCAGGCCTTAAGCCTGGCTGGCACTTGTGCCCATGCCTTAAGCCTAGCCGGCACTTGTGGCCCCTGCCTTGATCCTAGCCAGCACTGCACTTGTGCCCAGGCCTTAAGCCTAGCCTGCACTTGTGCCCCGGCCTTAAGCCTAGCCTGCACTTGTGCCCCGGCCTTAAGCCTAGCCCGCACTTGTGCCCCGGCCTTAAGCCTAACCCGCACTTGTGCCCAGGCCTTAAGCCTAGCCCGCACTTGTGCCCAGGCCTTAAGCCTAGCCCGCACTTGTGCCCCCTGCCTTGATCCTAGCCAGCACTGCACTTGTGCCCAGGCCTTAAGCCTAGCCCGCACTTGTGCACAGGCCTTAAGCCTAGCCCGCACTTGTGCCCAGGCCTTAAGCCTAGCCCGCACTTGTGCCCAGGCCTTAAGCCTAGCCCGCACTTGTGCCCAGGCCTTAAGCCTAGCCCACACTTGTGCCCAGGCCTTAAGCCTAGCCCGCACTTGTGCCCCCTGCCTTGATCCTAGCCAGCACTTGTGCCCCTGCCTTAAGCCGAGCCCGCACTTGTGCCCCTGCCTTAAGCCGAGCCCGCACTTGTGCCCCTGCCTTAAGCCTAGCCCGCACTTGTGCCCAGGCCTTAAGCCTAGCCCGCACTTGTGCCCCTGCCTTAAGCCTAGCCCGCACTTGTGCCCCTGCCTTAAGCCTAGCCCGCACTTGTGCCCAGACCTAAAGCCTAGCCCGCACTTGTGCTCAGGCCTTAAGCCTAGCCCGCACTTGTGCCCAGGCCTTAAGCCTAGCCCGCACTTGTGCCCAGGCCTTAAGCCTAGCCCGCTCTTGTGCCCAGGCCTTAAGCCTAGCCCGCACTTGTGCCCAGGCCTTAAGCCTAGCCCGCACTTGTGCCCCCTGCCTTGATCCTAGCCAGCACTTGTGCCCAGGCCTTAAGCCAAGCCCGCACTTGTGCCCCTGCCTTAAGCCTAGCCCGCACTTGTGCCCCTGCCTTAAGCCTAGCCCGCACTTGTGCCCAGGCCTTAAGCCTAGCCCGCACTTGTGCCCAGGCCTTAAGCCCAGCCCGCACTTGTGCCCAAGCCTTAAGCCTAGCCCGCACTTGTGCCCAGGCCTTAAGCCTAGCCCGCACTTGTGCCCCCTGCCTTGGTCCTAGCCAGCACTGCACTTGTGCCCAGGCCTTAAGCCTAGCCTGCACTTGTGCCCAGGCCTTAAGCATAGCCCGCACTTGTGCCCAGGCCTTAAGCCTAGCCCGCACTTGTGCCCAGGCCTTAAGCCTAGCCCGCACTTGTGCCCAGGCCTTAAGCCTAGCCCGCACTTGTGCCCAGGCCTTAAGCCTAGCCCGCACTTGTGCCCAGGCCTTAAGCCTAGCCCGCACTTGTGCCCCCTGCCTTGATCCTAGCCAGCACTTGTGCCCAGGCCTTAAGCCTAGCCCGCACTTGTGCCCAGGCCTTAAGCCTAGCCCGCACTTGTGCCCCCTGCCTTGATCCTAGCCAGCACTGCACTTATGCCCAGGCCTTAAGCCTAGCCTGCACTTGTGCCCAGGCCTTAAGCCTAGCCCGCACTTGTGCCCAGGCCTTAAGCCTAGCCCGCACTCTTGCCCAGGCCTTAAGCCTAGCCCGCACTTGTGCCCAGGCCTTAAGCCTAGCCAGCACTTGTGCCCCCTGCCTTGATCCTAGCCAGCACTTGTGCCCAGGCCTTAAGCCTAGCCCGCACTTGAGCCCAGGCCTTAAGCCAAGCCCGCACTTGTGCCCCTGCCTTAAGCCTAGCCCGCACTTGTGCCCCTGCCTTAAGCCTAGCCCGCACTTGTGCCCAGGCCTTAAGCCTAGCCCGCACTTGTGCCCAGGCCTTAAGCCTAGCCCGCACTTGTGCCCAGGCCTAAAGCCTAGCCCGCACTTGTGCCCAGGCCTTAAGCCTAGCCCGCACTTGTGCCCTGGCCTTAAGCCTAGCCCGCACTTGTGCCCTGGCCTTAAGCCTAGCCCGCACTTGTGCCCCGGCCTTAAGCCTAGCCCGCACTTGTGCCCCGGCCTTAAGCCTAGCCCGCACTTGTGTCCCGGCCTTAAGCCTAGCCCGCACTTGTGCCCCGGCCTTAAGCCTAGCCCGCACTTGTGCCCCGGCCTTAAGCCTAGCCCGCACTTGTGCCCCGGCCTTAAGCCTAGCCCGCACTTGTGCCCAGGCCTTAAGCCTAGCCCGCACTTGTGCCCAGGCCTTAAGCCTAGCCCGCACTTGTGCCCAGGCCTTAAGCCTAGCCTGCACTTGTGCCCCCTGCCTTGATCCTAGCCAGCACTTGTGCCAAGGCCTTAAGCCTAGCCCGCACTTGTGCCCAGGCCTTAAGCCTAGCCTGCACTTTTGAGCCCCTTGAATGCTTGTTTGTTTGTTTTTGTCTTCAGCTTCATGTTGGTTATGCACATAGGGCCAGCTTTACGCTCTTCGCTCTTGTCCCGTCTGAATGCGCATGCACGACTGTAATTGGGGAAGAAGGCATTACCCATTTATGGAGGACAGACAAGAAGTGCCTGGTCGCTTGGAGCATGGGGTTATGGAGAGGCTCCGCACTGTACAACAAAGGATCTAGTCCTAAATGTCCAAGTACAGAGTAGAGGGGTGAAAGCTAGCTCTTCACCCCTATGGGTGCCTAACCCTTTATGCAAAGAGTGCAAAGAGTTAGCTGAATGCCTTAAGCCTAGCCAGCACTTGTGCCCCCTGCCTTGATCCTGGCCAGCACTGCACTTGTGCCCATGCCGTAAGCCTAGCCCGCACTTGTGCCCAGGCCTTAAGCCTGGCTGGCACTTGTGCCCATGCCTTAAGCCTAGCCGGCACTTGTGGCCCCTGCCTTGATCCTAGCCAGCACTGCACTTGTGCCCAGGCCTTAAGCCTAGCCTGCACTTGTGCCCCGGCCTTAAGCCTAGCCTGCACTTGTGCCCCGGCCTTAAGCCTAGCCCGCACTTGTGCCCCGGCCTTAAGCCTAACCCGCACTTGTGCCCAGGCCTTAAGCCTAGCCCGCACTTGTGCCCAGGCCTTAAGCCTAGCCCACACTTGTGCCCCGGCTTTAAGCTTAGCCCGCACTTGTGCCCCGGCTTTAAGCTTAGCCCGCACTTGTGCCCAGGCCTTAAGCCTAGCCCGCACTTGTGCCCCGGCCTTAAGCCGAGCCCGCACTTGTGCCCCGGCCTTAAGCCGAGCCCGCACTTGTGCCCCTGCCTTAAGCCGAGCCCGCACTTGTGCCCCTGCCTTAAGCCGAGCCCGCACTTGTGCCCCTGCCTTAAGCCGAGCCCGCACTTGTGCCCAGGCCTTAAGCCTAGCCCGCACTTGTGCCCAGGCCTTAAGCCTAGCCCGCACTTGTGCCCCGGCCTTAAGCCGAGCCCGCACTTGTGCCCCGGCCTTAAGCCGAGCCCGCACTTGTGCCCCGGCCTTAAGCCGAGCCCGCACTTGTGCCCCGGCCTTAAGCCGAGCCCGCACTTGTGCCCCGGCCTTAAGCTTAGCCCGCACTTGTGCCCAGGCCTTAAGCCTAGCCCGCACTTGTCCTCAGGCCATAAGCCTAGCCCGCACTTGTGCCCCGGCCTTAAGCCTAGCCCGCACTTGTGCCCCGGCCTTAAGCCTAGCCTGCACTTGTGCCCCTGCCTTAAGCCGAGCCCGCACTTGTGCCCCTGCCTTAAGCCGAGCCCGCACTTGTGCCCCTGCCTTAAGCCTAGCCCGCACTTGTGCCCAGGCCTTAAGCCTAGCCCGCACTTGTGCCCAGGCCTTAAGCCTAGCCCGCACTTGTGCCCAGGCCTTAAGCCTAGCCCGCACTTGTGCCCAGGCCTAAAGCCTAGCCCGCACTTGTGCCCAGGCCTTAAGCCTAGCCCGCACTTGTGCCCAGGCCTTAAGCCTAGCCCGCACTTGTGCCCAGGCCTTAAGCCTAGCCCGCACTTGTGCCCCGGCCTTAAGCCTAGCCCGCACTTGTGCCCAGGCCTTAAGCCTAGCCCGCACTTGTGCCCAGGCCTTAAGCCTAGCCCGCACTTGTGCCCAGGCCTTAAGCCTAGCCCGCACTTGTGCCCAGGCCTTAAGCCTAGCCCGCACTTGTGCCCAGGCCTTAAGCCTAGCCCGCACTTGTGCCCCCTGCCTTGATCCTAGCCAGCACTTGTGCCCAGGCCTTAAGCCTAGCCCGCACTTGTGCCCCGGCCTTAAGCCGAGCCCGCACTTGTGCCCCGGCCTTAAGCCGAGCCCGCACTTGTGCCCCGGCCTTAAGCCGAGCCCGCACTTGTGCCCCGGCCTTAAGCCGAGCCCGCACTTGTGCCCCGGCCTTAAGCTTAGCCCGCACTTGTGCCCAGGCCTTAAGCCTAGCCCGCACTTGTCCTCAGGCCATAAGCCTAGCCCGCACTTGTGCCCCGGCCTTAAGCCTAGCCCGCACTTGTGCCCCGGCCTTAAGCCTAGCCTGCACTTGTGCCCCTGCCTTAAGCCGAGCCCGCACTTGTGCCCCTGCCTTAAGCCGAGCCCGCACTTGTGCCCCTGCCTTAAGCCTAGCCCGCACTTGTGCCCAGGCCTTAAGCCTAGCCCGCACTTGTGCCCAGGCCTTAAGCCTAGCCCGCACTTGTGCCCAGGCCTTAAGCCTAGCCCGCACTTGTGCCCAGGCCTAAAGCCTAGCCCGCACTTGTGCCCAGGCCTTAAGCCTAGCCCGCACTTGTGCCCAGGCCTTAAGCCTAGCCCGCACTTGTGCCCAGGCCTTAAGCCTATCCCGCACTTGTGCCCCGGCCTTAAGCCTAGCCCGCACTTGTGCCCAGGCCTTAAGCCTAGCCCGCACTTGTGCCCAGGCCTTAAGCCTAGCCCGCACTTGTGCCCAGGCCTTAAGCCTAGCCCGCACTTGTGCCCAGGCCTTAAGCCTAGCCCGCACTTGTGCCCAGGCCTTAAGCCTAGCCCGCACTTGTGCCCCCTGCCTTGATCCTAGCCAGCACTTGTGCCCAGGCCTTAAGCCTAGCCCGCACTTGTGCCCAGGCCTTAAGCCAAGCCCGCACTTGTGCCCCTGCCTTAAGCCTAGCCCGCACTTGTGCCCCTGCCTTAAGCCTAGCCCGCACTTGAGTCCAGGCCTTAAGCCTAGCCCGCACTTGTGCCCAGGCCTTAAGCCTAGCCCGCACTTGTGCCCAGGCCTTAAGCCTAGCCCGCACTTGTGCCCCTGCCTTAAGCCTAGCCCGCACTTGTGCCCAGGCCTTAAGCCTAGCCCGCACTTGTGCCCAGGCCTTAAGCCTAGCCCGCACTTGTGCCCAGGCCTTAAGCCTAGCCCGCACTTGTGCCCAGGCCTTAAGCCTAGCCCGCACTTGTGCCCAGGCCTTAAGCCTAGCCCGCACTTGTGCCCTGGCCTTAAGCCTAGCCCGCACTTGTGCCCTGGCCTTAAGCCTAGCCCGCACTTGTGCCCAGGCCTTAAGCCTAGCCCGCACTTGTCCTCAGGCCATAAGCCTAGCCCGCACTTGTGCCCCGGCCTTAAGCCTAGCCCGCACTTGTGCCCCGGCCTTAAGCCTAGCCCGCACTTGTGCCCCGGCCTTAAGCCTAGCCCGCACTTGTGCCCCGGCCTTAAGCCTAGCCCGCACTTGTGCCCAGGCCTTAAGCCTAGCCCGCACTTGTGCCCAGGCCTTAAGCCTAGCCTGCACTTTTGAGCCCCTTGAATGCTTGTTTGTTTGTTTTTGTCTTCAGCTTCATGTTGGTTATGCACATAGGGCCAGCTTTACGCTCTTCGCTCTTGTCCCGTCTGAATGCGCATGCACGACTGTAATTGGGGAAGAATGCATTACCCATTTACGGAGGACAGACAAGAAGTGCCTGGTCGCTTGGAGCATGGGGTTATGGAGAGGCTCCGCACTGTACAACAAAGGATCTAGTCCTAAATGTCCAAGTACAGAGTAGAGGGGTGAAAGCTAGCTCTTCACCCCTATGGGTGCCTAACCCTTTATGCAAAGAGTGCAAAGAGTTAGCTGAATGCCTTAAGCCTAGCCAGCACTTGTGCCCCCTGCCTTGATCCTGGCCAGCACTGCACTTGTGCCCATGCCTTAAGCCTGGCTGGCACTTGTGCCCATGCCTTAAGCCTAGCCGGCACTTGTGGCCCCTGCCTTGATCCTAGCCAGCACTGCACTTGTGCCCAGGCCTTAAGCCTAGCCTGCACTTGTGCCCCGGCCTTAAGCCTAGCCCGCACTTGTGTCCAGGCCTTAAGCCTAGCCCGCACTTGTGCCCAGGCCTTAAGCCTAGCCCGCAATTGTGCCCAGGCCTTAAGCCTAGCCCGCACTTGTGCCCAGGCCTTAAGCCTAGCCGGCACTTGTGGCCCCTGCCTTGATCCTAGCCAGCACTGCACTTGTGCCCAGGCCTTAAGCCTAGCCTGCACTTGTGCCCAGGCCTTAAGCCTAGCCCGAACTTGTGCCCAGGCCTTAAGCCTAGCCCGCACTTGTGCCCAGGCCTTAAACCTAGCCCGCACTTGTGCCCAGGCCTTAAGCCTAGCCCGCACTTGTGCCCAGGCCTTAAGCCTAGCCCGCACTTGTGCCCAGGCCTTAAGCCTAGCCCGCACTTGTGCCCAGGACTTAAGCCTAGCCCGCACTTGTGCCCCTGCCTTGATCCTAGCCAGCACTTGTGCCCAGGCCTTAAGCCTAGCCCGCACTTGTGCCCAGGCCTTAAGCCAAGCCCGCACTTGTGCCCCTGCCTTAAGCCTAGCCCGCACTTGTGCCCCTGCCTTAAGCCTAGCCCGCACTTGTGCCCAGGCCTTAAGCCTAGCCCGCACTTGTGCCCAGGCCTTAAGCCTGGCCCGCACTTGTGCCCAGGCCTAAAGCCTAGCCCGCACTTGTGCCCAGGCCTTAAGCCTAGCCCGCACTTGTGCCCCGGCCTTAAGCCTAGCCCGCACTTGTGCCCAGGCCTTAAGCCTAGCCCGCACTTGTCCTCAGGCCATAAGCCTAGCCCGCACTTGTGCCCCGGCCTTAAGCCTAGCCCGCACTTGTGCCCCGGCCTTAAGCCTAGCCCACACTTGTGCCCCGGCCTTAAGCCTAGCCCGCACTTGTGCCCAGGCCTTAAGCCTAGCCCGCACTTGTGCCCAGGCCTTAAGCCTAGCCCGCACTTGTGCCCAGGCCTTAAGCCTAGCCTGCACTTGTGCCCCCTGCCTTGATCCTAGCCAGCACTTGTGCCCAGGCCTTAAGCCTAGCCCGCACTTGCGCCCAGGCCTTAAGCCTAGCCTGCACTTTTGAGCCCCTTGAATGCTTGTTTGTTTGTTTTTGTCTTCAGCTTCATGTTGGTTATGCACATAGGGCCAGCTTTACGCTCTTCGCTCTTGTCCCGTCTGAATGCGCATGCACGACTGTAATTGGGGAAGAAGGCATTACCCATTTACGGAGGACAGACAAGAAGTGCCTGGTCGCTTGGAGCATGGGGTTATGGAGAGGCTCCGCACTGTACAACAAAGGATCTAGTCCTAAATGTCCAAGTACAGAGTAGAGGGGTGAAAGCTAGCTCTTCACCCCTATGGGTGCCCCTAACCCTTTATGCAAAGAGTGCAAAGAGTTAGCTGAATGCCTTAAGCCTAGCCAGCACTTGTGCCCCCTGCCTTGATCCTGGCCAGCACTGCACTTGTGCCCATGCCGTAAGCCTAGCCCGCACTTGTGCCCAGGCCTTAAGCCTGGCTGGCACTTGTGCCCATGCCTTAAGCCTAGCCGGCACTTGTGGCCCCTGCCTTGATCCTAGCCAGCACTGCACTTGTGCCCAGGCCTTAAGCCTAGCCTGCACTTGTGCCCCGGCCTTAAGCCTAGCCTGCACTTGTGCCCCGGCCTTAAGCCTAACCCGCACTTGTGCCCAGGCCTTAAGCCTAGCCCGCACTTGTGCCCAGGCCTTAAGCCTAGCCCGCACTTGTGCCCCCTGCCTTGATCCTAGCCAGCACTGCACTTGTGCCCAGGCCTTAAGCCTAGCCTGCACTTGTGCCCAGGCCTTAAGCCTAGCCTGCACTTGTGCCCAGGCCTTAAGCCTAGCCCGCACTTGTGCCCAGGCCTTAAGCCTAGCCCGCACTTGTGCCCAGGCCTTAAGCCTAGCCCGCACTTGTGCCCAGGCCTTAAGCCTAGCCCGCACTTGTGCCCCCTGCCTTGATCCTAGCCAGCACTTGTGCCCAGGCCTTAAGCCTAGCCTGCACTTGTGCCCTGGCCTTAAGCCTAGCCCGCACTTGTGCCCCGGCCTTAAGCCTAGCCCGCACTTGTGCCCCGGCCTTAAGCCTAACCCGCACTTGTGCCCAGGCCTTGAGCCTAGCCCGCACTTGTGCCCAGGCCTTAAGCCTAGCCCGCACTTGTGCCCCGGCTTTAAGCTTAGCCCGCACTTGTGCCCCGGCTTTAAGCTTAGCCCGCACTTGTGCCCAGGCCTTAAGCCTAGCCCGCACTTGTGCCCCGGCCTTAAGCCGAGCCCGCACTTGTGCCCCGGCCTTAAGCCGAGCCCGCACTTGTGCCCCGGCCTTAAGCCGAGCCCGCACTTGTGCCCCTGCCTTAAGTCGAGCCCGCACTTGTGCCCCTGCCTTAAGCCGAGCCCGCACTTGTGCCCCTGCCTTAAGCCGAGCCCACACTTGTGCCCCTGCCTTAAGCCGAGCCCGCACTTGTGCCCCTGCCTTAAGCCGAGCCCGCACTTGTGCCCCTGCCTTAAGCCGAGCCCGCACTTGTGCCCCGGCCTTAAGCCTAGCCCGCACTTGTGCCCAGGCCTTAAGCCTAGCCCGCACTTGTGCCCAGGCCTAAAGCCTAGCCCGCACTTGTGCCCAGGCCTAAAGCCTAGCCCGCACTTGTGCCCAGGCCTTAAGCCTAGCCCGCACTTGTGCCCTGGCCTTAAGCCTAGCCCGCACTTGTGCCCTGGCCTTAAGCCTAGCCCGCACTTGTGCCCCGGCCTTAAGCCTAGCCCGCACTTGTGCCCCGGCCTTAAGCCTAGCCCGCACTTGTGCCCCGGCCTTAAGCCTAGCCCACACTTGTGCCCCGGCCTTAAGCCTAGCCCGCACTTGTGCCCAGGCCTTAAGCCTAGCCCGCACTTGTGCCCAGGCCTTAAGCCTAGCCCGCACTTGTGCCCAGGCCTTAAGCCTAGCCCGCACTTGTGCCCAGGCCTTAAGCCTAGCCCGCACTTGTGCCCAGGCCTTAAGCCTAGCCTGCACTTGTGCCCCCTGCCTTGATCCTAGCCAGCACTTGTGCCAAGGCCTTAAGCCTAGCCCGCACTTGTGCCCAGGCCTTAAGCCTAGCCTGCACTTTTGAGCCCCTTGAATGCTTGTTTGTTTGTTTTTGTCTTCAGCTTCATGTTGGTTATGCACATAGGGCCAGCTTTACGCTCTTCGCTCTTGTCCCGTCTGAATGCGCATGCACGACTGTAATTGGGGAAGAAGGCATTACCCATTTACGGAGGACAGACAAGAAGTGCCTGGTCGCTTGGAGCATGGGGTTATGGAGAGGCTCCGCACTGTACAACAAAGGATCTAGTCCTAAATGTCCAAGTACAGAGTAGAGGGGTGAAAGCTAGCTCTTCACCCCTATGGGTGCCTAACCCTTTATGCAAAGAGTGCAAAGAGTTAGCTGAATGCCTTAAGCCTAGCCAGCACTTGTGCCCCCTGCCTTGATCCTGGCCAGCACTGCACTTGTGCCCATGCCGTAAGCCTAGCCCGCACTTGTGCCCAGGCCTTAAGCCTGGCTGGCACTTGTGCCCATGCCTTAAGCCTAGCCGGTACTTGTGGCCCCTGCCTTGATCCTAGCCAGCACTGCACTTGTGCCCAGGCCTTAAGCCTAGCCCGCACTTGTGCCCCGGCCTTAAGCCTAGCCCGCACTTGTGCCCAGGCCTTAAGGCTAGCCCACACTTGTGCCCCCTGCCTTGATCCTAGCCCGCACTTGTGCCCAGGCCTTAAGCCTAGCCTGCACTTGTGCCCCGGCCTTAAGCCTAGCCCGCACTTGTGCCCCGGCCTTAAGCCTAGCCCGCACTTGTGCCCCGGCCTTAAGCCTAACCCGCACTTGTGCCCAGGCCTTAAGCCTAGCCCGCACTTGTGCCCAGGCCTTAAGCCTAGCCCACACTTGTGCCCCGGCTTTAAGCTTAGCCCGCACTTGTGCCCCGGCTTTAAGCTTAGCCCGCACTTGTGCCCCGGCCTTAAGCCGAGCCCGCACTTGTGCCCAGGCCTTAAGCCTAGCCCGCACTTGTGCCCCGGCCTTAAGCCTAGCCCGCACTTGTGCCCAGGCCTTAAGCCTAGCCCGCACTTGTGCCCAGGCCTTAAGCCTAGCCCGCACTTGTGCCCAGGCCTTAAGCCTAGCCCGCACTTGTGCCCAGGCCTTAAGCCTAGCCCGCACTTGTGCCCAGGCCTTAAGCCTAGCCCGCACTTGTGCCCCCTGCCTTGATCCTAGCCAGCACTTGTGCCCAGGCCTTAAGCCTAGCCCGCACTTGTGCCCAGGCCTTAAGCCAAGCCCGCACTTGTGCCCCTGCCTTAAGCCTAGCCCGCACTTGTGCCCCTGCCTTAAGCCTAGCCCGCACTTGTGTCCAGGCCTTAAGCCTAGCCCGCACTTGTGCCCAGGCCTTAAGCCTAGCCCGCACTTGTGCCCAGGCCTTAAGCCTAGCCCGCACTTGTGCCCAGGCCTTAAGCCTAGCCCGCACTTGTGCCCTGGCCTTAAGCCTAGCCCGCACTTGTGCCCTGGCCTTAAGCCTAGCCCGCACTTGTGCCCAGGCCTTAAGCCTAGCCCGCACTTGTCCTCAGGCCATAAGCCTAGCCCGCACTTGTGCCCCGGCCTTAAGCCTAGCCCGCACTTGTGCCCCGGCCTTAAGCCTAGCCCGCACTTGTGCCCCGGCCTTAAGCCTAGCCCGCACTTGTGCCCCGGCCTTAAGCCTAGCCCGCACTTGTGCCCCGGCCTTAAGCCTAGCCCGCACTTGTGCCCCGGCCTTAAGCCTAGCCCGCACTTGTGCCCAGGCCTTAAGGCTAGCCCACACTTGTGCCCCCTGCTTTGATCCTAGCCCGCACTTGTGCCCAGGCCTTAAGCCTAGCCCGCACTTGTGCCCAGGCCTTAAGCCTAGCCCGCACTTGTGCCCCCTGCCTTAAGCCTAGCCCGCACTTGTGCCCAGGCCTAAAGCCTAGCCAGCACTTGTGCCCAGGCCTTAAGCCTAGCCCGCACTTGTGCCCCCTGCCTTAAGCCTAGCCCGCACTTGTGCCCAGGCCTAAAGCCTAGCCCGCACTTGTGCCCAGGCCTTAAGCCTAGCCCGCACTTGTGCCCTGGCCTTAAGCCTAGCCCGCACTTGTGCCCTGGCCTTAAGCCTAGCCCGCACTTGTGCCCCGGCCTTAAGCCTAGCCCGCACTTGTGCCCCGGCCTTAAGCCTAGCCCGCACTTGTGCCCCGGCCTTAAGCCTAGCCCGCACTTGTGTCCCGGCCTTAAGCCTAGCCCGCACTTGTGCCCCGGCCTTAAGCCTAGCCCGCACTTGTGCCCCGGCCTTAAGCCTAGCCCGCACTTGTGCCCCGGCCTTAAGCCTAGCCCGCACTTGTGCCCAGGCCTTAAGCCTAGCCCGCACTTGTGCCCAGGCCTTAAGCCTAGCCCGCACTTGTGCCCAGGCCTTAAGCCTAGCCTGCACTTGTGCCCCCTGCCTTGATCCTAGCCAGCACTTGTGCCAAGGCCTTAAGCCTAGCCCGCACTTGTGCCCAGGCCTTAAGCCTAGCCTGCACTTTTGAGCCCCTTGAATGCTTGTTTGTTTGTTTTTGTCTTCAGCTTCATGTTGGTTATGCACATAGGGCCAGCTTTACGCTCTTCGCTCTTGTCCCGTCTGAATGCGCATGCACGACTGTAATTGGGGAAGAAGGCATTACCCATTTATGGAGGACAGACAAGAAGTGCCTGGTCGCTTGGAGCATGGGGTTATGGAGAGGCTCCGCACTGTACAACAAAGGATCTAGTCCTAAATGTCCAAGTACAGAGTAGAGGGGTGAAAGCTAGCTCTTCACCCCTATGGGTGCCTAACCCTTTATGCAAAGAGTGCAAAGAGTTAGCTGAATGCCTTAAGCCTAGCCAGCACTTGTGCCCCCTGCCTTGATCCTGGCCAGCACTGCACTTGTGCCCATGCCGTAAGCCTAGCCCGCACTTGTGCCCAGGCCTTAAGCCTGGCTGGCACTTGTGCCCATGCCTTAAGCCTAGCCGGCACTTGTGGCCCCTGCCTTGATCCTAGCCAGCACTGCACTTGTGCCCAGGCCTTAAGCCTAGCCTGCACTTGTGCCCCGGCCTTAAGCCTAGCCTGCACTTGTGCCCCGGCCTTAAGCCTAGCCCGCACTTGTGCCCCGGCCTTAAGCCTAACCCGCACTTGTGCCCAGGCCTTAAGCCTAGCCCGCACTTGTGCCCAGGCCTTAAGCCTAGCCCACACTTGTGCCCCGGCTTTAAGCTTAGCCCGCACTTGTGCCCCGGCTTTAAGCTTAGCCCGCACTTGTGCCCAGGCCTTAAGCCTAGCCCGCACTTGTGCCCCGGCCTTAAGCCGAGCCCGCACTTGTGCCCCGGCCTTAAGCCGAGCCCGCACTTGTGCCCCTGCCTTAAGCCGAGCCCGCACTTGTGCCCCTGCCTTAAGCCGAGCCCGCACTTGTGCCCCTGCCTTAAGCCGAGCCCGCACTTGTGCCCAGGCCTTAAGCCTAGCCCGCACTTGTGCCCAGGCCTTAAGCCTAGCCCGCACTTGTGCCCCGGCCTTAAGCCGAGCCCGCACTTGTGCCCCGGCCTTAAGCCGAGCCCGCACTTGTGCCCCGGCCTTAAGCCGAGCCCGCACTTGTGCCCCGGCCTTAAGCCGAGCCCGCACTTGTGCCCCGGCCTTAAGCTTAGCCCGCACTTGTGCCCAGGCCTTAAGCCTAGCCCGCACTTGTCCTCAGGCCATAAGCCTAGCCCGCACTTGTGCCCCGGCCTTAAGCCTAGCCCGCACTTGTGCCCCGGCCTTAAGCCTAGCCTGCACTTGTGCCCCTGCCTTAAGCCGAGCCCGCACTTGTGCCCCTGCCTTAAGCCGAGCCCGCACTTGTGCCCCTGCCTTAAGCCTAGCCCGCACTTGTGCCCAGGCCTTAAGCCTAGCCCGCACTTGTGCCCAGGCCTTAAGCCTAGCCCGCACTTGTGCCCAGGCCTTAAGCCTAGCCCGCACTTGTGCCCAGGCCTAAAGCCTAGCCCGCACTTGTGCCCAGGCCTTAAGCCTAGCCCGCACTTGTGCCCAGGCCTTAAGCCTAGCCCGCACTTGTGCCCAGGCCTTAAGCCTAGCCCGCACTTGTGCCCCGGCCTTAAGCCTAGCCCGCACTTGTGCCCAGGCCTTAAGCCTAGCCCGCACTTGTGCCCAGGCCTTAAGCCTAGCCCGCACTTGTGCCCAGGCCTTAAGCCTAGCCCGCACTTGTGCCCAGGCCTTAAGCCTAGCCCGCACTTGTGCCCAGGCCTTAAGCCTAGCCCGCACTTGTGCCCCCTGCCTTGATCCTAGCCAGCACTTGTGCCCAGGCCTTAAGCCTAGCCCGCACTTGTGCCCCGGCCTTAAGCCGAGCCCGCACTTGTGCCCCGGCCTTAAGCCGAGCCCGCACTTGTGCCCCGGCCTTAAGCCGAGCCCGCACTTGTGCCCCGGCCTTAAGCCGAGCCCGCACTTGTGCCCCGGCCTTAAGCTTAGCCCGCACTTGTGCCCAGGCCTTAAGCCTAGCCCGCACTTGTCCTCAGGCCATAAGCCTAGCCCGCACTTGTGCCCCGGCCTTAAGCCTAGCCCGCACTTGTGCCCCGGCCTTAAGCCTAGCCTGCACTTGTGCCCCTGCCTTAAGCCGAGCCCGCACTTGTGCCCCTGCCTTAAGCCGAGCCCGCACTTGTGCCCCTGCCTTAAGCCTAGCCCGCACTTGTGCCCAGGCCTTAAGCCTAGCCCGCACTTGTGCCCAGGCCTTAAGCCTAGCCCGCACTTGTGCCCAGGCCTTAAGCCTAGCCCGCACTTGTGCCCAGGCCTAAAGCCTAGCCCGCACTTGTGCCCAGGCCTTAAGCCTAGCCCGCACTTGTGCCCAGGCCTTAAGCCTAGCCCGCACTTGTGCCCAGGCCTTAAGCCTATCCCGCACTTGTGCCCCGGCCTTAAGCCTAGCCCGCACTTGTGCCCAGGCCTTAAGCCTAGCCCGCACTTGTGCCCAGGCCTTAAGCCTAGCCCGCACTTGTGCCCAGGCCTTAAGCCTAGCCCGCACTTGTGCCCAGGCCTTAAGCCTAGCCCGCACTTGTGCCCAGGCCTTAAGCCTAGCCCGCACTTGTGCCCCCTGCCTTGATCCTAGCCAGCACTTGTGCCCAGGCCTTAAGCCTAGCCCGCACTTGTGCCCAGGCCTTAAGCCAAGCCCGCACTTGTGCCCCTGCCTTAAGCCTAGCCCGCACTTGTGCCCCTGCCTTAAGCCTAGCCCGCACTTGAGTCCAGGCCTTAAGCCTAGCCCGCACTTGTGCCCAGGCCTTAAGCCTAGCCCGCACTTGTGCCCAGGCCTTAAGCCTAGCCCGCACTTGTGCCCCTGCCTTAAGCCTAGCCCGCACTTGTGCCCAGGCCTTAAGCCTAGCCCGCACTTGTGCCCAGGCCTTAAGCCTAGCCCGCACTTGTGCCCAGGCCTTAAGCCTAGCCCGCACTTGTGCCCAGGCCTTAAGCCTAGCCCGCACTTGTGCCCAGGCCTTAAGCCTAGCCCGCACTTGTGCCCTGGCCTTAAGCCTAGCCCGCACTTGTGCCCTGGCCTTAAGCCTAGCCCGCACTTGTGCCCAGGCCTTAAGCCTAGCCCGCACTTGTCCTCAGGCCATAAGCCTAGCCCGCACTTGTGCCCCGGCCTTAAGCCTAGCCCGCACTTGTGCCCCGGCCTTAAGCCTAGCCCGCACTTGTGCCCCGGCCTTAAGCCTAGCCCGCACTTGTGCCCCGGCCTTAAGCCTAGCCCGCACTTGTGCCCAGGCCTTAAGCCTAGCCCGCACTTGTGCCCAGGCCTTAAGCCTAGCCTGCACTTTTGAGCCCCTTGAATGCTTGTTTGTTTGTTTTTGTCTTCAGCTTCATGTTGGTTATGCACATAGGGCCAGCTTTACGCTCTTCGCTCTTGTCCCGTCTGAATGCGCATGCACGACTGTAATTGGGGAAGAATGCATTACCCATTTACGGAGGACAGACAAGAAGTGCCTGGTCGCTTGGAGCATGGGGTTATGGAGAGGCTCCGCACTGTACAACAAAGGATCTAGTCCTAAATGTCCAAGTACAGAGTAGAGGGGTGAAAGCTAGCTCTTCACCCCTATGGGTGCCTAACCCTTTATGCAAAGAGTGCAAAGAGTTAGCTGAATGCCTTAAGCCTAGCCAGCACTTGTGCCCCCTGCCTTGATCCTGGCCAGCACTGCACTTGTGCCCATGCCTTAAGCCTGGCTGGCACTTGTGCCCATGCCTTAAGCCTAGCCGGCACTTGTGGCCCCTGCCTTGATCCTAGCCAGCACTGCACTTGTGCCCAGGCCTTAAGCCTAGCCTGCACTTGTGCCCCGGCCTTAAGCCTAGCCCGCACTTGTGTCCAGGCCTTAAGCCTAGCCCGCACTTGTGCCCAGGCCTTAAGCCTAGCCCGCACTTGTGCCCAGGCCTTAAGCCTAGCCCGCACTTGTGCCCAGGCCTTAAGCCTAGCCGGCACTTGTGGCCCCTGCCTTGATCCTAGCCAGCACTGCACTTGTGCCCAGGCCTTAAGCCTAGCCTGCACTTGTGCCCAGGCCTTAAGCCTAGCCCGAACTTGTGCCCAGGCCTTAAGCCTAGCCCGCACTTGTGCCCAGGCCTTAAACCTAGCCCGCACTTGTGCCCAGGCCTTAAGCCTAGCCCGCACTTGTGCCCAGGCCTTAAGCCTAGCCCGCACTTGTGCCCAGGCCTTAAGCCTAGCCCGCACTTGTGCCCAGGACTTAAGCCTAGCCCGCACTTGTGCCCCTGCCTTGATCCTAGCCAGCACTTGTGCCCAGGCCTTAAGCCTAGCCCGCACTTGTGCCCAGGCCTTAAGCCAAGCCCGCACTTGTGCCCCTGCCTTAAGCCTAGCCCGCACTTGTGCCCCTGCCTTAAGCCTAGCCCGCACTTGTGCCCAGGCCTTAAGCCTAGCCCGCACTTGTGCCCAGGCCTTAAGCCTGGCCCGCACTTGTGCCCAGGCCTAAAGCCTAGCCCGCACTTGTGCCCAGGCCTTAAGCCTAGCCCGCACTTGTGCCCCGGCCTTAAGCCTAGCCCGCACTTGTGCCCAGGCCTTAAGCCTAGCCCGCACTTGTCCTCAGGCCATAAGCCTAGCCCGCACTTGTGCCCCGGCCTTAAGCCTAGCCCGCACTTGTGCCCCGGCCTTAAGCCTAGCCCACACTTGTGCCCCGGCCTTAAGCCTAGCCCGCACTTGTGCCCAGGCCTTAAGCCTAGCCCGCACTTGTGCCCAGGCCTTAAGCCTAGCCCGCACTTGTGCCCAGGCCTTAAGCCTAGCCTGCACTTGTGCCCCCTGCCTTGATCCTAGCCAGCACTTGTGCCCAGGCCTTAAGCCTAGCCCGCACTTGCGCCCAGGCCTTAAGCCTAGCCTGCACTTTTGAGCCCCTTGAATGCTTGTTTGTTTGTTTTTGTCTTCAGCTTCATGTTGGTTATGCACATAGGGCCAGCTTTACGCTCTTCGCTCTTGTCCCGTCTGAATGCGCATGCACGACTGTAATTGGGGAAGAAGGCATTACCCATTTACGGAGGACAGACAAGAAGTGCCTGGTCGCTTGGAGCATGGGGTTATGGAGAGGCTCCGCACTGTACAACAAAGGATCTAGTCCTAAATGTCCAAGTACAGAGTAGAGGGGTGAAAGCTAGCTCTTCACCCCTATGGGTGCCCCTAACCCTTTATGCAAAGAGTGCAAAGAGTTAGCTGAATGCCTTAAGCCTAGCCAGCACTTGTGCCCCCTGCCTTGATCCTGGCCAGCACTGCACTTGTGCCCATGCCGTAAGCCTAGCCCGCACTTGTGCCCAGGCCTTAAGCCTGGCTGGCACTTGTGCCCATGCCTTAAGCCTAGCCGGCACTTGTGGCCCCTGCCTTGATCCTAGCCAGCACTGCACTTGTGCCCAGGCCTTAAGCCTAGCCTGCACTTGTGCCCCGGCCTTAAGCCTAGCCTGCACTTGTGCCCCGGCCTTAAGCCTAACCCGCACTTGTGCCCAGGCCTTAAGCCTAGCCCGCACTTGTGCCCAGGCCTTAAGCCTAGCCCGCACTTGTGCCCCCTGCCTTGATCCTAGCCAGCACTGCACTTGTGCCCAGGCCTTAAGCCTAGCCTGCACTTGTGCCCAGGCCTTAAGCCTAGCCTGCACTTGTGCCCAGGCCTTAAGCCTAGCCCGCACTTGTGCCCAGGCCTTAAGCCTAGCCCGCACTTGTGCCCAGGCCTTAAGCCTAGCCCGCACTTGTGCCCAGGCCTTAAGCCTAGCCCGCACTTGTGCCCCCTGCCTTGATCCTAGCCAGCACTTGTGCCCAGGCCTTAAGCCTAGCCTGCACTTGTGCCCTGGCCTTAAGCCTAGCCCGCACTTGTGCCCCGGCCTTAAGCCTAGCCCGCACTTGTGCCCCGGCCTTAAGCCTAACCCGCACTTGTGCCCAGGCCTTGAGCCTAGCCCGCACTTGTGCCCAGGCCTTAAGCCTAGCCCGCACTTGTGCCCCGGCTTTAAGCTTAGCCCGCACTTGTGCCCCGGCTTTAAGCTTAGCCCGCACTTGTGCCCAGGCCTTAAGCCTAGCCCGCACTTGTGCCCCGGCCTTAAGCCGAGCCCGCACTTGTGCCCCGGCCTTAAGTCGAGCCCGCACTTGTGCCCCGGCCTTAAGCCGAGCCCGCACTTGTGCCCCTGCCTTAAGTCGAGCCCGCACTTGTGCCCCTGCCTTAAGCCGAGCCCGCACTTGTGCCCCTGCCTTAAGCCGAGCCCACACTTGTGCCCCTGCCTTAAGCCGAGCCCGCACTTGTGCCCCTGCCTTAAGCCGAGCCCGCACTTGTGCCCCTGCCTTAAGCCGAGCCCGCACTTGTGCCCCGGCCTTAAGCCTAGCCCGCACTTGTGCCCCTGCCTTAAGCCTAGCCCGCACTTGTGCCCCTGCCTTAAGCCTAGCCCGCACTTGTGCCCAGACCTAAAGCCTAGCCCGCACTTGTGCCCAGGCCTTAAGCCTAGCCCGCACTTGTGCCCAGGCCTTAAGCCTAGCCCGCACTTGTGCCCAGGCCTTAAGCCTAGCCCGCTCTTGTGCCCAGGCCTTAAGCCTAGCCCGCACTTGTGCCCAGGCCTTAAGCCTAGCCCGCACTTGTGCCCCCTGCCTTGATCCTAGCCAGCACTTGTGCCCAGGCCTTAAGCCAAGCCCGCACTTGTGCCCCTGCCTTAAGCCTAGCCCGCACTTGTGCCCCTGCCTTAAGCCTAGCCCGCACTTGTGCCCAGGCCTTAAGCCTAGCCCGCACTTGTGCCCAGGCCTTAAGCCCAGCCCGCACTTGTGCCCAAGCCTTAAGCCTAGCCCGCACTTGTGCCCAGGCCTTAAGCCTAGCCCGCACTTGTGCCCAGGCCTTAAGCCTAGCCCGCACTTGTGCCCAGGCCTTAAGCCTAGCCCGCACTTGTGCCCAGGCCTTAAGCCTAGCCCGCTCTTGTGCCCAGGCCTTAAGCCTAGCCCGCACTTGTGCCCAGGCCTTAAGCCTAGCCCGCACTTGTGCCCCCTGCCTTGATCCTAGCCAGCACTTGTGCCCAGGCCTTAAGCCAAGCCCGCACTTGTGCCCCTGCCTTAAGCCTAGCCCGCACTTGTGCCCCTGCCTTAAGCCTAGCCCGCACTTGTGCCCAGGCCTTAAGCCTAGCCCGCACTTGTGCCCAGGCCTTAAGCCCAGCCCGCACTTGTGCCCAAGCCTTAAGCCTAGCCCGCACTTGTGCCCAGGCCTTAAGCCTAGCCCGCACTTGTGCCCAGGCCTTAAGCCAAGCCCGCACTTGTGCCCCTGCCTTAAGCCTAGCCCGCACTTGTGCCCCTGCCTTAAGCCTAGCCCGCACTTCTGCCCAGGCCTTAAGCCTAGCCCGCACTTGTGCCCAGGCCTTAAGCCTAGCCCGCACTTGTGCCCAGGCCTAAAGCCTAGCCCGCACTTGTGCCCAGGCCTAAAGCCTAGCCCGCACTTGTGCCCAGGCCTTAAGCCTAGCCCGCACTTGTGCCCTGGCCTTAAGCCTAGCCCGCACTTGTGCCCTGGCCTTAAGCCTAGCCCGCACTTGTGCCCAGGCCTTAAGCCAAGCCCGCACTTGTGCCCCTGCCTTAAGCCTAGCCCGCACTTGTGCCCCTGCCTTAAGCCTAGCCCGCACTTGTGCCCAGGCCTTAAGCCTAGCCCGCACTTGTGCCCAGGCCTTAAGCCTAGCCCGCACTTGTGCCCAGGCCTAAAGCCTAGCCCGCACTTGTGCCCAGGCCTAAAGCCTAGCCCGCACTTGTGCCCAGGCCTTAAGCCTAGCCCGCACTTGTGCCCTGGCCTTAAGCCTAGCCCGCACTTGTGCCCTGGCCTTAAGCCTAGCCCGCACTTGTGCCCCGGCCTTAAGCCTAGCCCGCACTTGTGCCCCGGCCTTAAGCCTAGCCCGCACTTGTGCCCCGGCCTTAAGCCTAGCCCACACTTGTGCCCCGGCCTTAAGCCTAGCCCGCACTTGTGCCCAGGCCTTAAGCCTAGCCCGCACTTGTGCCCAGGCCTTAAGCCTAGCCCGCACTTGTGCCCAGGCCTTAAGCCTAGCCCGCACTTGTGCCCAGGCCTTAAGCCTAGCCCGCACTTGTGCCCAGGCCTTAAGCCTAGCCTGCACTTGTGCCCCCTGCCTTGATCCTAGCCAGCACTTGTGCCAAGGCCTTAAGCCTAGCCCGCACTTGTGCCCAGGCCTTAAGCCTAGCCTGCACTTTTGAGCCCCTTGAATGCTTGTTTGTTTGTTTTTGTCTTCAGCTTCATGTTGGTTATGCACATAGGGCCAGCTTTACGCTCTTCGCTCTTGTCCCGTCTGAATGCGCATGCACGACTGTAATTGGGGAAGAAGGCATTACCCATTTACGGAGGACAGACAAGAAGTGCCTGGTCGCTTGGAGCATGGGGTTATGGAGAGGCTCCGCACTGTACAACAAAGGATCTAGTCCTAAATGTCCAAGTACAGAGTAGAGGGGTGAAAGCTAGCTCTTCACCCCTATGGGTGCCTAACCCTTTATGCAAAGAGTGCAAAGAGTTAGCTGAATGCCTTAAGCCTAGCCAGCACTTGTGCCCCCTGCCTTGATCCTGGCCAGCACTGCACTTGTGCCCATGCCGTAAGCCTAGCCCGCACTTGTGCCCAGGCCTTAAGCCTGGCTGGCACTTGTGCCCATGCCTTAAGCCTAGCCGGTACTTGTGGCCCCTGCCTTGATCCTAGCCAGCACTGCACTTGTGCCCAGGCCTTAAGCCTAGCCCGCACTTGTGCCCCGGCCTTAAGCCTAGCCCGCACTTGTGCCCAGGCCTTAAGGCTAGCCCACACTTGTGCCCCCTGCCTTGATCCTAGCCCGCACTTGTGCCCAGGCCTTAAGCCTAGCCTGCACTTGTGCCCCGGCCTTAAGCCTAGCCCGCACTTGTGCCCCGGCCTTAAGCCTAGCCCGCACTTGTGCCCCGGCCTTAAGCCTAACCCGCACTTGTGCCCAGGCCTTAAGCCTAGCCCGCACTTGTGCCCAGGCCTTAAGCCTAGCCCACACTTGTGCCCCGGCTTTAAGCTTAGCCCGCACTTGTGCCCCGGCTTTAAGCTTAGCCCGCACTTGTGCCCCGGCCTTAAGCCGAGCCCGCACTTGTGCCCAGGCCTTAAGCCTAGCCCGCACTTGTGCCCCGGCCTTAAGCCTAGCCCGCACTTGTGCCCAGGCCTTAAGCCTAGCCCGCACTTGTGCCCAGGCCTTAAGCCTAGCCCGCACTTGTGCCCAGGCCTTAAGCCTAGCCCGCACTTGTGCCCAGGCCTTAAGCCTAGCCCGCACTTGTGCCCAGGCCTTAAGCCTAGCCCGCACTTGTGCCCCCTGCCTTGATCCTAGCCAGCACTTGTGCCCAGGCCTTAAGCCTAGCCCGCACTTGTGCCCAGGCCTTAAGCCAAGCCCGCACTTGTGCCCCTGCCTTAAGCCTAGCCCGCACTTGTGCCCCTGCCTTAAGCCTAGCCCGCACTTGTGTCCAGGCCTTAAGCCTAGCCCGCACTTGTGCCCAGGCCTTAAGCCTAGCCCGCACTTGTGCCCAGGCCTTAAGCCTAGCCCGCACTTGTGCCCAGGCCTTAAGCCTAGCCCGCACTTGTGCCCTGGCCTTAAGCCTAGCCCGCACTTGTGCCCTGGCCTTAAGCCTAGCCCGCACTTGTGCCCAGGCCTTAAGCCTAGCCCGCACTTGTCCTCAGGCCATAAGCCTAGCCCGCACTTGTGCCCCGGCCTTAAGCCTAGCCCGCACTTGTGCCCCGGCCTTAAGCCTAGCCCGCACTTGTGCCCCGGCCTTAAGCCTAGCCCGCACTTGTGCCCCGGCCTTAAGCCTAGCCCGCACTTGTGCCCCGGCCTTAAGCCTAGCCCGCACTTGTGCCCCGGCCTTAAGCCTAGCCCGCACTTGTGCCCCGGCCTTAAGCCTAGCCCGCACTTGTGCCCAGGCCTTAAGGCTAGCCCACACTTGTGCCCCCTGCCTTGATCCTAGCCCGCACTTGTGCCCAGGCCTTAAGCCTAGCCCGCACTTGTGCCCAGGCCTTAAGCCTAGCCCGCACTTGTGCCCCCTGCCTTAAGCCTAGCCCGCACTTGTGCCCAGGCCTAAAGCCTAGCCAGCACTTGTGCCCAGGCCTTAAGCCTAGCCCGCACTTGTGCCCAGGCCTTAAGCCTAGCCCGCACTTGTGCCCCCTGCCTTGATCCTAGCCAGCACTTGTGCCCAGGCCTTAAGCCTAGCCCGCACTTGTGCCCAGGCCTTAAGCCAAGCCCGCACTTGTGCCCCTGCCTTAAGCCTAGCCCGCACTTGTGCCCCTGCCTTAAGCCTAGCCCGCACTTGTGTCCAGGCCTTAAGCCTAGCCCGCACTTGTGCCCAGGCCTTAAGCCTAGCCCGCACTTGTGCCCAGGCCTTAAGCCTAGCCCGCACTTGTGCCCAGGCCTTAAGCCTAGCCCGCACTTGTGCCCTGGCCTTAAGCCTAGCCCGCACTTGTGCCCTGGCCTTAAGCCTAGCCCGCACTTGTGCCCAGGCCTTAAGCCTAGCCCGCACTTGTCCTCAGGCCATAAGCCTAGCCCGCACTTGTGCCCCGGCCTTAAGCCTAGCCCGCACTTGTGCCCCGGCCTTAAGCCTAGCCCGCACTTGTGCCCCGGCCTTAAGCCTAGCCCGCACTTGTGCCCCGGCCTTAAGCCTAGCCCGCACTTGTGCCCCGGCCTTAAGCCTAGCCCGCACTTGTGCCCCGGCCTTAAGCCTAGCCCGCACTTGTGCCCAGGCCTTAAGGCTAGCCCACACTTGTGCCCCCTGCCTTGATCCTAGCCCGCACTTGTGCCCAGGCCTTAAGCCTAGCCCGCACTTGTGCCCAGGCCTTAAGCCTAGCCTGCACTTTTGAGCCCCTTGAATGCTTGTTTGTTTGTTTTTGTCTTCAGCTTCATGTTGGTTATGCACATAGGGCCAGCTTTACGCTCTTCGCTCTTGTCCCGTCTGAATGCGCATGCACGACTGTAATTGGGGAAGAAGGCATTACCCATTTACGGAGGAGAGACAAGAAGTGCCTGGTCGCTTGGAGCATGGGGTTATGTAGAGGCTCCGCACTGTACAACAAAGGATCTAGTCCTAAATGTCCAAGTACAGAGTAGAGGGGTGAAAGCTAGCTCTTCACCCCTATGGGTGCCTAACCCTTTATGCAAAGAGTGCAAAGAGTTAGCTGAATGCCTTAAGCCTAGCCAGCACTTGTGCCCCCTGCCTTGATCCTGGCCAGCACTGCACTTGTGCCCATGCCTTAAGCCTGGCTGGCACTTGTGCCCATGCCTTAAGCCTAGCCGGCACTTGTGGCCCCTGCCTTGATCCTAGCCAGCACTGCACTTGTGCCCAGGCCTTAAGCCTAGCCTGCACTTGTGCCCCGGCCTTAAGCCTAGCCCGCACTTGTGTCCAGGCCTTAAGCCTAGCCCGCACTTGTGCCCAGGCCTTAAGCCTAGCCCGCACTTGTGCCCAGGCCTTAAGCCTAGCCCGCACTTGTGCCCAGGCCTTAAGCCTAGCCCGCACTTGTGCCCCGGCCTTAAGCCTAACCCGCACTTGTGCCCAGGCCTTAAGCCTAGCCCGCACTTGTGCCCAGGCCTTAAGCCTAGCCCGCACTTGTGCCCCGGCTTTAAGCTTAGCCCGCACTTGTGCCCCGGCTTTAAGCTTAGCCCGCACTTGTGCCCAGGCCTTAAGCCTAGCCCGCACTTGTGCCCCGGCCTTAAGCCGAGCCCGCACTTGTGCCCCGGCCTTAAGCCGAGCCCGCACTTGTGCCCCGGCCTTAAGCCGAGCCCGCACTTGTGCCCCGGCCTTAAGCCGAGCCCGCACTTGTGCCCCGGCCTTAAGCCTAGCCCGCACTTGTGCCCAGGCCTTAAGCCTAGCCCGCACTTGTGCCCAGGCCTTAAGCCTAGCCCGCACTTGTGCCCCGGCCTTAAGCCTAGCCCGCACTTGTGCCCCCTGCCTTGATCCTAGCCAGCACTTGTGCCCAGGCCTTAAGCCTAGCCCGCACTTGTGCCCAGGCCTTAAGCCTAGCCTGCACTTTTGAGCCCCTTGAATGCTTGTTTGTTTGTTTTTGTCTTCAGCTTCATGTTGGTTATGCACATAGGGCCAGCTTTACGCTCTTCGCTCTTGTCCCGTCTGAATGCGCATGCACGACTGTAATTGGGGAAGAAGGCATTACCCATTTACGGAGGACAGACAAGAAGTGCCTGGTCGCTTGGAGCATGGGGTTATGGAGAGGCTCCGCACTGTACAACAAAGGATCTAGTCCTAAATGTCCAAGTACAGAGTAGAGGGGTGAAAGCTAGCTCTTCACCCCTATGGGTGCCTAACCCTTTATGCAAAGAGTGCAAAGAGTTAGCTGAATGCCTTAAGCCTAGCCAGCACTTGTGCCCCCTGCCTTGATCCTGGCCAGCACTGCACTTGTGCCCATGCCTTAAGCCTGGCTGGCACTTGTGCCCATGCCTTAAGCCTAGCCGGCACTTGTGGCCCCTGCCTTGATCCTAGCCAGCACTGCACTTGTGCCCAGGCCTTAAGCCTAGCCCGCACTTGTGTCCAGGCCTTAAGCCTAGCCCGCACTTGTGCCCAGGCCTTAAGCCTAGCCCGCACTTGTGCCCAGGCCTTAAGCCTAGCCCGCACTTGTGCCCCGGCTTTTAGCTTAGCCCGCACTTGTGCCCCGGCTTTAAGCTTAGCCCGCACTTGTGCCCAGGCCTTAAGCCGAGCCCGCACTTATGCCCCGGCCTTAAGCCGAGCCCGCACTTGTGCCCCGGCCTTAAGCCGAGCCCGCACTTGTGCCCCGGCCTTAAGCCGAGCCCGCACTTGTGCCCCGGCCTTAAGCCGAGCCCGCACTTGTGCCCCTGCCTTAAGCCGAGCCCGCACTTGTGCCCCTGCCTTAAGCCGAGCCCGCACTTGTGCCCCTGCCTTAAGCCTAGCCCGCACTTGTGCCCAGGCCTTAAGCCTAGCCCGCACTTGTGCCCAGGCCTTAAGCCGAGCCCGCACTTGTGCCCCGGCCTTAAGCCTAGCCCGCACTTGTGCCCCTGCCTTGATCCTAGCCAGCACTTGTGCCCAGGCCTTAAGCCTAGCCCGCACTTGTGCCCAGGCCTTAAGCCTAGCCCGCACTTGTGCCCCTGCCTTAAGCCTAGCCCGCACTTGTGCCCCTGCCTTAAGCCTAGCCCGCACTTGTGCCCAGGCCTTAAGCCTAGCCCGCACTTGTGCCCAGGCCTTAAGCCTAGCCCGCACTTGTGCCCAGGCCTAAAGCCTAGCCCGCACTTGTGCCCAGGCCTTAAGCCTAGCCCGCACTTGTGCCCCGGCCTTAAGCCTAGCCCGCACTTGTGCCCCGGCCTTAAGCCTAGCCCGCACTTGTGCCCAGGCCTTAAGCCTAGCCCGCACTTGTCCTCAGGCCATAAGCCTAGCCCGCACTTGTGCCCCGGCCTTAAGCCTAGCCGCACTTGTGCCCCGGCCTTAAGCCTAGCCCGCACTTGTGCCCCGGCCTTAAGCCTAGCCCGCACTTGTGCCCAGGCCTTAAGCCTAGCCCGCACTTGTGCCCAGGCCTTAAGCCTAGCCCGCACTTGTGCCCAGGCCTTAAGCCTAGCCTGCACTTGTGCCCCCTGCCTTGATCCTAGCCAGCACTTGTGCCCAGGCCTTAAGCCTAGCCCGCACTTGTGCCCAGGCCTTAAGCCTAGCCTGCACTTTTGAGCCCCTTGAATGCTTGTTTGTTTGTTTTTGTCTTCAGCTTCATGTTGGTTATGCACATAGGGCCAGCTTTACGCTCTTCGCTCTTGTCCCGTCTGAATGCGCATGCAAGACTGTAATTGGGGAAGAAGGCATTACCCATTTACGGAGGACAGACAAGAAGTGCCTGGTCGCTTGGAGCATGGGGTTATGGAGAGGCTCCGCACTGTACAACAAAGGATCTAGTCCTAAATGTCCAAGTACAGAGTAGAGGGGTGAAAGCTAGCTCTTCACCCCTATGGGTGCCTAACCCTTTATGCAAAGAGTGCAAAGAGTTAGCTGAATGCCTTAAGCCTAGTCAGCACTTGTGCCCCCTGCCTTGATCCTGGCCAGCACTGCACTTGTGCCCATGCCGTAAGCCTAGCCCGCACTTGTGCCCATGCCTTAAGCCTAGCCGGCACTTGTGGCCCCTGCCTTGATCCTAGCCAGCACTGCACTTGTGCCCAGGCCTTAAGCCTAGCCTGCACTTGTGCCCCGGCCTTAAGCCTAGCCTGCACTTGTGCCCCGGCCTTAAGCCTAGCCCGCACTTGTGCCCCGGCCTTAAGCCTAACCTGCACTTGTGCCCAGGCCTTAAGCCTAGCCCGCACTTGTGCCCAGGCCTTAAGCCTAGCCCGCACTTGTGCCCAGGCCTTAAGCCTAGCCCGCACTTGTGCCCCGGCTTTAAGCTTAGCTTATGGTATAGAGTGTAGGGTGTAGAGTGTAGGGTGTAGAGTGTAGGGTATAAAGTGTAGGGTATAGAGTGTAGGGTTTAGAGTGTATGTTATAGAGTATAGAGTGTAGGGTATAGAGTGTATAGTGTAGGGTATAGAGTGTTGGGATATAGAGTGTCGGGTATAGAGTGTAGGGTATAGATTGTAGAGTGTAGGGTGTAGAGTGTAGGGTATAGAGTGTAGGGTATAGAGTATAGAGTGTAGGGTATAGAGTGTTGGGATATAGAGTGTAGGGTATAGATTGTAGGGTATAGAGTATATAGTGTAGGGTATAGAGTGTAGGTTATAGAGTGGAGAGTGTAGGGTATAGAGTGTAGGGTATAGAGTGTAGGGTATAGAGTGTAGGGTATAGAGTGTAGGGTATAGAGTGTAGGGTATAGAGTGTAGGGTATAGAGTGTAGGGTATAGAGTGTAGGGTATAGAGTGTAGGGTATAGAGTGTAGGGTATAGAGTGTATGTTATAGAGTGTATGTTATAGAGTCTAGGGTATAGAGTGTAGGGTATAGAGTGTAGAGTGTAGGGTATATAGTGTAGGGTATAGAGTGTAGGGTATAGAGTAGGGTATAGATTTTAGAGTGTAGGGTATAGAGTGTAGGGTATAGAGTGTAGGGTATAGAGTGTAGGGTATAGAGTGTAGGGTATAGAGTGTAGATTGTATGGTATAGAGTGTAGGGTATAGAGTGTAGATTGTATGGTATAGAGTGTAGGGTATAGAGTGTATAGTGTAGAGTGTAGGGTATAGATTGCAGGGTATAGAGTGTAGGGTATAGAGTGTAGGGTATAGAGTGTAGATTGTATGGTATAGAGTGTAGGGTATAGAGTGTAGGGTGTAGATTGTATGGTATAGAGTGTAGGGTGTAGAGTGTAGGGTATAGATTGCAGGGTATAGAGTGTGGGGTATAGAGTGTGGGGTATAGAGTGTAGGGTATAAAGTGTAGAGTGTAGGGTATAGAGTGTAGGGTATAGAGTGTAGATTGTATGGTATAGAGTGTAGGGTATAGAGTGTAGGGTGTAGGGTATAGAGTGTAGAGTGTAGATTGTATGGTATAGAGTGTAGGGTGTAGGGTATAGAGTGTAGGGTATAGAGTGTAGATTGTATGGTATAGAGTGTAGGGTATAGAGTGTATAGTGTAGAGTGTAGGGTATAGAGTGCATGATATAGAGGGTAGGGTGTAGAGTGTACGGTGTAGAGTGTAGGGTATAGAGTGTAGGGTATAGAGTGTAGGGTATAGAGTGTAGGGTATAGAGTGTAGGGTATAGAGTGTAGGGTATAGAGTGTAGGGTATAGAGTGTAGGGTATAGAGTGTAGGGTATAGAGTGTAGGGTATAGAGTGTAGGGTATAGAGTGTAGGGTATAGAGTGTAGGGTATAGAGTGTAGGGTATAGAGTGTAGGGTATAGAGTGTAGGGTGTATAGTGTAGGGTGTAGGGTATATAGTGTAGGGTGTAGGGTATAGAGTGTAGAGTGTAGATTGTATGGTATAGAGTGTAGGGTGTAGGGTATAGAGTGTAGGGTATAGAGTGTAGGGTATAGAGTGTAGGGTATAGAGTGTAGGGTATAGAGTGTAGGGTATAGAGTGTAGGGTATAGAGTGTAGGGTATAGAGTGTAGGGTATAGAGTGTAGGGTATAGAGTGTAGGGTATAGAGTGTAGGGTATAGAGTGTAGGGTATAGAGTGTAGGGTATAGAGTGTAGGGTATAGAGTGTAGGGTATAGAGTGTAGGGTATAGAGTGTAGGGTATAGAGTGTAGGGTAAAGAGTGTAGGGTATAGAGTGTAAGGTATAGAGTATATAGTGTAGGGTATAGAGTGTAGGGAGTGGAGAATGTAGGGTATAGAGTGTAAGGTATAGAGTGTAGAAAGTAGGGTATAGTGTGTAGGGTATAGAGTGTAGGGTATAGAGTGTAGAAAGTAGGGTATAGTGTGTAGGGTATAGAGTGTAGAAAGTAGGGTATAGTGTGTAGGGTATAGAGTGTAGGGTATAGAGTGTAGATTGTATGGTATAGAGTGTAGGGTATAGAGTGTATAGTGTAGGGTATAGAGTGTAGGCTATAGAGTGTAGGGTATAGAGTATATAGTGTAGGGTGTAGAGTGTAGGGTATAGAGTGTAGGGTATAAAGTGTAGAGTGTAGGGTATAGAGTGTAGAGTGTAGGGTGTAGAGTGTAGGGTGTAGAGTGTAGGGTATAGAGTGTAGGGTGTAGAGTGTATGGTATAATGTGTAGAGTGTAGGGTATATGGTGTAGGGTGTAGGGTATAGAGTGTAGAGTGTAGGGTATAGAGTGTAGGGTATAGATTGTAGGGTAAAGAGTGTAGGGTATAGAGTGTAGATTGTATGGTATAGAGTGTAGGGTATAGAGTATAGAGTGTAGGGTATAGAGTGTAAGGTATAGAGTATATAGTGTAGGGTATAGAGTGTAGGTTATAGAGTGTAGAGTGTAGGGTATAGAGTGTAGGGTATAGGGTGTAGGGTGTAGAGTGTAGGGTATAGAGTGTAGGGTGTAGAGTGTAGGGTGTAGAGTGTGGGGTGTAGAGTGTATGATATAGAGTGTAGGGTATAGAGTGTATGGTATAGATTGCAGGGTATAGAGTGTAGGGTATAGAGTGTAGAGTGTAGGGTATAGAGTGTAGGGTATATAGCATATGGTATAGAGTGTAGGGAATAGAGTGTAGATTGTATGGTGTAGAGTGTAGGGTATAGAGTGTAGGGTATAGAGTGTAGGGTATAGAGTGTAGGGAATAGAGTGTAGAGTGTAGGGTATAGAGTGTATGGTGTAGAGTGTAGGGTATAGAGTATAGAGTGCAGGGTATAGAGTGTATGGAATAGAGTGTATGGAATATAGTGTACGGTGTAGGGTATAGATTGTAGGGTATAGAGTGTAGGGTATAGAGTGCATGATATAGAGGGTAGGGTGTAGAGTGTATGGTATAGAGTGTACGATATAGAGTGTATGGTATAGAGTGTAGGGTATAGAGTGTAGGGTATAGAGTGTAGGGTATAGAGTGTAGGGTATAGAGTGTAGGGTATAGAGTGTAGGGTATAGAGTGTAGGGTATAGAGTGTAGGGTATAGAGTGTAGGGTATAGAGTGTAGGGTATAGAGTGTAGGGTATAGAGTGTAGGGTATAGAGTGTAGGGTATAGTGTGTAGGGTATAGAGTGTAGGGTATAGAGTGTAGGGTGTATGGTATAATGTGTAGAGTGTTGGGTATAGAGTGTAGGGTATAGAGTGTAGGGTGTAGAGTGTAGGGTGTAGAGTGTAGGGTGTAGAGTGTAGGGTGTAGAGTGTAGGGTGTAGAGTGTAGGGATTAGAGTGTAGGGATTAGAGTGTAGGGATTAGAGTGTAGGGATTAGAGTGTAGGGATTAGAGTGTAGGGTAAGGAGTGTAGGGTATAGAGTGTTGGGTATAGAGTGTAGGGTGTAGAGTGTAGGGTATAGAGTGTAGGGTGTAGAGTGTAGGGTGTAGAGTGTAGGGTTTAGAGTGTATGGTATAGAGTGTAGGGTATAGAGTGTAGAGTGTAGGGATTAGAGTGTAGGGTATAGAGTGTAGAGTGTACGGTATAGAGTGTTGGGCTATAGAGTGTAGGGTATAGAGTATAGGGTATAGAGTGTAGGGTATAGAGTGTAGGGTATACAGTGTAGGGTATAAAGTATAGAGTGTAGAGTGTAGGGTATAGAGTGTAGAGTTTAGGGTATAGAGTGTAGGGTGTAGGGTTTAGAGTGTATGGTGTAGAGTGTAGGGTATAGAGTGTAGGGTATAGAGTGTAGGGTATAGAGTGTAGGGTATAGAGTGTAGGGTATAGAGTGTAGGGTATAGAGTGTAGGGTATAGAGTGTAGGGTATAGAGTGTAGGGTATAGAGTGTAGGGTATAGAGTGTAGGGTATAGAGTGTAGGGTATAGAGTGTAGGGTATAGAGTGTAGGGTATAGAGTGTAGGGTATAGAGTGTAGGGTATAGAGTGTAGGGTATAGAGTGTAGGGTATAGAGTGTACGGTATAGAGTGTACAGTGTAGGGTATAGAGTGTATTGTATAGAGTGTATGGTGTAGAGTGTAGGGTATAGAATGTATAGTGTAGGGTATAGAGTGTATGGTGTAGAGTGTAGGGAATAGAGTGTAGGGTATAGAGTGTACGGTATAGAGTGTTGGGGTATAGAGTATAGGGTATAGAGTGTAGGGTATAGAGTGTAGGGTATAGAGTGTAGGGTATAGAGTGTAGGGTATAGAGTGTAGGGTATAGAGTGTAGGGTATAAAGTATAGAGTGTAGGGTATAGAGTGTAGGGTGTAGGGTATAGAGTGTAGAGTTTAGGGTATAGAGTGTAGGGTTTAGAGTGTAGGGTTTAGAGTGTAGGGTTTAGAGTGTATGGTATAGAGTGTAGGGTATAGAGTGTAGGGTATAGAGTGTAGGGTATAGATTGTAGGGTATAGAGTGTATTGTATAGGGTATAGAGTGTATGGTGTAGAGTGTAGGGTATAGAGTGTATAGTGTAGGGTATAGAGTGTAGGGTATAGAGTGTATGGTATAGAGTGTAGGGTATAGAGTGTAGAGTGTAGGGTATAGAGTTTAGGGTATAGAGTGTATGGTGTAGAGTGTAGGGAATAGAGTGTAGGGTATAGAGTATATGGTATAGAGTGTAGGGTATAGAGTATAGAGTGTAGGGTATAGAGTGTAGGGTATAGAGTGTATGGTATAGAGTGTAGGGAATAGAGTGTAGAGTGTAGGGTATAGAGTGTAGGGTATAGAGTGTAGGGTATAGAGTGTAGGGTATAGAGTGTAGGGTATAGAGTGTAGGGTATAGAGTGTAGGGTATAGAGTGTAGGGTATAGAGTGTAGAGTGTAGGGTATATAGTGTAGGGTATAGAGTATAGAGTGTAGGGTATAGGGTGTAGAGTGTAGGGTGTAGAGTGTAGGGTATAGAGTGTAGGGTATAGAGTGTAGGGTATAGAGTGTAGGGTATAGAGTGTAGAGTGTAGGGTATATAGTGTAGGGTATAGAGTATAGAGTGTAGGGTATAGAGTGTAGAGTGTAGGGTATAGAGTGTATGGTATAGAGTAGGGTATAGAGTGTAGGGTATAAAGAGTAGAGTGTAGGGTATAGAGTGTAGAGTATAGAGTGTTGGGTGTAGAGTGTAGGGTATATAGTGTAGGGTATAGAGTGTAGGGTATATAGTGTAGGGTATAGAGTGTATGGTATACAGTATAGAGTGTAGGGTATAGAGTGTTGGGTATAGATTGTAGAGTGTAGTGTATAGAGTATAGGGTATAGAGTGTATGGTGTAGAGTGTAGGGTATAGAGTGTATAGTGTAGGGTATAGAGTGCAGGGTATCGAGTGTATGGAATAGAGTGTATGGAATATAGTGTACGGTATAGAGTGTAGAGTGTAGGGTATAGAGCGTAGGGTGTAGGGTATAGATTGTAGGGTATAGAGTGTAGGGTATAGAGTGTAGAGTGTAGGGTATAGAGTGCATGGTATAGAGTGTAGGGTGTAGAGTGTATGGTATAGAGTGTACAGTATAGAGTGTATGGTGTAGAGTGTAGGGTATAGAGTGTAGGGTACAGAGTGTAGGGTGTAGGGTATAGAGTGTAGGGTGTAGAGTGTATGGTATAGAGTGTAGGGTACAGAGTGTAGGGTATAGAGTGTAGGGTATAGAGTGTAGGGTGTAGAGTGTAGGGTATAGAGTGTAGGGTATAGAGTGTAGGGTATAGAGTGTAGGGTATAGAGTGTAGGGTATAGAGTGTAGGGTATAGAGTGTAGGGTATAGAGTGTAGGGTATAGAGTGTAGGGTATAGAGTGTAGGGTATAGAGTGTAGGGTATAGAGTGTAGGGTATAGAGTGTAGGGTATAGAGTGTAGGGTATAGAGTGTAGGGTATAGAGTGTAGGGTATAGAGTGTAGGGTATAGAGTGTAGGGTATAGAGTGTAGGGTATAGAGTGTAGGGTATAGAGTGTACGGTATAGAGTGTATTGTATAGGGTATAGAGTGTATGGTGTAGAGTGTAGGGAATAGAGTGTAGGGAATAGAGTGTAGGGAATAGAGTGTAGGGAATAGAGTGTAGGGTATAGAGTGTACGGTATAGAGTGTTGGGCTATAGAGTGTAGGGTATAGAGTGTAGGGTATAGAGTGTAGGGTATAGAGTGTAGGGTATAGAGTGTAGGGTTTAGAGTGTATGGTATAGAGTGTAGGGTATAGAGTGTAGGGTGTAGAGTGTAGGGTATAGAGTGTAGGGTGTAGAGTGTAGGGTATAGAGTTTAGGGTATAGAGTGTATGGTGTAGAGTGT
The DNA here is from genome assembly GCF_032444005.1 of Ranitomeya imitator. Classification (NCBI taxonomy): domain Eukaryota; kingdom Metazoa; phylum Chordata; class Amphibia; order Anura; family Dendrobatidae; genus Ranitomeya; species Ranitomeya imitator. The sequence continues at coordinate 189,094 of NW_027194095.1, forward strand.
AGGGAATAGAGTGTAGGGTATAGAGTATATGGTATAGAGTATAGAGTGTAGGGTATAGAGTGTATGGTATAGAGTGTAGGGTATAGAGTGTAGGGTGTAGAGTGTAGGGTATAGAGTGTATGGTATAATGTGTAGGGTATAGAGTGTAGAGTGTAGGGTACAGAGTGTAGGGTGTAGGGTATAGAGTGTAGGGTGTAGAGTGTAGGGTATAGAGTGTATGGTATAGAGTAGGGCATAGAGTGTAGGGTATAGAGTGTAGAGTGTAGGGAATAGAGTGTAGAGTGTAGGGTATAGAGTGTAGGGTATAAAGAGTAGAGTGTAGGGTATAGAGTGTAGGGTATGGAGTGTATGGTATAGAGTGTAGGGTATAGAGTGTAGAGTATAGAGTGTTGGGTGTATAGTGTAGGGTATATAGTGTAGGGTATAGAGTGTAGGGTATATAGTGTAGGGTATAGAGTGTATGGTATACAGTATAGAGTGTAGGGTATAGAGTGTAGGGTATAGAGTGTTGGGTATAGATTGTAGGGTATAGAATGTAGAGTGTAGTGTATAGAGTATAGGGTATAGAGTGTATGGTGTAGAGCGTAGGGTGTAGGGTATAGATTGTAGGGTATAGAGTGTAGTGTATAGAGTGCATGGTATAGAGTGTAGGGTGTAGAGTGTATGGTATAGAGTGTACAGTATAGAGTGTAGGGTATAGAGTGTATGGTGTAGAGTGTATAGTATAGAGTGTAGGGTACAGAGTGTAGAGTGTAGGGTGTAGGGTATAGAGTGTATGGTATAGAGTGTAGGGTGTAGAGTGTATAGTATAGAGTGTAGGGTACAGAGTAGGGTGTAGGGTATAGAGTGTAGGGTATAGAGTGTAGGGTATAGAGTGTATGGTATAGAGTGTAGAGTGTAGGGTATAGAGTAGAGTGTAGGGTATAGAGTGTAGGGTATAGAGTGTAGGGTATAGAGTGTAGGGTATAGAGTGTTGGGATATAGAGTGTAGGGTATAGAGTGTCGGGTATAGAGTGTAGGGTATAGATTGTAGGGTATAGAGTATATAGTGTAGAGTGTAGGGTATAGAGTGTAGGGTGTAGAGTGTAGGGTACAGAGTGTAGGGTGTAGAGTGTAGGGTATATAGTGTAGGGTATAGAGTGTAGAGTGTAGGGTATAGAGTGTAGAGTGTAGGGTATAGAGTGTAGGGTACAGAGTGTAGGGTGTAGAGTGTAGGGTATATAGTGTAGGGTATAGAGTGTAGAGTGTAGGGTATAGAGTGTAGGGTATAGAGTGTAGGGTATAGAGTGTATGGTATAGAGTGTAGGGTATAGAGTGTAGGGTATAGAGTGTAGAGTGTAGGGTATAAAGAGTAGAGTGTAGGGTATGGAGTGTATGGTATAGAGTGTAGGGTATAGAGTGTAGGGTATAGAGTGTATGGTATACAGTATAGAGTGTAGGGTATAGAGTGTATGGTATAGAGTGTAGGGTATAGAGTGTTGGGTATAGATTGTAGGGTATAGAATGTAGAGTGTAGTGTATAGAGTGTATGGTGTAGGATATAGAGTGCAGGGTATAGAGTGTATGGAATAGAGTGTATGGAATATAGTGTACGGTATAGAGTGTAGAGAGTAGGGTATAGAGTGTAGGGTATAGAGCGTAGGGTGTAGGGTATAGATTGTAGGGTATAGAGTGTAGAGTGTAGGGTATAGAGTGCATGGTATAGAGTGTAGGGTGTAGAGTGTATGGTATAGAGTGTACAGTATAGAGTGTATGGTGTAGAGTGTAGGGTATAGAGTGTATGGTATAGAGTGTAGAGTGTATAGTATAGAGTGTAGGGTACAGAGTGTAGAGTGTAGGGTATAGAGTGTATGGTATAGAGTGTAGGGTGTAGAGTGTATAGTATAGAGTGTAGGGTACAGAGTGTAGAGTGTAGGGTATAGAGTGTAGAGTGTAGGATATAGAGTGTAGGGTCTAAAGTGTAGGGTATATAGTGTAGGGCATAGAGTGTAGGGTATAGAGTGTAGGGTATAGAGTGTATGGTGTAGAGTGTAGGGTATAGAGTGTAGAAAGTAGGGTATAGTGTGTAGGGTATAGAGTGTATAGTGTAGGGTACAGAGTGTAGATTGTATGGTATAGAGTGTAGGGTATAGAGTGTATAGTGTAGGGTATAGAGTGTTGGGATATAGAGTGTCGGGTATAGATTGTAGGGTATAGAGTGTAGGGTATAGAGTATATAGTATAGGGTATAGAGTGTAGAGTGTAGGGTATAGAGTGTATGGTATAGATTGTAGGGTATAGAGTGTAGGGTGTAGAGTGTAGGGTATAGAGTGTAGGGTATAGAGTGTAGATTGTATGGTATAGAGTGTAGGGTATAGAGTGTATAGTGTAGGGTATAGAGTGTAGGGTATAGGGTATAGAGTGTAGGGTATAGAGTATATAGTGTAGGGTATAGTGTGTAGGGTGTAGAGTGTAGGGTATAGAGTGTAGGGTATAGAGTGTAGGGTATAGAGTGTAGGGTATAGAGTGTAGAGTGTAGGATATAGAGTGTATGGTATAGAGTGTAGGGTATAGAGTGTAGGGTAAAGAGTGTAGAGTGTAGGGATTAGAGTGTAGGGATTAGAGTGTAGGGATTAGAGTGTAGGGTATAGAGTGTAGGGTATAGAGTGTAGGGTATAGAGTGTACGGTATAGATTGTTGGGCTATAGAGTGTAGGGTATAGAGTGTAGGGTATACAGTGTAGGGTATAAAGTGTAGAGTGTAGGGTATAGAGTGTAGGGTGTAGGGTATAGAGTGTAGAGTTTAGGGTATAGAGTGTAGGGTATAGAGTGTAGGGTATAGAGTGTATGGTATAGAGTGTACGGTATAGAGTGTAGAGTGTAGGGTATAGAGTGTAGGGTATAGATTGTAGGGTATAGAGTGTAGAATGTAGGGTATAGAGTGTATGGTGTAGAGTGTAGGGTATAGAGTGTAGAGTGTAGGGTATAGAGTGTATGGTGTAGAGTGTAGAGTGTAGAGTGTAGAGTGTAGGATATAGAGTGTAGAGTGTAGGGTATAAAGTGTAGGGTATAGAGTGTAGGGTATAGAGTATAGAGTGTAGGGTATAGAGTGTAGGGTATAGAGTGTAGGGTATAGAGTGTAGAGTGTAGGGTATAGAGTTTAGGGTATAGAGTGTATGGTATAGAGTGTAGAGTGTAGGGTATAGAGTGTATAGTGTAGGGTATAGAGCGTATGGTATAGAGTGTAGGGAATAGAGTGTGGAGTGTAGGGTATAGAGTGTATGGTATAGAGTGTAGGGTATAGAGTGTATAGTGTAGGGTATAGAGTGCAGGGTATAGAGTGTATGGAATAGAGTGTATGGAATATAGTGTACGGTATAGAGTGTAGGGTATTGAGCGTAGGGTGTAGGGTATAGATTGTAGGGTATAGAGTTTAGGGTATAGAGTGTAGAGTGTAGGGTATAGAGTGCATGATATAGAGTGTAGGGTGTAGAGTGTATGGTATAGAGTGTACAGTATAGAGTGTATGGTATAGAGTGTAGAGTGTAGGGTATAGAGTGTATGGTATAGGGTGTAGAGTGTATAGTATAGAGTGTAGGGTACAGAGTGTAGAGTGTAGGGTATAGAGTGTAGGGTATAGAGTGCAGGGTATAGAGTGTAGGGTATATAGTATAGAGTGTAGGGTGTAGAGTGTAGGGTATAGAGTGTAGGGTGTAGAGTGTAGGGTATAGAGTGTAGGGTATAGAGTGTAGGGTATAGAGTGTAGGGTATAGAGTGTAGGGTATAGAGTGTAGGGTATAGAGTGTAGGGTGTATAGTGTAGGGTATAGAGTGTAGGGTATAGAGTGTATGGAATAGAGTTTAGAGTGTAGGGTATAGAGTGTAGGGTATAGAGTGTATGGAATAGAGTTTAGGGTATAGAGTGTATGGTATAGAGTGTATGGTATAGAGTGTAGGGTATAGAGGGTGGGGTATAGAGTGTAGGGTATAGAGTGTAGAGTGTAGGGATTAGAGTGTAGGATATAGAGTGTATGGAATAGAGTGTAGGGTATAGAGTGAAGACTGTAGGGTATAGAGTGTAGGGTATAGAGCGTAGGGTGTAGGGTATAGAGTGTATGGTATAGAGTGTAGGGTGTACAGTGTAAGGTATAGAGTGTAGGTTATAGAGTATAGAGTGTATGGTATAGAGTGTAGGGTGTAGAGTGTATAGTATAGAGTGTAGGGTATAGATTGTATGGTATAGAGTGTAGAATATAGAGTGTAGGGTATAGAGTGTAGGGTATAGAGTGTAGGGTATAGAGTGTAGGGTATAGAGTGTAGGGTATAGAGTGTAGGGTATAGAGTGTAGGGTATAGAGTGTACGGTATAGAGCGTATGATATAGAGTGTATGTTATATAGTGTAGGGTATAGAGTGTTTGGTATAGAGTGTAAGGTATAGAGTGTAGAGAGTAGGGTATAGATTTTAGAGTGTAGAGTGTAGGGTATAGCATGTAGGGTATAGAGTGTATGGAATAGAGTGCATGGTATAGAGTGTAGGGTGTAGAGTGTAGGATATAGAGTGTAGAGTGTGGGGTATAGAGTGTAGAGTGTAGGGTATAGAGTGTATGATATAGAGTGTAGGGTATAGAGTGTATGGTATAGATTGCAGGGTATAAAGTGTAGGGTGTAGGGTATAGAGTGTAGGGTATAGAGTGTAGGGTATAGAGTGTATGGTATAGATTGTAGGGTATAGAGTGTAGGGTATAGAGTGTAGAGTGTAGGGTATAGAGTGTAGAAAGTAGGGTATTGTGTGTAGGGCGTAGAGTGTAGGGTATAGAGTGTAGGGTATAGAGTGTAGATTGTATGGTATAGAGCGTATAGTGTAGAGTATAGAGTGTAGAGTGTAGGGTATAGAGTGTTGGGATATAGAGTGTAGAGTGTAGGGTATAGAGTGTTGGGTGTAGAGTGTAGGGTATAGAGTGTAGGGTATAGAGTGTATGGTATACAGTATAGAGTGTAGGGTATAGAGTGTAGGGTATAGAGTGTAGGGTATAGAGTGCTGGGTATAGATTGTAGGGTATAGAATGTAGAGTGTAGTGTATAGAGTATAGGGTATAGAGTGTATGGTGTAGGGTATAGAGTGTATAGTGCAGGGTGTAGAGTGTAGGGTATAGAGTGTAGGGTATAGAGTGTAGGGTATAGAGTGTATGGTATAGAGTGTAGAGTGTAGGGTATAGAGTGTATGGTATAGAGTGTAGGGTGTAGAGTGTATAGTATAGAGTGTAGGGTACAGAGTGTAGGGTATAGAGTGTAGAGTGTAGGGTATAGAGTGTGTGGTATAGAGTGTAGGGTGTAGAGTGTATAGTATAGAGTGTAGGGTATAGAGTGTAGAGTGTAGGGTATAGAGTGTATGGTATAGAGTGTACGGTATAGAGTGTACAGTGTAGGGTATAGAGTGTATTGTATAGGGTATAGAGTGTATGGTGTAGAGTGTAGGGTATAGAGTGTATAGTGTAGGGTATAGAGTGTAGGGTATAGAGTGTATGGTATAGAGTGTAGGGTATAGAGTGTATGGTATAGAGTGTAGGGTATAGAGTGTAGAGTGTAGGGTATAGAGTGTAGGGTGTAGAGTGTAGGGTATAGAGTTTAGGGTATAGAGTGTATGGTGTAGAGTGTAGGGAATAGAGTGTAGGGTATAGAGTATATGGTATAGAGTGTAGGGTATAGAGTGTAGGGTATAGAGTGTAGGGTATAGAGTGTAGGGTATAGAGTGTATGGTATAGAGTGTAAGGTATAGAGTGTATGGTATAGAGTGTAGAGGGTAGAGTGTAGGGTATAGAGTGTAGGGTGTAGAGTGTAGAGTGTAGAGTGTAGAGTGTAGGGTATAGAGTGTAGAGTGTAGGGTATAGAGTGTATGGTATAATGTGTAGGGTACAGAGTGTAGGGTACAGAGTGTAGGGTACAGAGTGTAGGGTATAGAGTGTAGGGTATAGAGTGTAGAGTGTAGGGTATATAGTGTAGGGTATATAGTGTAGGGTATAGAGTGTAGGGTATAGAGTGTAGGGTATAGAGTGTAGGGTATAGAGTAGGGCATAGAGTGTAGGGTATAGAGTGTAGAGTGTAGGGAATAGAGTGTAGAGTGTAGGGTATAGAGTGTAGGGTATAAAGAGTAGAGTGTAGGGTATAGAGTGTAGAGTGTAGGGTATGGAGTGTATAGTATAGAGTGTAGGGTGTAGAGTATAGAGTGTTGGGTATAGAGTGTAGAGTGTAGGGTATAGAGTGTAGGGTATAGAGTGTAGGGTATATAGTGTAGGGTATAGAGTGTATGGTATACAGTATAGAGTGTAGGGTATAGAGTGTAGGGTATAGAGTGTATGGTATAGAGTGTAGGGTATAGAGTGTAGGGTATAGAATGTAGAGTGTAGTGTATAGAGTATAGGGTATAGAGTGTATGGTGTAGAGTGTAGGGTATAGAGTGTATAGTGTAGGGTATAGAGTGTATGGAATAGAGTGTATGGAATATAGTGTACGGTATAGAGTGTAGAGTATAGGGTGTAGGGTATAGATTGTAGGGTGTAGAGTGTAGTGTATAGAGTGCATGGTATAGAGTGTAGGGTGTAGAGTGTATGGTATAGAGTGTACAGTATAGAGTGTAGGGTATAGAGTGTATGGCATAGAGTGTAGGGTGTAGAGTGTATAGTATAGAGTGTAGAGTGTAGGGTATAGAGTGTAGAAAGTAGGGTATAGTGTGTAGGGTATAGAGTGTAGAGTGTAGGGTATAGAGTGTAGGGTATAGAGTGTAGGGTATAGAGTGTAGGGTATAGAGTGTATGGTATAGAGTGTAGGGTATAGAGTGTAGAAAGTAGGGTATAGTGTGTAGGGTATAGAGTGTAGAGTGTAGGGTATAGAGTGTAGATTGTATGGTATAGAGTGTAGGGTATAGAGTGTATAGTGTAGGGTATAGAGTGTAGGGTATAGAGTGTTGGGATATAGAGTGTAGGGTATAGAGTGTCGGGTATAGATTGTAGGGTATAGAGTGTAGGGTATAGAGTATATAGTGTAGGGTATAGGGTGTAGAGTGTAGGGTATAGAGTGTAGGGTATAGAGTGTAGGGTATAAAGTGTATGGTATAATGTGTAGGGTATAGAGTGTAGGGTGTAGAGTGTAGGGTACAGAGTGTAGGGTATATAGTGTAGGGTATAGAGTGTAGGGTATAGAGTGTAGGGTATAGAGTGTAGGGTATAGAGTGTAGGGTATAGAGTGTAGGGTATAGAGTGTAGAGTGTAGGGTATAGAGTGTAGGGTATAGAGTGTAGGGTATAGAGTGTAGGGTATAGAGTAGGGTATAGAGTGTAGGGTGTAGAGTGTAGGGTATAGAGTGTAGGGTATAAAGAGTAGAGTGTAGGGTATAGAGTGTAGAGTGTAGGGTATGGAGTGTATGGTATAGAGTGTAGGGTATAGAGTGTAGGGTATAGAGTGTAGGGTATAGAGTGTAGGGTATAGAGTGTAGGGTATAGAGTGTAGGGTATAGAGTGTAGGGTATAGAGTGTAGGGTATATAGTGTAGGGTATAGAGTGTATGGTATACAGTATAGAGTGTAGGGTATAGAGTGTAGGGTATAGAGTGTTGGGTATAGATTGTAGGGTATAGAATGTAGAGTGTAGTGTATAGGGTATAGAGTGTATGGTGTAGAGTGTATGGAATATAGTGTACGGTATAGAGTGTAGAGAGTAGGGTATATAGCGTAGGGTATAGATTGTAGGGTATAGAGTGTAGGGTGTAGAGTGTAGGGTATAGAGTGCATGGTATAGAGTGTAGGGTGTAGAGTGTATGGTATAGAGTGTACAGTATAGAGTGTATGGTGTAGAGTGTAGGGTATAGAGTGTATGGTATAGAGTGTAGGGTGTAGAGTGTATAGTATAGAGTGTAGGGTACAGAGTGTAGAGTGTAGGGTATAGAGTGTATGGTGTAGGGTGTAGAGTGTATAGTATAGAGTGTAGGGTACAGAGTGTAGGGTACAGAGTGTAGGGTATAGAGTGTAGGGTGTAGAGTGTAGGATATAGAGTGTAGAGTGTAGGGTCTAAAGTGTAGGTTATATAGTGTAGGGCATAGAGTGTAGGGTATAGAGTGTATGGTATAGAGTGTAGGGTATAGAGTGTAGAAAGTAGGGTATAGTGTGTAGGGTATAGAGTGTATAGTGTAGGGTATAGAGTGTAGATTGTATGGTATAGAGTGTAGGGTATAGAGTGTATAGTGTAGGGTATAGAGTGTAGAGTGTAGGGTATAGAGTGTTGGGAAATAGAGTGTAGGGTATAGAGTGTCGGGTATAGAGTGTAGGGTATAGATTGTAGGGTATAGAGTGTAGGGTATAGAGTATATAGTATAGGGTATAGAGTGTAGGGTATAGAGTGTAGGGTATAGAGTGTAGGGTATAGAGTGTAGGGTGTAGGGTATAGAGTGTAGAGTGTAGGGTATAGAGTGTATGGTATAGAGTGTATGGTATAGATTGTAGGGTATAGAGTGTAGGGTATAGAGTGTAGAGTGTAGGGTATAGAGTGTAGGGTATAGAGTGTAGATTGTATGGTATAGAGTGTAGGGTATATAGTGTAGAGTGTAGGGTATAGAGTGTTGGGATATAGAGTGTAGGGTATAGAGTGTAGGGTATAGAGGGTGGGGTATAGAGTGTAGGGTATAGAGTGTAGGGTATAGAGTGTAGGGTATAGAGTGTAGAGTGTAGGGTATAGAGTGTAGGGTATAGAGTGTAGAGTGTAGGGTATAGAGTGTAGGGTATAGGGTATAGAGTGTAGGGTATAGAGTATATAGTGTAGGGTATAGTGTGTAGGGTATAGAGTGTAGAGTGTAGGGTATAGAGTGTAGGGTATAGAGTGTAGGGTATAGAGTGTAGGGTATAGAGTGTAGGGTGTAGAGTGTAGGTTATAGAGTGTAGGGTATAGAATGTAGGGTATAGAGTGTAGAGTGTAGGATATAGAGTGTAGGGTGTAGAGTGTAGGGTATAGAGTGTAGGGTATAGAGTGTATGGTATAGAGTGTAGGGTATAGAGTGTAGGGTAAAGAGTGTAGAGTGTAGGGATTAGAGTGTAGGGTATAGAGTGTAGAGTGTAGGGTATAGAGTGTACGGTATAGATTGTTGGGCTATAGAGTGTAGGGTATAGAGTGTAGGGTATAGAGTGTAGGGTATAGAGTGTAGGGTATACAGTGTAGGGTATAAAGTGTAGAGTGTAGGGTATAGAGTGTAGGGTATAGAGTGTAGGGTATAGAGTGTAGGGTATTGAGTGTAGAGTGTAGAGTGTAGAGTTTAGGGTATAGAGTGTAGGGTATAGAGTGTAGGGTTTAGAGTGTATGGTATAGAGTGTAGGGTATAGAGTGTAGAGTGTAGGGTATAAAGTGTAGGGTATAGATTGTAGGGTATAGAGTGTAGAATGTAGGGTATAGAGTGTATGGTGTAGAGTGTAGGGTATAGAGTGTATAGTGTAGGGTATAGAGTGTAGGGTTTAGAGTGTAGGGTATAGAGTGTAGGGTATAGAGTGTAGAGTGTAGGGTATAGAGTGTAGGGTATAGAGTGTAGGGTATAGAGTGTAGGGTATAGAGTGTAGGGTATAGAGTGTAGGGTATAGAGTGTAGAGTGTAGGGTATAGAGTTTAGGGTATAGAGTGTATGGTATAGAGTGTATAGTGTAGGGTATAGAGTGTAGGGTATAGAGTGTAGGGTATAGAGCGTATGGTATAGAGTGTAGGGAATAGAGTATAGAGTGTAGGGTATAGAGTGTATGGTATAGAGTGTAGGGTATAGAGTGTATAGAGTGCAGGGTATAGAGTGTATGGAATAGAGTGTATGGAATATAGTGTACGGTATAGAGTGTAGAGTGTAGGGTATAGAGTGTAGGGTATAGATTGTAGGGTATAGAGTTTAGGGTATAGAGTGTAGAGTGTAGGGTATAGAGTGCATGATATAGAGTGTAGGGTGCAGAGTGTATGGTATAGAGTGTACGGTATAGATTGTTGGGCTATAGAGTGTAGGGTATAGAGTGTAGGGTATACAGTGTAGGGTATAAAGTGTAGAGTGTAGGGTATAGAGTGTAGGGTATAGAGTGTAGGGTATAGAGTGTAGGGTATAGAGTGTAGGGTATTGAGTGTAGAGTGTAGAGTGTAGGGTGTAGAGTTTAGGGTATAGAGTGTAGGGTTTAGAGTGTATGGTATAGAGTGTATGGTATAGAGTGTAGGGTATAGAGTGTAGGGTATAGAGTGTAGGGTATAGAGTGTAGGGTATAGAGTGTAGGGTATAGAGTGTAGGGTATAGAGTGTACGGTATAGAGTGTAGAGTGTAGGGTATAGAGTGTAGGGTATAAAGTGTAGGGTATAGAGTGTAGGGTTTAGAGTGTAGGGTATAGAGTGTAGGGTATAGAGTGTACGGTATAGAGTGTAGAGTGTAGGGTATAGATTGTAGGGTATAGAGTGTAGAATGTAGGGTATAGAGTGTAGGGTATAGAGTGTATAGTGTAGGGTATAGAGTGTAGGGTTTAGAGTGTAGGGTATAGAGTGTAGGGTATAGAGTGTACAGTGTAGGGTATAGAGTGTAGGGTATAGAGTGTAGAGTGTAGGATATAGAGTTTAGGGTATAGAGTGTATGGTATAGAGTGTAGAGTGTAGGGTATAGAGTGTATGGTATAGAGTGTAGGGTGTAGAGTGTATAGTATAGAGTGTAGGGTACAGAGTGTAGAGTGTAGGGTATAGAGTATAGAGTGCAGGGTATAGAGTGTAGGGTATATAGTGTAGAGTATAGAGTGTAGGGTATAGAGTGTAGGGTGTAGAGTGTAGGGTATAGAGTGTAGGGTATAGAATGTAGAGTGTAGTGTATAGAGTATAGGGTATAGAGTGTATGGTGTAGAGTGTAGGGTATAGAGTGTATGGTATAGAGTAGGGTATAGAGTGTAGGGTATAGAGTGTAGGGTATAGAGTGTAGGGTATAGAGTGTAGGGTATAGAGTGTATGGAATAGAGTGTAGAGTGTAGGGTATAGAGTTTAGGGTATAGAGTGTAGGGTATAGAGTGTATGGTATAGAGTGTAGGGTATAGAGGGTGGGGTATAGAGTGTAGGGTATAGAGTGTAGAGTGTAGGGATTAGAGTGTAGGGTATAGAGTGTAGGATATAGAGTGTATGGAATAGAGTGTAGGGTATAGAGTGAAGAGTGTAGGGTATAGAGTGTAGGGTATAGAGCATAGGGTGTAGGGTATAGAGTGTAGGGTATAGAGTGTATGGTATAGAGTGTAGGGTGTACAGTGTAAGGTATAGAGTGTAGGTTATAGAGTGTAGAGTGTAGGGCATAGAGTGTATGGTATAGAGTGTAGGGTGTAGAGTGTATAGTATAGAGTGTAGGGTATAGATTGTATGGTATAGAGTTTAGAGTGTAGGGTATAGAGTGTAGAATATAGAGTGTAGGGTATAGAGTGTAGGGTATAGAGTGTACGGTATAGAGCGTATGATATAGAGTGTATGTTATATAGTGTAGGGTATAGAGTGTTTGGTATAGAGTGTAAGGTATAAAGTGTAGAGAGTAGGGTATAGATTTTAGAGTGTAGAGTGTAGGGTATAGCATGTAGGGTATAGAGTGTATGGAATAGAGTGCATGGTATAGAGTGTAGGGTGTAGAGTGTAGGATATAGAGTGTAGAGTGTGGGGTATAGAGTTTGGGGTATAGAGTGTAGAGTGTAGGGTATAGAGTGTATGATATAGAGTGTAGGGTATAGAGTGTATGGTATAGATTGCAGGGTATAAAGTGTAGGGTATAAAGTGTAGGGTATAGAGTGTAGGGTATAGAGTGTAGAGTGTAGGGTATAGAGTGTATGGTATAGATTGTAGGGTATAGAGTGTAGGGTATAGAGTGTAGAGTGTAGGGTATAGAGTGTAGAAAGTAGGGTATAGTGTGTAGGGCGTAGAGTGTAGAGTGTAGGGTATAGAGTGTAGATTGTATGGTATAGAGTATAGGGTATAGAGTGTAGAGTGTAGGGTATAGAGTGTAGGGTATAGAGTGTTGGGATATAGAGTGTAGGGTATAGAGTGTAGGGTATAGAGTATATAGTGTAGGGTATAGAGTGTAGGGTATAGAGTGTAGAGTGTAGGGTATAGAGTGTAGGGTATAGAATGTAGGGTATAGAGTGTAGAGTGTAGGGTATAGAGTGTAGGGTATATAGTGTAGGGTATAGAGTGTAGGGTATAGAGTGTATGGTATACAGTATAGAGTGTAGGGTATAGAGTGTATGGTATAGAGTGTAGGGTATAGAGTGTTGGGTATAGAATGTAGAGTGTAGTGTATAGGGTATAGAGTGTATGGTGTAGAGTGTAGGGTATAGAGTGTATAGTGTAGGGTATAGAGTGCAGGGTATAGAGTGTATGGAATAGAGTGTATGGAATACAGTGTACGGTATAGAGTGTAGAGAGTAGGGTATAGAGTGTAGGGTATAGAGCGTAGGGTGTAGGGTATAGATTGTAGAGTGTAGGGTATAGAGTGCATGGTATAGAGTGTAGGGTGTAGAGTGTATGGTATAGAGTGTACAGTATAGAGTGTATGGTATAGAGTGTAGAGTGTAGGGTATAGAGTGTATGGTATAGAGTGTAGGGTGTAGAGTGTATAGTATAGAGTGTAGGGTACAGAGTGTAGGGTATAGAGTGTAGAGTGTAGGGTATAGAGTGTAGGGTGTAGAGTGTATAGTATAGAGTGTAGGGTACAGAGTGTAGAGTGTAGGGTATAGAGTGTAGGGTATAGAGTGTAGAGTGTAGGATATAGAGTGTAGAGTGTAGGGTATATAGTGTAGGGTATAGAGTGTAGGGTATAGAGTGTAGGGTATAGAGTGTATGGTATAGAGTGTAGAGTGTAGGGTATAGAGTGTAGAAAGTAGGGTATAGTGTGTAGGGTATAGAGTGTAGAGTGTAGGGTATAGAGTGTAGGGTATAGAGTGTAGATTGTATGGTATAGAGTGTAGGGTATAGAGTGTATAGTGTAGGGTGTAGAGTGTAGGGTATAGAGTGTAGGGTATAGAGTGTTGGGATATAGAGTGTAGGGTATAGAGTGTCGGGTATAGAGTGTAGGGTATAGAGTATAAAGTATAGAGTGTAGGGTATAGAGTGTAGGGTGTAGAGTGTAGGGTATATAGTGTAGGGTATAGAGTATAGAGTGTAGGGTATAGAGTGTAGAGTGTAGGGTACAGAGTGTAGGGTATAGAGTGTAGGGTATAGAGTGTATGGTATAGAGTAGGGTATAGAGTGTAGGGTATAGAGTGTAGAGTGTAGGGTATAGAGTGTAGGGTATAAAGAGTAGAGTGTAGAGTGTAGGGTATGGAGTGTAGGGTATGGAGTGTATGGTATAGAGTGTAGAGTATAGAGTGTTGGGTATAGAGTGTAGAGTGTAGGGTATAGAGTGTAGGGTATATAGTGTAGGGTATAGAGTGTAGGGTATATAGTGTAGGGTATAGAGTGTATGGTATACAGTATAGAGTGTAGGGTATAGAGTGTAGGGTATAGAGTGTATGGTATAGAGTGTAGGGTATAGAGTGTTGGGTATAGATTGTAGGGTATAGAATGTAGAGTGTAGTGTATAGAGTATAGGGTATAGAGTGTATGGTGTAGAGTGTAGGGTATAGAGTGTATGGTATAGAGTAGGGTATAGAGTGTAGGGTATAGAGTGTAGAGTGTAGGGTATAGAGTGTAGGGTATAAAGAGTAGAGTGTAGAGTGTAGGGTATGGAGTGTAGGGTATGGAGTGTATGGTATAGAGTGTAGGGTATAGAGTGTTGGGTATAGAGTGTAGGGTATAGAGTGTAGGGTATAGAGTGTAGGGTATAGAGTGTAGGGTATAGAGTGTAGGGTATAGAGTGTAGGGTATAGAGTGTAGGGTATATAGTGTAGGGTATAGAGTGTAGGGTATATAGTGTAGGGTATAGAGTGTATGGTATACAGTATAGAGTGTAGGGTATAGAGTGTAGGGTATAGAGTGTATGGTATAGAGTGTAGGGTATAGAGTGTTGGGTATAGATTGTAGGGTATAGAATGTAGAGTGTAGTGTATAGAGTATAGGGTATAGAGTGTATGGTGTAGAGTGTAGGGTATAGAGTGTATAGTGTAGGGTATAGAGTGCAGGGTATAGAGTGTATGGAATAGAGTGTATGGAATATAGTGTACGGTATAGAATGTAGATAGTAGGGTATAGAGTGTAGGGCATAGAGCGTAGGGTGTAGCGTATAGATTGTAGGGTATAGAGTGTAGGGTATAGAGTGTAGAGTGTAGGGTATAGAGTGCATGGTATAGAGTGTATGGTATAGAGTGTACAGTATAGAGTGTATGGTATAGAGTGTAGAGTGTAGGGTATAGAGTGTATGGTATAGAGTGTAGGGTGTAGAGTGTATAGTATAGAGTGTAGGGTACAGAGTGTAGAGTGTAGGGTATAGAGTGTAGAGTGTAGGGTATAGAGTGTATGGTATAGAGTGTAGGGTGTAGAGTGTATAGTATAGAGTGTAGGGTACAGAGTGTAGGGTATGGAGTGTAGAGTGTAGGGTATGGAGTGTAGGGTATATTGTGTAGGGTATAGAGTGTAGAGTGTAGGATATAGAGTGTAGAGTGTAGGGTATAAAGTGTAGGGTATATAGTGTAGGGCATAGAGTGTAGGGTATAGAGTGTAGGGTATAGAGTGTATGGTATAGAGTGTAGAGTGTAGGGTATAGAGTGTAGAAAGTAGGGTATAGAGTGTAGGGTATAGAGTGTAGATTGTATGGTATAGAGTGTAGGGTATAGAGTGTATAGTGTAGGGTGTAGAGTGTAGGGTATAGAGTGTAGGGTATAGAGTGTTGGGATATAGAGTGTAGGGTATAGAGTGTCGGGTATAGAGTGTAGGGTATAGATTGTAGGGTATAGAGTGTAGGGTATAGAGTATATAGTATAGGGTATAGAGTGTAGGGTGTAGAGTGTAGGGTATAGAGTGTAGGGTATATAGTGTAGAGTGTAGGGTATAGAGTGTAGGGTATAGAGTGTAGAGTGTAGGGTATAGAGTGTAGGGTATAGAGTGTAGGGTATAGAGTGTAGAGTGTAGGGTATAGAGTGTATGGTATAGAGTGTATGGAATAGAGTGTATGGAATATAGTGTACGGCATAGAGTGTAGAGTGTAGGGTATAGAGTGTAGGGTATTGAGCGTAGGGTGTAGGGTATAGATTGTAGGGTATAGAGTTTAGGGTATAGAGTGTAGAGTGTAGGGTATAGAGTGCATGATATAGAGTGTAGGGTGTAGAGTGTATGGTATAGAGTGTACAGTATAGAGTGTATGGTATAGAGTGTAGAGTATAGAGTGTAGGGTATAGGGTGTAGGGTATAGAGTGTAGGGTATAGAGTGTAGGGTATATGGTGTAGAGTGTAGGGTATAGAGTGTAGGGTATAGAGTGTAGGGTATATAGTGTAGGGTATATAGTGTAGGGTATAGAGTGTAGGGTATAGAGTGTAGGGTATAGAGTGTATGGAATAGAGTTTAGAGTGTAGAGTGTAGGGTATAGAGTGTAGGGTATAGAGTGTAGGGTATAGAGGGTGGGGTATAGAGTGTAGGGTATAGAGTGTAGAGTGTAGGGATTAGAGTGTAGGGTATAGAGTGTAGGATATAGAGTGTATGGAATAGAGTGTAGGGTGTAGGGTATAGAGTGTAGGGTATAGAGCGTAGGGTGTAGGGTATAGAGTGTAGGGCATAGAGTGTATGGTATAGAGTGTAGGGTGTAGAGTGTATAGTATAGAGTGTAGGGTATAGATTGTATGGTATAGAGTTTAGAGTGTAGGGTATAGAGTGTAGAATATAGAGTGTAGAGTGTAGGGTATAGAGTGTAGGGTGTAGAGTGTAGGGTATAGAGTGTAGGGTATAGAGTGTATGGTATAGATTGTAGGGTATAGAGTGTAGGGTATAGAGTGTAGAGTGTAGGGTATAGAGTGCAGAAAGTAGGGTATAGTGTGTAGGGCATAGAGTGTAGAGTGTAGGGTATAGAGTGTAGATTGTATGGTATAGAGTGTAGGGTATAGAGTGTATAGTGTAGAGTATAGAGTGTAGAGTGTAGGGTATAGAGTGTAGGGTATAGAGTGTTGGGATATAGAGTGTAGGGTATAGAGTGTAGAGTATAGAGTGTAGGGTATAGCGTGTAGGGTATAGAGTGTAGGGTATAGAGTGTAGGGTATAGAGTGTAGAGTATAGAGTGTTGGGTATAGAGTGTAGAGTGTAGGGTATAGAGTGTAGGGTATATAGTGTAGGGTATATAGTGTAGGGTATAGAGTGTAGGGTATAGAGTGTAGGGTATAGAGTGTATGGAATAGAGTTTAGAGTGTAGGGTATAGAGTGTAGGGTATAGAGTGTTGGGTATAGATTGTAGGGTATAGAATGTAGAGTGTAGTGTATAGAGTATAGAGTGTATGGTGTAGAGTGTAGGGTATAGAGTGTATAGTGTAGGGTATAGAGTGCAGGGTATAGAGTGTATGGAATAGAGTGTATGGAATATAGTGTACGGTATAGAGTGTAGAGAGTAGGGTATAGAGTGTAGGGTATAGAGCGTAGTGTGTAGGGTATAGATTGTAGGGTATAGAGTGTAGGGTACAGAGTGTAGAGTGTAGGGTATAGAGTGTAGGGTATAAAGTGTATTGTGTAGGGTATAGAGTGTAGGGTATAGAGTGTATGGTATAGATTGTATGGTATAGAGTGTAGGGTATAGAGTGTAGGGTATAGAGTGTAGGGTATATATTCTCTTTTGTGTCTTCAGGTTTCTTGGTGGTGTGTGAACATGATCATACAGACTTGTTCACTGTGCAAGTAGCCCATGTGTTCCTGTTTCCATAATTGTTCTCTTGTGTCTACAAGACTGGGGAGTTCCACCACTCCTTTTGGGCTATCTGCACAAAAGCTGTTCTACCCTGTATGCACACATGGATTTTTCCTCTCTGAACCCTGTTCACACAGGTTATATACAGATGATCAGGTTTTTAAATACATCAGATAGGGATTGCATACATTAGTTAGGACTGCTCTGATAAGGGTATACCGTGAAGATTGGTAGAGCAGCTTAGTGTACATTTTTTGCAAAAAACGTATCAACCAAATACCCTGTTTTTTACATCTTTTACTAGCACTTGCGGATTACTGCAACATTTTTTCAAACTGAGTGTTTTTGGTTTTACTATTCTCTTTTGTGTCTTCAGGTTTCTTGGTGGTGTGTGAACATGATCATACAGACTTGTTCACTGTGCAAGTAGCCCATGTGTTCCTATTTCCATAATTGTTCTCTTGTGTCTACAAGACTGGGGAGTTCCACCACTCCTCTTGGGCTATCTGCACAAAAGCTGTTCTACCCTGTATGCACACATGGATTTTTCCTCTCTGAACCCTGTTCACACAGGTTATATACAGATGATCAGGTTTTTAAATACATCAGATAGGGATTGCATACATTAGTTAGGACTGCTCTGATAAGGGTATACCGTGAAGATTGGTAGAGCAGCTTAGTATACATTTTTTGCAAAAAACGTATCAACCAAATACCCTGTTTTTTACATCTTTTACTAGCACTTGCGGATTACTGCAACATTTTTTCAAACTGAGTGTTTTTGGTTTTACTATTCTCTTTTGTGTCTTCAGGTTTCTTGGTGGTGTGTGAACATGATCATACAGACTTGTTCACTGTGCAAGTAGCCCATGTGTTCCTGTTTCCATAATTGTTCTCTTGTGTCTACAAGACTGGGGAGTTCCACCACTCCTCTTGGGCTATCTGCACAAAAGCTGTTCTACCCTGTATGCACACATGGATTTTTCCTCTCTGAACCCTGTTCACACAGGTTATATACAGATGATCAGGTTTTTAAATACATCAGATAGGGATTGCATACATTAGTTAGGACTGCTCTGATAAGGGTATACCGTGAAGATTGGTAGAGCAGCTTAGTATACATTTTTTGCAAAAAACGTATCAACCAAATACCCTGTTTTTTACATCTTTTACTAGCACTTGCGGATTACTGCAACATTTTTTCAGACTGAGTGTTTTTGGTTTTACTATTCTCTTTTGTGTCTTCAGGTTTCTTGGTGGTGTGTGAACATGATCATACAGACTTGTTCACTGTGCAAGTAGCCCATGTGTTCCTGTTTCCATAATTGTTCTCTTGTGTCTACAAGACTGGGGAGTTCCACCACTCCTCTTGGGCTATCTGCACAAAAGCTGTTCTACCCTGTATGCACACATGGATTTTTCCTCTCTGAACCCTGTTCACACAGGTTATATACAGATGATCAGGTTTTTAAATACATCAGATAGGGATTGCATACATTAGTTAGGACTGCTCTGATAAGGGTATACCGTGAAGATTGGTAGAGCAGCTTAGTATACATTTTTTGCAAAAAACGTATCAACCAAATACCCTGTTTTTTACATCTTTTACTAGCACTTGCGGATTACTGCAACATTTTTTCAAACTGAGTGTTTTTGGTTTTACTATTCTCTTTTGTGTCTTCAGGTTTCTTGGTGGTGTGTGAACATGATCATACAGACTTGTTCACTGTGCAAGTAGCCCATGTGTTCCTGTTTCCATAATTGTTCTCTTGTGTCTACAAGACTGGGGAGTTCCACCACTCCTCTTGGGCTATCTGCACAAAAGCTGTTCTACCCTGTATGCACACATGGATTTTTCCTCTCTGAACCCTGTTCACACAGGTTATATACAGATGATCAGGTTTTTAAATACATCAGATAGGGATTGCATACATTAGTTAGGACTGCTCTGATAAGGGTATACCGTGAAGATTGGTAGAGCAGCTTAGTATACATTTTTTGCAAAAAACGTATCAACCAAATACCCTGTTTTTTACATCTTTTACTAGCACTTGCGGATTACTGCAACATTTTTTCAAACTGAGTGTTTTTGGTTTTACTATTCTCTTTTGTGTCTTCAGGTTTCTTGGTGGTGTGTGAACATGATCATACAGACTTGTTCACTGTGCAAGTAGCCCATGTGTTCCTGTTTCCATAATTGTTCTCTTGTGTCTACAAGACTGGGGAGTTCCACCACTCCTCTTGGGCTATCTGCACAAAAGCTGTTCTACCCTGTATGCACACATGGATTTTTCCTCTCTGAACCCTGTTCACACAGGTTATATACAGATGATCAGGTTTTTAAATACATCAGATAGGGATTGCATACATTAGTTTGGTCTGCTCTGATAAGGGTATACCGTGAAGATTGGTAGAGCAGCTTAGTATACATTTTTTGCAAAAAACGTATCAACCAAATACCCTGTTTTTTACATCTTTTACTAGCACTTGCGGATTACTGCAACATTTTTTCAAACTGAGTGTTTTTGGTTTTACTATTCTCTTTTGTGTCTTCAGGTTTCTTGGTGGTGTGTGAACATGATCATACAGACTTGTTCACTGTGCAAGTAGCCCATGTGTTCCTGTTTCCATAATTGTTCTCTTGTGTCTACAAGACTGGGGAGTTCCACCACTCCTCTTGGGCTATCTGCACAAAAGCTGTTCTACCCTGTATGCACACATGGATTTTTCCTCTCTGAACCCTGTTCACACAGGTTATATACAGATGATCAGGTTTTTAAATACATCAGATAGGGATTGCATACATTAGTTAGGACTGCTCTGATAAGGGTATACCGTGAAGATTGGTAGAGCAGCTTAGTATACATTTTTTGCAAAAAACGTATCAACCAAATACCCTGTTTTTTACATCTTTTACTAGCACTTGCGGATTACTGCAACATTTTTTCAAACTGAGTGTTTTTGGTTTTACTATTCTCTTTTGTGTCTTCATATATATTGGAGGGTATAGAGTGTAGAGTGTAGGGTATAGAGTGTAGGGTATAGAGTGTATGGTGTAGAGTGTAGGGTATAGAGTGTATAGTGTAGGGTATAGAGTGTAGGGTATAGAGTGTATGGTATAGAGTGTACAGTATAGAGTGTATGGTATAGAGTGTAGGGTATAGAGTGTATGGTATAGATTGCAGGGTATAGAGTGTAGGGTATATAGTGTAGGGTATAGAGTATAGAGTGTAGGGTATAGAGTGTAGGGTATAGAGTGTAGGGTATAGAGTGTAGAGTGTAGGGTATAGAGTGTATGGTAGAGTGTAGGGTATAGAGTGTAGGGTATAGAGTGTAGGGTATAGATTGTAGGGTATAGAGTGTAGAGTGTAGGGTATAGAGTGTATGGTGTAGAGTGTAGGGTATAGAGTGTATAGTGTAGGGTATAGAGTGTAGGGTATAGAGTGTAGGGTATAGAGTGTAGGGTATAGAGTGTATGGTATAGAGTGTACAGTATAGAGTGTATGGTATAGAGTGTAGAGTGTAGGGTATAGAGTGTATGGATTAGAGTGTAGTGTGTAGAGTGTATGTATAGTGTGTAGGGTACAGAGTGTAGAGTGTAGGGTATAGAGTGTAGGGTATAGAGTGTAGGGTATAGAGTGTAGGGTATAGAGTGTAGGGTATAGAGTGTAGGGTATAGAGTGTAGGGTATAGAGTGTAGGGTATAGAGTGTAGGGTATAGAGTGTAGGGTATAGAGTGTAGGGTATAGAGTGTAGGGTATAGAGTGTAGGGTATAGAGTGTAGGGTATAGAGTGTACGGTATAGAGTGTACGGTATAGAGTGTATGGTATAGAGTGTATGGTATAGAGTGTTTGGTATAGAGTGTAAGGTATAGAGTGTAGAGAGTAGGGTATAGATTTTAGAATGTAGAGTGTATGGTATAGAGTGTAGGGTATAGAGTGTATGGAATAGAGTGTATGGTATAGAGTGTAGGGTGTAGAGTGTAGGGTATAGAGTGTAGAGTGTGGTTTATAGAGTGTAGAGTGTAGGGTATAGAGTGTATGGTATAGATTGCAGGGTATAGAGTGTAGGGTATATAGTGTAGGGTATAGAGTGTAGGGTATAGAGTGTAGAGTGTAGGGTATAGAGTGTAGGGTATAGAGTGTAGGGTGTAGAGTGTAGGGCATAGAGTGTAGGGTATAGAGTGTAGGGTATATATTGTAGGGTATAGAGTGTAGAGTGTAGGGTATAGAGTGTAGGGTGTAGAGTGTAGGGTATAGAGTGTAGAGTGTGGTTTGTAGAGTGTAGGGTATAGAGTGTATGGTATAGATTGCAGGGTATAGAGTGTAGGATATATAGTGTAGGGTATAGAGTATAGAGTGTAGGATATAGAGTGTAGGGTATAGAGTGTAGAGTGTAGAGTGTAGGGTATAGAGTGTAGAGTGTAGGGTATAGAGTGTAGGGTATAGAGTGTAGGGAATAGAGTGTATGGTATAGAGTGTAGGGTATAGAGTGTAGGCTGTAGAGTGTAGAGTGTATGGATTAGAGTGTAGGGTATAGAATGTAGGGTGTAGAGTGTAGGGTATAGAGTGTAGGGTATAGAGTGTACGGTATAGAGTGTTGGGCTATAGAGTGTTGGGTATAGAGTGTAGGGTATAGAGTGTAGGGTATAGAGTGTAGGGTATACAGTGTAGGGTATAAGGTGTAGAGTGTAGGGTATAGAGTGTAGGGTATAGAGTGTAGAGTGTAGGGTATAGAGTGTAGAGTGTAGGGTATAGAGTGTAGGGTATAGAGTGTAGGGTATAGAGTGTAGGGTTTAGAGTGTATGGTATAGAGTGTAGGGTGTAGAGTGTAGGGTATAGAGTGTAGGGTATAGAGTGTAGGGTATAGAGTGTATGGTATAGAGTGTACGGTGTAGAGTGTAGGGTATAGAGTGTAGGGTATAGAGTGTAGGGTATAGATTGTAGGGTATAGAGTGTATAGTGTAGGGTATAGAGTGTAGGGTATAGAGTGTAGGGTATAGAGTGTAGAGTGTAGGGTATAGAGTGTATGGTATAGAGTGTAGGGTATAGAGTGTATGGTATAGAGTGTAGGGTATAGAGTGTAGAGTGTAGGGTATAGAGTGTAGGGTATATAGTGTAGAGTATAGAGTGTAGAGTGTAGGGTATAGAGTTTAGGGTATAGAGTGTATGGTATAGAGTGTGGAGTGTAGGGTATAGAGTGTATAGTGTAGGGTATAGAGTGTAGGGTATAGAGTGTATGGTATAGAGTGTAGGGAATAGAGTGTAGAGTGTAGGGTATAGAGTGTATGGTATAGAGTGTAGGGTATAGAGTGTAGAGGGTAGAGTGTAGGGTATAGAGTGTAGGGTATAGAGTGTAGGGTATAGAGTGTAGAGTGTAGGGTATAGAGTGTAGGGTATAGAGTGTAGGGTGTAGAGTGTAGGGTATAGAGTGTAGGGTATAGAGTGTAGAGTGTAGGGTATAAAGTGTAGGGTATAGAGTGTACGGTGTAGAGTGTAGGGTATAGAGTGTATGGTATAATGTGTAGGGTATAGAGTGTAGAGTGTAGGGTATAGAGTGTAGGGTATAGAGTGTAGAGTGTAGGGTATAGAGTGTAGGGTATAGAGTGTATAGTGTAGGGTATAGAGTGTAGGGTGTAGAGTGTAGGGTATAGAGTGTAGGGTATAAAGTGTAGAGTGTAGGGTATAGAGTGTAGGGTATAGAGTGTAGAGTGTAGGGTGTAGAGTGTAGGGTTTAGAGTGTAGGGTTTAGAGTGTATGGTATAGAGTATTGGGTATAGAGTGTAGGGTATAGAGTGTAGGGTATAGAGTGTAGGGTATAGAGTGTATGGTATAGAGTGTACGGTATAGAGTGTAGAGTGTAGGGTATAGAGTGTAGGGTATAGATTGTAGGGTATAGAGTGTATTGTATAGGGTATAGAGTGTATGGTGTAGAGTGTAGGGTATAGAGTGTATAGTGTAGGGTATAGAGTGTAGAGTGTAGGGTATAGAGTGTATGGTATAGAGTGTAGGGTATAGAGTGTAGAGTGTAGGGTATAGAGTGTAGAGTGTAGGGTATAGAGTTTAGGGTATAGAGTGTATGGTATAGAGTGTAGGGTATAGAGTGTAGAGTATAGAGTGTAGGGTATAGTGTGTAGGGTATAGAGTGTAGGGTATAGGGTGTAGGTTATAGAGTGTAGGGTATAGAGTGTAGGGTATAGAGTGCAGGGTATAGAGTGTAGGGTATATAGTGTAGAGTATAGAGTGTAGGGTATAGAGTGTAGAGTGTAGGGTATAGAGTGTACGGTATAGAGTGTAGGGTATAGAGTGTAGGGTGTAGAGTGTAGGGTGTAGAGTGTAGGGTATAGAGTGTAGGGTATAGAGTGTAGGGTATAGAGTGTACAGTGTAGAGTATAGAGTGTAGGGTATAGAGTGTAGGGTATAGAGTGTAGGGTATAGAGTGTAGGGTATAGAGTGTAGGGTATAGAGTGTAGGGTATAGAGTGTAGGGTATAGAGTGTAGGGTATAGAGTGTATGGAATAGAGTTTAGAGTGTAGAGTGTAGGGTATAGAGTGTAGGGTATAGAGTGTATGGTATAGAGTGTAGGGTATAGAGTGTGGGTTATAGAGTGTAGGGTATAGAGTGTAGAGTGTAGGGATTAGAGTGTAGGGTATAGAGTGTAGGATATAGAGTGTATGGAATAGAGTGTAGGGTATAGAGTGAAGAGTGTAGGGTATAGAGTGTAGGGTATAGAGCTTAGGGTGTAGGGTATAGAGTCTAGGGTATAGAGTGTAGGGTATAGAGTGTATGGTATAGAGTGTAGGGTGTAGAGTGTAGGGTATAGAGTGTACGTTATAGAGTGTAGAGTGTAGGGCATAGAGTGTATGGTATAGAGTGTAGGGTGTAGAGTGTATAGTATAGAGTGTAGAGTGTAGTGTATAGAGTGTAGAGTGTGGGGTATAGAGTGTAGAGTGTAGGGTATAGAGTGTATGATATAGAGTGTAGGGTATAGAGTGTATGGTATAGATTGCAGGGTATAGAGTGTAGGGTATAGAGTGTAGAGTATAGAGTGTAGAGTGTAGGGTACAGAGTGTAGGGAACAGAGTGTAGGGTATAGAGTGTATGGTATAGAGTGTATGGTATAGATTGTAGGGTATAGAGTGTAGGGTATAGAGTGTAGAGTGTAGGGTATAGAGTGTAGAAAGTAGGGTATAGTGTGTAGGGTATAGAGTGTAGAGTGTAGGGTATAGTGTGTAGGGTATAGAGTGTAGGGTATAGGGTGTAGGTTATAGAGTGTAGGGTATAGAGTGTAGGGTATAGAGTGTATGGTATAGATTGTAGGGTATAGAGTGTAGGGTATAGAGTGTAGAGTGTAGGGTATAGAGTGTAGAAAGTAGGGTATAGTGTGTAGGGTATAGAGTGTAGAGTGTAGGGTATATAGTGTAGAGTATAGAGTGTACGGTATAGAGTGTAGGGTATAGAGTGTAGGGTATAGAGTGTAGGGTATAGAGTGTAGAGTGTAGGGTATAGAGTGTAGGGTATAGAGTGTAGAGTGTAGGGTATAGAGTGTAGGGTATAGAGTGTAGGGTATAGAGTGTAGGGTATAGAGTGTACAGTGTAGGGTATAGAGTGTAGGGTATAGAGTATAGGGTATATAGTGTAGGGTATAGAGTGTAGGGTATAGAGTGTAGGGTATAGAGTGTAGGGTATAGAGTGTAGGGTATAGAGTGTATGGAGTAGAGTGTAGGGTGTAGAGTGCAGGGTATAGAGTGTAGGGTATAGAGTGTAGGGTATAGAGTGTAGGGTATAGAGTGTGGGGTATAGAGTGTAGGGTATAGAGTGTAGAGTGTAGGGATTAGAGTGTAGGGTATAGAGTGTAGGATATAGAGTGTATGGAATAGAGTGTAGGGTATAGAGTGTAGGGTATAGAGTGTAGGGTATAGAGTGTATGTTATAGAGTGTAGGGTGTAGAGTGTAGGGTATAGAGTGTACGTTATAGAGTGTAGAGTGTAGGGCATAGAGTGTATGGTATAGAGTGTAGGGTGTAGAGTGTATAGTATAGAGTGTAGAGTGTAGGGTATAGAGTGTAGGGTATAGAGTGTAGGGTATAGAGTGTAGAGTGTAGGGTATAGAGTGTAGGGTATAGAGTGTAGGGTATAGAGTGTAGGGTTTAGAGTGTAGGGTGTAGAGTGTAGGGTATAGAGTGTAGGGTATAGAGTGTAGGGTATAGAGTGTAGGGTATAGAGTGTATGGTATAGAGTGTACGGTGTAGAGTGTAGGGTATAGAGTGTAGGGTGTAGAGTGTATAGTATAGAGTGTAGAGTGTAGGGTATAGAGTGTAGGGTATAGAGTGTAGAGTGTAGGGTATAGAGTGTAGGGTATAGAGTGTAGGGTATAGAGTGTAGGGTTTAGAGTGTAGGGTGTAGAGTGTAGGGTATAGAGTGTAGGGTATAGAGTGTAGGGTATAGAGTGTAGGGTATAGAGTGTATGGTATAGAGTGTACGGTGTAGAGTGTAGGGTATAGAGTGTAGGGTATAGAGTGTAGGGTATAGATTGTAGGGTATAGAGTGTATAGTGTAGGGTATAGAGTGTAGGGTATAGAGTGTAGGGTATAGAGTGTAGAGTGTAGGGTATAGAGTGTATGGTATAGAGTGTAGGGTATAGAGTGTATGGTATAGAGTGTAGGGTATAGAGTGTAGAGTGTAGGGTATAGAGTGTAGGGTATATAGTGTAGAGTATAGAGTGTAGAGTGTAGGGTATAGAGTTTAGGGTATAGAGTGTATGGTATAGAGTGTGGAGTGTAGGGTATAGAGTGTATAGTGTAGGGTATAGAGTGTAGGGTATAGAGTGTATGGTATAGAGTGTAGGGAATAGAGTGTAGAGTGTAGGGTATAGAGTGTATGGTATAGAGTGTAGAGGGTAGAGTGTAGGGTATAGAGTGTAGGGTATAGAGTGTAGGGTATAGAGTGTAGAGTGTAGGGTATAGAGTGTAGGGTATAGAGTGTAGGGTGTAGAGTGTAGGGTATAGAGTGTAGGGTATAGAGTGTAGAGTGTAGGGTATAAAGTGTAGGGTATAGAGTGTACGGTGTAGAGTGTAGGGTATAGAGTGTATGGTATAATGTGTAGGGTATAGAGTGTAGAGTGTAGGGTATAGAGTGTAGGGTATAGAGTGTAGGGTATAGAGTGTAGAGTGTAGGGTATAGAGTGTAGGGTATAGAGTGTATAGTGTAGGGTGTAGAGTGTAGGGTATAGAGTGTAGGGTATAAAGTGTAGAGTGTAGGGTATAGAGTGTAGGGTATAGAGTGTAGAGTGTAGGGTGTAGAGTGTAGGGTTTAGAGTGTAGGGTTTAGAGTGTATGGTATAGAGTATAGGGTATAGAGTGTAGGGTATAGAGTGTAGGGTATAGAGTGTAGGGTATAGAGTGTATGGTATAGAGTGTACGGTATAGAGTGTAGAGTGTAGGGTATAGAGTGTAGGGTATAGATTGTAGGGTATAGAGTGTATTGTATAGGGTATAGAGTGTATGGTGTAGAGTGTAGGGTATAGAGTGTATAGTGTAGGGTATAGAGTGTAGAGTGTAGGGTATAGAGTGTATGGTATAGAGTGTAGGGTATAGAGTGTAGAGTGTAGGGTATAGAGTGTAGGGTATAGAGTGTAGAGTGTAGGGTATAGAGTGTAGGGTATAGAGTGTAGGGTATAGAGTGTAGGGTATAGTGTGTAGGGTATAGAGTGTAGGGTATAGGGTGTAGGTTATAGAGTGCAGGGTATAGAGTGTAGGGTATATAGTGTAGAGTATAGAGTGTAGGGTATAGAGTGTAGAGTGTAGGGTACAGAGTGTAGGGTATAGAGTGTATGGTATAGAGTGTATGGTATAGATTGTAGGGTATAGAGTGTAGAGTGTAGGGTATAGAGTGTAGAAAGTAGGGTATAGTGTGTAGGGTATAGAGTGTAGAGTGTAGGGTATAGAGTGTAGGGTTTAGAGTGTAGGGTATAGAGTGTAGGGTATAGAGTGTAGAGTGTAGGGTATAGAGTGTATGGTATAGGGTGTAGGGTATAGAGTGTAGGGTATAGAGTGTAGGGTATAGAGTGTAGGGTGTAGAGTGTAGGGTATAGAGTTTAGGGTATAGAGTGTATGGTATAGAGTGTAGAGTGTAGGGTATAGAGTGTATAGTGTAGGGTATAGAGTGTAGGGTATAGAGTGTAGGGTATATAGCGTATGGTATAGAGTGTAGGGAATAGAGTGTAGATTGTAGGGTATAGAGTGTAGGGTATAGAGTGTAGGGTATAGAGTGTAGGGTATAGAGTGTAGGGTATAGAGTGTAGGGTATAGAATGTATGGTATAGAGTGTAGGGAATAGAGTGTAGAGTGTAGGGTATAGAGTGTATGGTGTAGAGTGTAGGGTATAGAGTGTATAGTGTAGGGTATAGAGTGCAGGGTATAGAGTGTATGGAATAGAGTGTATGGAATATAGTGTACGGTATAGAGTGTTGAGTGTAGGGTATAGAGTGTAGGGTATAGAGCGTATGGTGTAGGGTATAGATTGTAGGGTATAGAGTGTAGGGTATAGAGTGTAGAGTGTAGGGTATAGAGTGCATGATATAGAGGGTAGGGTGTAGAGTGTATGGTATAGAGTGTACAGTATAGAGTGTATGGTATAGAGTGTAGAGTGTAGGATATAGAGTGTATGGTATAGAGTGTAGGGTGTAGAGTGTATAGTATAGAGTGTAGAGTGTAGGGTATAGAGTGTAGGGTATAGTGTGTATGGTATAGAGTGTACGGTATACAGTGTATGATATAGAGTGTATGGTATATAGTGTAGGGTATAGAGTGTTTGGTATAGAGTGTAAGGTATAGAGTGTGGAGAGTAGGGTATAGATTTTAGAGTGTAGAGTGTAGGGTATGGAGTGTAGGGTATAGAGTGTATGGTATAGAGTGTAGGGTGTAGAGTGTAGGGTATAGTGTGTAGAGTGTAGGGTATAGAGTGTAGGGTATAGAGTGTAGGGTATAGAGTGTATGGTATAGATTGCAGGGTATAGAGTGTAGGGTATAGAG
This sequence comes from Ranitomeya imitator, assembly GCF_032444005.1. NCBI lineage: Eukaryota > Metazoa > Chordata > Amphibia > Anura > Dendrobatidae > Ranitomeya > Ranitomeya imitator. The sequence goes on from NW_027194095.1 coordinate 216,930, forward strand.
TGTAGGGTATAGTGTGTAGAGTGTAGGGTATAGAGTGTAGGGTATAGAGTGTAGGGTATAGAGTGTATGGTATAGAGTGTATGGTATAGATTGTAGGGTATAGAGTGTAGGGTATAGAGTGTAGAGTGTAGGGTATAGAGTGTAGAAAGTAGGGTATAGTGTGTAGGGTATAGAGTGTAGAGTGTAGGGTATAGAGTGTAGGGTATAGAGTGTAGATTGTATGGTATAGAGTGTAGGGTATAGTGTAGGGTGTAGAGTGTAGGGTGTAGAGTGTAGGGTATAGAGTGTAGGGTATAGAGTGTTGGGATATAGAGTGTAGGGTATAGAGTGTAGGGTATAGATTGTAGGGTATAGATTGTAGGGTATAGAGTGTAGGGTATAGAGTGTAGGGTATAGAGTATATAGTGTAGGGTATAGAGTGTAGGGTATAGAGTGTAGGGTATAGAGTGTAGGGTATAGAGTGTAGGGTATAGAGTGTAGACTGTAGGGTGTAGAGTGTAGAGTGTAGGGTATAGAGTGTAAGGTATAGAGTGTTGGGTATAGAGTGTATGTTATAGAGTGTAGGGTATAGAGTGTAGGGTATAGAGTGTATGGTATAGAGTGTAGGGTATAGAGTGTAGGGTATAAAGTGTAGAGTGTAGGGTATAGAGTGTAGGGTTTAGAGTGTATGTTATAGAGTGTAGGGTATAGAGTGTAGAGTGTTTGGTATAGAATGTAGGGTATAGAGTGTAGGGTATAGAGTGTAGAGTGTAGGGTATAGAGTGTAGAAAGTAGGGTATAGTGTGTAGGGTATAGAGTGTAGATTGTATGGTATAGAGTGTAGGGTATAGAGTGTATAGTGTAGGGTATAGAGTGTAGGGTATAGAGTGTAGGGTATAGAGTGTTGGGATATAGAGTGTAGGGTATAGAGTGTCGGGTATAGAGTGTAGGGTATAGATTGTAGGGTAAGGAGTGTAGGGTATAGAGTGTAGGGTATAGAGTATATAGTGTAGGGTATAGAGTGTAGGGTATAGAGTGTAGAGTGTAGGGTATAGAGTGTAGGGTATAGAGTGTAGGGTATAAAGTGTAGAGTGTAGGGTATAGAGTGTAGGGTATAGAGTGTAGGGTGTAGAGTGGAGAGTGTAGGGTATAGAGTGTAAGGTATAGAGTGTAGGGTATAGAGTGTATGTTATAGAGTGTAGGTATAGAGTGTAGAGTGTAGGGTATAGAGTGTAGAAAGTAGGGTATAGTGTGTAGGGTATAGAGTGTAGGGTATAGAGTGTATGGTATAGAGTGTAGAGTGTAGGGTATAGAGTGTAGAAAGTAGGGTATAGTGTGTAGGGTATAGAGTGTAGAGTGTAGGGTATAGAGTGTAGGGTATAGAGTGTAGATTGTATGGTATAGAGTGTAGGGTATAGAGTGTATAGTGTAGGGTATATAGTGTAGAGTGTAGGGTATAGAGTGTAGGGTATAGAGTGTTGGGATATAGAGTGTAGGGTATAGAGTGTAGGGTATAGAGTGTAGGGTATAGAGTGTAGGGTATAGATTGTAGGGTATAGAGTGTAGGGTATAGAATGTAGGGTATAGAGTATATAGTGTAGGGTATAGAGTGTAGGTTATAGAGTGTAGAGTGTAGGGTATAGAGTGTAGGGTATAGAGTGTAGGGTATAAAGTGTAGAGTGTAGGGTATAGAGTGTAGGGTATAGAGTGTAGGGTGTAGAGTGGAGAGTGTAGGGTATAGAGTGTAAGGTATAGAGTGTAGGGTATAGAGTGTATGTTATAGAGTCTAGGGTATAGAGTGTAGAGTGTAGGGTATAGAGTGTAGGGTATAGAGTGTAGGGTATAGAGTGTAGGGTATAGAGTGTAGGGTATAGAGTGTAGGGTATAGAGTGTAGGGTATAAAGTATAGAGTGTAGGGTTTAGAGTGTATGTTATAGAGTGTAGGGTGTAGAGTGTAGGATATAGAGTGTAGAGTGTAGGGTATAGAGTGTAGGGTATAGAGTGTAGGGTATAGAGTGTAGAGTGTAGGGTGTAGGGTATATAGTGTAGAGTGTAGGGTATAGAGTGTATGGTATAGAGTGTAGGGTATAGAGTGTAGAGTGTAGGGTATAGAGTGTAGGGTGTAGAGTGTATGGTATAGAGTGTAGGGTGTAGAGTGTAGGGTATAGAGTGTAGGGTGTAGAGTGTAGGGTATAGAGTGTGGGGTATAGAGTGTAGAGTGTAGGGTATAAAGTGTAGGGTATAGAGTGTAGGGTGTAGGGTATAGAGTGTAGAGTGTAGGGTATAGAGTGTATGGTATAATGTGTAGGGTATAGAGTGTAGGGTGTAGAGTGTAGGGTATAGAGTGTAGGGTATAGAGTGTAGGGTATAGAGTGTAGAGTGTAGGGTATATAGTGTAGGGTATAGAGTATAGAGTGTAGGGTATAGAGTGTAGGGTATAGAGTGTAGAGTGTAAGGTATAGAGTGTAGAGTGTAGGGTATAGAGTGTAAGGTATAGAGTGTATGGTATAGAGTGTAGGGTATAGAGTGTAGGGTATAGAGTGTAAAGTGTAGGGATTAGAGTGTAGGGTATAGAGTGTAGGGTATAGAGTGTAGAGTGTAGGGTATAGAGTGTAGGGTATAGAGTGTACGGTATAGAGTGTTGGGCTATAGAGTGTAGGGTATAGAGTGTAGGGTATACAGTGTAGGGTATAAAGTGTAGAGTGTAGGGTATAGAGTGTAGGGTATAGAGTGTAGGGTATAGAGTGTAGGGTATAGAGTGTAGGGTATAGAGTGTAGGGTATAGAGTGTAGGGTATAGAGTGTAGGGTATAGAGTGTAGGGTATAGAGTGTAGGGTATAGAGTGTAGGGTATAGAGTGTAGGGTATAGAGTGTAGGGTATAGAGTGTACGGTATAGAGTGTTGGGCTATAGAGTGTAGGGTATAGAGTGTAGGGTATACAGTGTAGGGTATAAAGTGTAGAGTGTAGGGTATAGAGTGTAGGGTATAGAGTGTAGGGTATAGAGTGTAGGGTATAGAGTGTAGGGTGTAGAGTGTAGGGTATAGAGTGTAGGGTATAGAGTGTATGGTATAGAGTGTAGGGTATAGAGTGTTGGGTATAGATTGTAGAGTGTAGTGTATAGAGTATAGGGTATAGAGTGTATGGTGTAGAGTGTAGGGTATAGAGTGTATAGTGTAGGGTATAGAGTGTAGGGTATAGAGTGTAGGATATAGAGCGTAGGGTGTAGGGTATAGATTGTAGGGTATAGAGTGTAGGGTATAGAGTGTAGGGTGTAGAGTGTATGGTAAAGAGTGTACAGTATAGAGTGTATGGTATAGAGTGTAGAGTGTAGGGTATAGAGTGTATGGTATAGAGTGTAGGGTGTAGAGTGTATAGTATAGAGTGTAGGGTACAGAGTGTAGAGTGTAGGGTATAGAGTGTAGGGTATAGAGTGTAGGGTATAGAGTGTAGGGTATAGAGTGTAGGGTATAGAGTGTAGGGTATAGAGTGTAGGGTATAGAGTGTAGGGTATAGAGTGTAGGGTATAAAGTGTAGAGTGTAGGGTATAGAGTGTAGGGTATAGAGTGTAGGGTATAGAGTGTAGGGTATAGAGTGTAGGGTATAGAGTGTAGGGTGTAGAGTGTAGGGTGTAGAGTGTAAGGTATAGAGTGTAGGGTATAGAGTGTATGTTATAGAGTGTAGGTATAGAGTGTAGAGTGTAGGGTATAGAGTGTAGGGTATAGAGTGTAGAAAGTAGGGTATAGTGTGTATGTTATAGAGTGTAGGGTGTAGAGTGTAGAGTGTAGGGTATAGAGTGTAGGGTATAGAGTGTAGGGTATAGAGTGTAGGGTATAGAGTGTAGAGTGTAGGATATAGAGTGTAGAGTGTAGGGTATAAAGTGTAGGGTATATAGTGTAGGGTATAGAGTGTAGGGTATAGAGTGTATGGTATAGAGTGTAGAGTGTAGGGTATAGAGTGTAGGGTATAAAGTGTAGAGTGTAGGGTATAGAGTGTAGGGTATAGAGTGTAGAGTGTAGGGTGTAGAGTGGAGAGTGTAGGGTATAGAGTGTAAGGTATAGAGTGTAGGGTATAGAGTGTATGTTATAGAGTCTAGGGTATAGAGTGTAGAGTGTAGGGTATAGAGTGTAGGGTATAGAGTGTAGGGTATAGAGTGTAGGGTATAAAGTGTAGAGTGTAGGGTATAGAGTGTAGGGTTTAGAGTGTATGTTATAGAGTGTAGGGTATAGAGTGTAGAGTGTAGGATATAGAGTGTAGAGTGTAGGGTATAGAGTGTAGGGTATAGAGTGTAGGGTATAGAGTGTAGGGTATAGAGTGTAGGGTATAGAGTGTAGAGTGTAGGGTATAGAGTGTAGGGTATAGAGTGTAGAGTGTAGGGTATAGAGTGTATGGTATAGAGTGTAGGGTGTAGAGTGTATGGTATAGAGTGTAGGGTATAGAGTGTAGAGTGTAGGGTATAGAGTGTAGGGTGTAGAGTGTATGGTATAGAGTGTAGGGTATAGAGTGTAGAGTGTAGGGTATAGAGTGTATGGTATAGAGTGTAGAGTGTATGGTGTAGAGTGTATGGTATAGAGTGTAGGGTATAGAGTGTAGGGTATAGAGTGTAGGGTATAGAGTGTAGGGTGTAGGGTATAGAGTGTATGGTATAATGTGTAGGGTATAGAGTGTATGGTATAATGTGTAGGGTATAGAGTGTAGGGTGTAGAGTGTAGGGTATAGAGTGTAGGGTATAGAGTGTAGAGTGTAGGGTATATAGTGTAGGGTATAGAGTATAGAGTGTAGGGTATAGAGTGTAGGGTATAGAGTGTAGAGTGTAAGGTATAGAGTGTAGAGTGTAGGGTATAGAGTGTAGGGTATAGAGTGTATTGTATACAGTGTAGGGTATAGAGTGTAGGGTATAGAGTGTAGAATGTAGGGATTAGAGTGTAGGGTATAGAGTGTAGGGTATAGAGTGTAGAGTGTAGGGTATAGAGTGTAGGGTATAGAGTGTACGGTATAGAGTGTTGGGCTATAGAGTGTAGGGTATAGAGTGTAGGGTATACAGTGTAGGGTATAAAGTGTAGAGTGTAGGGTATAGAGTGTAGGGTATAGAGTGTAGGGTATAGAGTGTAGGGTGTAGAGTGTAGGGTATAGAGTGTAGGGTATAGAGTGTAGGGTATAGAGTGTAGAGTGTAGGGTATAGAGTGTACGGTATAGAGTGTTGGGCTATAGAGTGTAGGGTATAGAGTGTAGGGTATACAGTGTAGGGTATAAAGTGTAGAGTGTAGGGTATAGAGTGTAGGGTATAGAGTGTAGGGTATAGAGTGTAGGGTATAGAGTGTAGGGTGTAGAGTGTAGGGTATAGAGTGTAGGGTATAGAGTGTAGGGTATAGAGTGTATGGTATAGAGTGTAGGGTATAGAGTGTTGGGTATAGATTGTAGGGTATAGAATGTAGAGTGTAGTGTATAGAGTATAGGGTATAGAGTGTATGGTGTAGAGTGTAGGGTATAGAGTGTATAGTGTAGGGTATAGAGTGCAGGGTATAGAGTGTATGCAATAGAGTGTATGGAATATAGTGTACGGTATAGAGTGTAGGGTATAGAGTGTAGGATATAGAGCGTAGGGTGTAGGGTATAGATTGTAGGGTATAGAGTGTAGGGTATAGAGTGTAGGGTGTAGAGTGTATGGTAAAGAGTGTACAGTATAGAGTGTATGATATAGAGTGTAGAGTGTAGGGTATAGAGTGTATGGTATAGAGTGTAGGGTGTAGAGTGTATAGTATAGAGTGTAGGGTACAGAGTGTAGAGTGTAGGGTATAGAGTGTAGGGTATAGAGTGTAGGGTATAAAGTGTAGAGTGTAGGGTATAGAGTGTAGGGTATAGAGTGTAGGGTATAGAGTGTAGGGTATAGAGTGTAGAGTGTAGGGTGTAGAGTGTAGGGTGTAGAGTGTAAGGTATAGAGTGTAGGGTATAGATTGTATGTTATAGAGTGTAGGGTGTAGAGTGTAGAGTGTAGGGTATAGAGTGTAGGGTATAGAGTGTAGGGTATAGAGTGTAGGGTATAGAGTGTAGGGTATAGAGTGTAGGGTATAGAGTGTAGGGTATATAGTGTAGGGTATAGAGTGTAGGGTATAGAGTGTATGGTGTAGAGTGTAGGGTATAGAGTGTAGAAAGTAGGGTATAGTGTGTAGGGTATAGAGTAGAGTGTAGGGTATAGAGTGTAGGGTATAGAGTGTAGATTGTATGGTATAGAGTGTAGGGTATAGAGTGTATAGTGTAGGGTATAGAGTGTAGAGTGTAGGGTATAGAGTGTAGGGTATAGAGTGTTGGGATATAGAGTGTAGGGTATAGAGTGTCGGGTATAGAGTGTAGGGTATAGATTGTAGGGTTTAGAGTGTAGGGTATAGAGTGTAGGGTATAGAGTATATAGTGTAGGGTATAGAGTGTAGGGTATAGAGTGTAGAGTTTAGGGTATAGAGTGTAGGGTATAGAGTGTAGGGTATAGAGTGTAGGGTATAAAGTGTAGAGTGTAGGGTATAGAGTGTAGGGTGTAGAGTGGAGAGTGTAGGGTATAGAGTGTAAGGTATAGAGTGTAGGGTATAGATTGTATGTTATAGAGTGTAGGGTATAGAGTGTAGAGTATAGGGTATAGAGTGTAGAAAGTAGGGTGTAGTGTGTAGGGTATAGAGTGTAGGGTATAGAGTGTATGGTATAGAGTGTAGGGTATAGAGTGTAGAAAGTAGGGTATAGTGTGTAGGGTATAGAGTGTAGGGTACAGAGTGTAGGGTATAGAGTGTAGGGTATGGAGTGTAGGGTATATAGTGTAGGGTATAGAGTGTACGGTATAGAGTGTATGATATATTGTGTATGGTATATAGTGTTTGGTATAGAGTGTAAGGTATAGAGTGTAGAGAGTAGGATATAGATTGTAGAGTGTAGAGTGTAGGGTATAGAGTGTATGGAATAGAGAGTATGGTATAGAGTGTAGGGTGTAGAGTGTAGGGTATAGAGTGTAGAGTGTGGGGTATAGAGTGTAGAGTGTAGGGTATAGAGTGTTGGGATATAGAGTGTAGGGTATAGAGTGTCGGGTATAGAGTGTAGGGTATAGATTGTAGGGTATAGAGTATATAGTGTAGGGTATAGAGTGTAGGGTATAAAGTGTAGAGTGTAGGGTGTAGAGTGTAGAGTGTAGGGTATAGAGTGTAAGGTATAGAGTGTAGGGTATAGAGTGTATGTTATAGAGTGTAGGGTATAGAGTGTAGAGTGTAGGGTATAGAGTGTAGAAAGTAGGGTGTAGTGTGTAGGGTATAGAGTGTAGGGTATAGAGTGTATGGTATAGAGTGTAGGGTATAGAGTGTAGAAAGTAGGGTATAGTGTGTAGGGTATAGAGTGTAGGGTATAGAGTGTAGGGTATAGAGTGTACGGTATGGAGTGTATGATATATTGTGTATGGTATATAGTGTTTGGTATAGAGTGTAAGGTATAGAGTGTAGAGAGTAGGATATAGATTGTAGAGTGTAGAGTGTAGGGTATAGAGTGTATGGTAAAGAGTGTATGGAATAGAGAGTATGTATAGAGTGTAGATTGTAGAGTGTAGGGTATAGAGTGTAGAGTGTGGGGTGTAGAGTGTAGGGTATATAGTGTATGATATAGAGTGTAGGGTATAGAGTGTAGATTGTATGGTATAGAGTGTAGGGTATAGAGTGTATAGTGTAGGGTATAGAGTGTAGGGTATAGAGTGTTGGGATATAGAGTGTAGGGTATAGAGTGTAGGGTATAGATTGTAGGGTATAGAGTGTAGGGTATAGAGTATATAGTGTAGGGTATAGAGTGTAGGGTATAGAGTGTAGAGTTTAGGGTATAGAGTGTAGGGTATAGAGTGTAGGGTATAAAGTGTAGAGTGTAGGGTATAGAGTGTAGAGTGTAGGGTGTAGAGTGGAGAGTGTAAGGTATAGAGTGTAGGGTATAGAGTGTATGTTATATAGAGTGTAGGGTATAGAGTGTAGGGTATAAAGTGTAGAGTGTAGGGTATAGAGTGTAGGGTATAGAGTGTAGAGTGTAGGGTGTAGAGTGGAGAGTGTAAGGTATAGAGTGTAGGGTATAGAGTGTATGTTATAGAGTGTAGGGTATAGAGTGTAGAGTGTAGGGTATAGAGTGTAGGGTATAAAGTGTAGAGTGTAGGGTATAGAGTGTAGGGTTTAGAGTGTATGTTATAGAGTGTAGGGTATAGAGTGTAGAGTGTAGGGTGTAGAGTGTAGGGTATAGAGTGTAGGGTATAGAGTGTAGGGTATATAGTGTAGGGTATAGAGTGTAGGGTATAGAGTGTAGAGTGTAGGGTATAGAGTGTATGGTATAGAGTGTAGAGTGTAGGGTATAGAGTGTAGGGTGTAGAGTGTAGGGTATAGAGTGTAGGGTATAGAGTGTAGAGTGTAGGATATAAAGTGTAGGGTATAGAGTGTAGGGTGTAGAGTGTAGGGTATAGAGTGTAGAGTGTAGGGTATAGAGTGTATGGTATAATGTGTAGGGCATAGAGTGTAGGGTGTAGAGTGTAGGGTATAGAGTGTAGGGTATAGAGTGTAGAGTGTAGGGTATATTGTGTAGGGTATAGAGTATAGAGTGTAGGGTATAGAGTGTAGGGTGTAGAGTGTAGAGTGTAGGGTATAGAGTGTAGGGTATAGAGTGTATGGTATAGAGTAGGGTATAGAGTGTAGGGTATAAAGAGTAGGGTGTAGGGTATAGAGTGTAGAGTGTAGGGTATGGAGTGTATGGTATAGAGTGTAGAGTATAGAGTGTTGGGTATAGAGTGTAGAGTATAGAGTGTAGGGTATAGAGTGTATGGTATACAGTGTAGGGTGTAGGGTGTAGAGTGTAGGGTGTAGAGTGTAGGGGATAGAGTGTAGGGTATAGAGTGTATGGTATAGAGTGTAGGGTATAGAGTGTTGGGTATAGATTGTAGGGTATAGAATGTAGAGTGTAGTGTATAGAGTATAGGGTATAGAGTGTATGGTGTAGAGTGTAGGGTATAGAGTGTATAGTGTAGGGTATAGAGTGCAGGGTATAGAGTGTATGGAATAGAGTGTATGGAATATAGTGTACGGTATAGAGTGTAGAGTGTAGGGTATAGAGTGTAGAAAGTAGGGTATAGTGTGTAGGGTATGAAGTGTAGAGTGTAGGGTATAGAGTGTAGGGTATAGAGTGTAGATTGTATGGTATAGAGTGTAGGGTATAGAGTGTATAGTGTAGGGTGTAGAGTGTAGGGTATAGAGTGTAGGGTATAGAGTGTAGGGTATAGAGTGTTGGGATATAGAGTGTAGGGTATAGAGTGTAGAAAGTAGGGTATAGTGTGTAGGGTATAGAGTGTAGGGTATAGAGTGTAGGGTATAGAGTGTAGGGTATAGAGTGTAGGGTATAGAGTGTAGGGTGTAGGGTATAGAGTGTAGGGTATAGAGTGTACGGTATAGAGTGTATGATATATTGTGTATGGTATATAGTGTTTGGTATAGAGTGTAAGGTATAGAGTGTAGAGAGTAGGATATAGATTGTAGAGTGTAGAGTGTAGGATATAGAGTGTATGGTAAAGAGTGTATGGAATAGAGAGTATGGTATAGAGTGTAGGGTGTAGGGTATAGAGTGTAGAGTGTGGGGTATAGAGTGTAGAGTGTAGGGTATATAGTGTATGATATAGAGTGTAGGGTATAGAGTGTAGATTGTATGGTATAGAGTGTATAGTGTAGGGTATAGAGTGTAGAGTGTAGGGTATAGAGTGTAGGGTATAGAGTGTTGGGATATATAGTGTAGGGTATAGAGTGTAGGGTATAGATTGTATGGTATAGAGTGTAGGGTATAGAGTATATAGTGTAGGGTATAGAGTGTAGGGTATAGAGTGTAGAGTTTAGGGTATAGAGTGTAGGGTATAGAGTGTAGGGTATAAAGTGTAGGGTATAGAGTGTAGGGTATAGAGTGTAGGGTGTAGAGTGGAGAGTGTAAGGTATAGAGTGTAGGGTATAGAGTGTATGTTATATAGAGTGTAGGGTATAGAGTGTAGGGTATAAAGTGTAGAGTGTAGGGTATAGAGTGTAGGGTATAGAGTGTAGAGTGTAGGGTGTAGAGTGGAGAGTGTAAGGTATGGAGTGTAAGGTATAGAGTGTAGAGAGTAGGATATAGATTGTAGAGTGTAGAGTGTAGGGTATAGAGTGTATGGTAAAGAGTGTATGGAATAGAGAGTATGGTATAGAGTGTAGGGTGTAGAGTGTAGAGTGTGGGGTATAGAGTGTAGAGTGTAGGGTATATAGTGTATGATATAGAGTGTAGGGTATAGAGTGTAGATTGTATGGTATAGAGTGTAGGGTATAGAGTGTATAGTGTAGGGTATAGAGTGTAGGGTATAGAGTGTTGGGATATAGAGTGTAGGGTATAGAGTGTAGGGTATAGATTGTAGGGTATAGAGTATATAGTGTAGGGTATAGAGTGTAGGGTATAGAGTGTAGAGTGTAGGGTGTAGAGTGGAGAGTGTAAGGTATAGAGTGTAGGGTATAGAGTGTATGTTATATAGAGTGTAGGGTATAGAGTGTAGGGTATAAAGTGTAGAGTGTAGGGTATAGAGTGTAGAGTGTAGGGTGTAGAGTGGAGAGTGTAAGGTATAGAGTGTAGGGTATAGAGTGTAGAGTGTAGGGTATAGAGTGTAGGGTATAGAGTGTAGGGTATAAAGTGTAGAGTGTAGGGTATAGAGTGTAGGGTTTAGAGTGTATGTTATAGAGTGTAGGGTATAGAGTGTAGAGTGTAGGATATAGAGTGTAGAGTGTAGGGTATAGAGTGTAGGGTATATAGTGTAGGGTATAGAGTGTAGGGTGTAGAGTGTAGGGTATAGAGTGTAGGGTATAGAGTGTAGAGTGTAGGGTATAGAGTGTATGGTGTAGGGTGTAGAGTGTATGGTATAGAGTGTAGAGTGTAGGGTGTAGGGTGTAGGGTGTAGAGTGTAGGGTATAGAGTGTAGGGTATACAGTGTAGAGTGTAGGGTATAAAGTGTAGGGTATAGAGTGTAGGGTATAGAGTGTAGGGTATAGAGTGTAGAGTGTAGGGTATAGAGTGTATGGTATAATGTGTAGGGCATAGAGTGTAGGGTGTAGAGTGTAGGGTACAGAGTGTAGGGTATAGAGTGTAGAGTGTAGGGTATATAGTGTAGGGTATAGAGTATAGAGTGTAGGGTATAGAGTGTAGGGTGTAGAGTGTAGGGTATAGAGTGTAGAGTGTAGGGTATAGAGTGTAGGGTATAGAGTGTATGGTATAGAGTAGGGTATAGAGTGTAGGGTATAGAGTGTAGAGTGTAGGGTATAGAGTGTAGGGTATAAAGAGTAGAGTGTAGGGTATAGAGTGTAGAGTGTAGGGTATAGAGTGTAGGGTATAGAGTGTAGAGTATAGAGTGTTGGGTATAGAGTGTAGAGTGTAGGGTATAGAGTGTAGGGTATATAGTGTAGGGTATAGAGTGTATGGTATACAGTGTAGAGTGTAGGGATTAGAGTGTAGGGTATAGAGTGTAGGGTGTAGAGTGTAGGGTATAGAGTGTAGGGTATAGAGTGTAGGGTATAGAGTGTATGGTATAGAGTGTAGGGTATAGAGTGTTGGGTATAGATTGTACGTATAGAATGTCGAGTGTAGTGTATAGAGTATAGGGTATAGAGTGTATGGTGTAGAGTGTAGGGTATAGAGTGTATAGTGTAGGGTATAGAGTGCAGGGTATAGAGTGTATGGAATAGAGTGTATGGAATATAGTGTACGGTATAGAGTGTAGAGTGTAGGGTATAGAGTGTAGAAAGTAGGGTATAGTGTGTAGGGTATAGAGTGTAGATTGTATGGTATAGAGTGTAGGGAATAGAGTGTATAGTGTAGGGTGTAGAGTGTAGGGTATAGAGTGTAGGGTATAGAGTGTAGGGTATAGAGTGTAGGGTATAGAGTGTAGGGTATAGATTGTAGGGTATAGAGTGTAGGGTATAGAGTGTAGGGTATAGAGTATATAGTGTAGGGTATAGAGTGTAGGGTATAGAGTGTAGAGTGTAGGGTATAGAGTGTAGGGTATAGAGTGTAGGGTATAGAGTGTAGAGTGTAGGGTATAGAGTGTAGGGTATAGAGTGTAGGGTATAGAGTGTAGGGTATAGAGTGTAGGGTATAGAGTGTAGAGTCTAGGGTGTAGAGTGTAGGGTATAGAGTGTAAGATATAGAGTGTAGGGTATAGAGTGTAGAGTGTATGGTATAGAGTGTAGGGTATAGAGTGTAGAGTGTAGGGTGTAGAGTGTAGGGTATAGAGTGTATGGTATAGAGTGTAGGGTATAGAGTGTAGAGTGTATGGTATAGAGTGTAGGGTATAGAGTGTATGTTATAGAGTGTAGGGTATAGAGTGTAGAGTGTAGGGTATAGATTGTAGGGTATAGAGTGTAGGGTATAGAGTGTAGGGTATAGTGTGTAGGGTATAAAGTGTAGAGTGTAGGGTATAGAGTGTAGGGTTTAGAGTGTATGTTATAGAGTGTAGGGTATAGAGTGTAGAGTGTAGGATATAGAGTGTAGAGTGTAGGGTATAGAGTGTAGGGTATATAGTGTAGGGTATAGAGTGTAGGGTGTAGAGTGTAGGGTATAGAGTGTAGGGTATAGAGTGTAGAGTGTAGGGTATAGAGTGTATGGTGTAGGGTGTAGAGTGTATGGTATAGAGTGTAGAGTGTAGGGTGTAGGGTGTAGGGTGTAGAGTGTAGGGTATAGAGTGTAGGGTATACAGTGTAGAGTGTAGGGTATAAAGTGTAGGGTATAGAGTGTAGGGTATAGAGTGTAGGGTATAGAGTGTAGAGTGTAGGGTATAGAGTGTATGGTATAATGTGTAGGGCATAGAGTGTAGGGTGTAGAGTGTAGGGTACAGAGTGTAGGGTATAGAGTGTAGAGTGTAGGGTATATAGTGTAGGGTATAGAGTATAGAGTGTAGGGTATAGAGTGTAGGGTGTAGAGTGTAGGGTATAGAGTGTAGAGTGTAGGGTATAGAGTGTAGGGTATAGAGTGTATGGTATAGAGTAGGGTATAGAGTGTAGGGTATAGAGTGTAGAGTGTAGGGTATAGAGTGTAGGGTATAAAGAGTAGAGTGTAGGGTATAGAGTGTAGAGTGTAGGGTATAGAGTGTAGGGTATAGAGTGTAGAGTATAGAGTGTTGGGTATAGAGTGTAGAGTGTAGGGTATAGAGTGTAGGGTATATAGTGTAGGGTATAGAGTGTATGGTATACAGTGTAGAGTGTAGGGATTAGAGTGTAGGGTATAGAGTGTAGGGTGTAGAGTGTAGGGTATAGAGTGTAGGGTATAGAGTGTAGGGTATAGAGTGTATGGTATAGAGTGTAGGGTATAGAGTGTTGGGTATAGATTGTACGTATAGAATGTCGAGTGTAGTGTATAGAGTATAGGGTATAGAGTGTATGGTGTAGAGTGTAGGGTATAGAGTGTATAGTGTAGGGTATAGAGTGCAGGGTATAGAGTGTATGGAATAGAGTGTATGGAATATAGTGTACGGTATAGAGTGTAGAGTGTAGGGTATAGAGTGTAGAAAGTAGGGTATAGTGTGTAGGGTATAGAGTGTAGATTGTATGGTATAGAGTGTAGGGAATAGAGTGTATAGTGTAGGGTGTAGAGTGTAGGGTATAGAGTGTAGGGTATAGAGTGTAGGGTATAGAGTGTAGGGTATAGAGTGTAGGGTATAGATTGTAGGGTATAGAGTGTAGGGTATAGAGTGTAGGGTATAGAGTATATAGTGTAGGGTATAGAGTGTAGGGTATAGAGTGTAGAGTGTAGGGTATAGAGTGTAGGGTATAGAGTGTAGGGTATAGAGTGTAGAGTGTAGGGTATAGAGTGTAGGGTATAGAGTGTAGGGTATAGAGTGTAGGGTATAGAGTGTAGGGTATAGAGTGTAGAGTCTAGGGTGTAGAGTGTAGGGTATAGAGTGTAAGATATAGAGTGTAGGGTATAGAGTGTAGAGTGTATGGTATAGAGTGTAGGGTATAGAGTGTAGAGTGTAGGGTGTAGAGTGTAGGGTATAGAGTGTATGGTATAGAGTGTAGGGTATAGAGTGTAGAGTGTATGGTATAGAGTGTAGGGTATAGAGTGTATGTTATAGAGTGTAGGGTATAGAGTGTAGAGTGTAGGGTATAGATTGTAGGGTATAGAGTGTAGGGTATAGAGTGTAGGGTATAGTGTGTAGGGTATAAAGTGTAGAGTGTAGGGTATAGAGTGTAGGGTTTAGAGTGTATGTTATAGAGTGTAGGGTATAGAGTGTAGAGTGTAGGATATAGAGTGTAGAGTGTAGGGTATAAAGTGTAGGGTATAGAGTGTAGGGTATAGAGTGTAGGGTATAGAGTGTATGGTATAGAGTGTAGAAAGTAGGGTATAGTGTGTAGGGTATAGAGTGTAGAGTGTAGGGTATAGAGTGTAGGGTATAGAGTGTAGGGTATAAAGTGTAGAGTGTAGGGTATAGAGTGTAGGGTTTAGAGTGTATGTTATAGAGTGTAGGGTATAGAGTGTAGAGTGTAGGGTATAGAGTGTAGGGTATATAGTGTAGGGTATAGAGTGTAGGGTATAGAGTGTAGGGTATAGAGTGTAGAGTGTAGGGTATAGAGTGTAGAAAGTAGGGTATAGTGTGTAGAGTGTAGGGTATAGAGTGTAGGGTATACAGTGTAGATTGTATGGTATAGAGTGTAGGGTATAGAGTGTATAGTGTAGGGTATAGAGTGTAGGGTATAGAGTGTTGGGATATAGAGTGTTGGGTATAGAGTGTAGGGTATAGATTGTAGGGTAAAGAGTGTAGGGTATAGAGTGTAGGGTATAGAGTATATAGTGTAGGGTATAGAGTGTAGGGTATAGAGTGTAGAGTGTAGGGTATAGAGTGTAGGGTATAGAGTGAAGGGTATAAAGTGTAGAGTGTAGGGTATAGAGTGTAGGGTGTAGAGTGGAGAGTGTAGGGTATAGAGTGTAAGGTATAGAGTGTAGGGTATAGAGTGTATGTTATAGAGTGTAGGTATAGAGTGTAGAGTGTAGGGTATAGAGTGTAGGGTATAGAGTGTAGAAAGTAGGGTATAGTGTGTAGGGTATAGAGTGTAGGGTGTAGAGTGTATGGTATAGAGTGTAGGGTATAGAGTGTAGAAAGTAGGGTATAGTGTGTAGGGTATAGAGTGTAGAGTGTAGGGTATAGAGTGTAGGGTATAGAGTGTAGATTGTATGGTATAGAGTGTAGGGTATAGAGTGTATAGTGTAGGGTATATAGTGTAGAGTGTAGGGTATAGAGTGTAGGGTATAGAGTGTTGGGATATAGAGTGTAGGGTATAGAGTGTAGGGTATAGAGTGTAGGGTATAGAGTGTAGGGTATAGAGTGTAGGGTATAGATTGTAGGGTATAGAGTGTAGGGTATAGAGTGTAGATTGTATGGTATAGAGTGTATAGTGTAGGGTGTAGAGTGTAGGGTATAGAGTGTAGGGTATAGAGTGTAGGGTATAGAGTGTTGGGATATAGAGTGTAGGGTATAGAGTGTAGAAAGTAGGGTATAGTGTGTAGGGTATAGAGTGTAGGGTGTAGGGTATAGAGTGTAGGGTATAGAGTGTAGGGTATAGAGTGTAGGGTATAGAGTGTAGGGTATAGAGTGTACGGTATAGAGTGTATGATATATTGTGTTTGGTATAGAGTGTAAGGTATAGAGTGTAGAGAGTAGGATATAGATTGTAGAGTGTAGAGTGTAGGGTATAGAGTGTATGGTAAAGAGTGTATGGAATAGAGAGTATGGTATAGAGTGTAGGGTGTAGAGTGTAGGGTATAGAGTGTAGAGTGCAGGGTATAGAGTGTAGAGTGTAGGGTATAGAGTGTATGGTATAGAGTGTATGGTATAGATTGTAGGGTATAGAGTGTAGGGTATAGAGTGTAGAGTGTATGGTATAGAGTGCAGGGGATAGAGTGTAGAGTGTAGGGTATAGAGTGTAGGGTATAGAGTGTAGAGTGTAGGGTATAGAGTGTAGGGTTTAGAGAGTAGGGTATAGAGTGTAGAGTGTAGGGTATAGAGTGTAGAGTGTAGGGTATAGAGTGTAGGGTATAGTGTGTAGAGATCCCGCCCACCATTCCTAGGAGTAAGAAGCACTGAGCATGAGCTCCTGAATTTCCATCACTTTATACCTTGTAATGAGTCAACTGTAAGACAAAACCTGGAAAAACTCAACTCCGTGGAACATAAAAGTGATCTGGACTGAACTGGACTTTACATTTTATGAAAAAAGGAAGAATTGGAGGATTTAAAGGACAAAACAAGAATCTCCTGGAGGACACAGACTGGAAGCAGCCGACATCATACATCTGACATCCTGATACCTGGACCTATAGAAGGTAGGAGAATTCTTTAACTACAACACAACCTATAGACGTGCTACAAATTAATCTTCTTAGAAACAAGGATTATAATTAACATATAACTACAAAATGGAAAACACAAATTTAGAACATGTAAATGAACAAAGCCCAGAGCCAGAGACACAGGAATGCTGGGGGCCAGATCAGGAGATAACACAGGGGGGCAATAAATCCAAGATGGACTACGTTAGAGAGAATCCAGAGACTCTTTATGCAGATTTCACAAAGAAAGAACCAAAAAGAAAAACCAACGTATTATTCTATACAGAACAACCCTCAGCCTGGCGCACTGCGCTGTGCAAACGATATAAACATGTATCTAAAACCAACGATAAAGGTGTCCAGCAGATTAAAATTACCAGCCAAGCAGAGGACACCAATGCGCTCACCATACTCCTATACAAAAATGGCACAGTCATGGCGCAGGGGACGCAGGAGATTCTGCAGCAATTTGAAAATTGTTTCTCCGATATCAAAGAGCAGGCACAAACCTATAAAGGACTACAAGCCCCAGCAGCTACCTCTAATGCTCACATAGGGATTCCCAGACAGAGCCGCCTAACCCCCGACACTTCACACCTCTCGCCCGATAACATCAGAGACTTCTTATCTCAACTAGAAAGAGACTTGGTCCAACTGAAATTAGCATGTGAAAGAAACTCACAAAGCAACGCAAATTACCAAGCAGCAAATGACACAGCCACACAGAAAATAAGGGCCGAAATGTGTGAAATGAAGTGTCAATACAAGGCAGCACTACAGGAAATGGGGGAACTGAAAAAAGACAATGATCAACTCCGAAAGGAGATTAGAGAATTAAAAGCCCATAGCCCTGGACATCTGAACCAGCAGGGGGCAACGAAAACAAGCCAGAGAGCAGACAACATGGCCACCACTGAACAGAATGTAGAGACACCAAACAGCATTAAAATAATAACCAACAATATGATGGAAGAGAGAAAAGAACCAGCCACCAGCAAAGCCAGCACCACAGACCCCCATCAGCAGCACCGTAGCCCACCCAAGACATCACAAAGTCCTGATACTGTCCTAATAATGGACTCAAATCCTGAAACCAGAGAGATGGAAGAGAGAACAGAACCAGCCACCAGCAAAGCCAGCACCACAGACCCTCGTCAGCAGCACCGTAGCCCACCCAAGACATCACAAAGTCCTGATACTGTCCTAATAATGGACTCAAATCCTGAAACCAGAGAGATGGAAGAGAGAACAGAACCAGCCACCAGCAAAGCCAGCACCACAGACCCTCGTCAGCAGCACCGTAGCCCACCCAAGACATCACAAAGTCCTGATATTGTCCTAATAATGGACTCAAATGGGAAGTACCTAAATACACAGCGGCTATTCCCAGGAAAACAGGTCCGTACAATCCGCTGTGCAAGTATTGAACAGGTGACAGAGGTCATCAGTAGACCACGGTTTACCAACCCAAAGCACATTATTATACACACGGGTACAAACAATCGGCCAGACCAGCAGATCGCAGAACAACTGATCAACCTGGCAAAGATGGCAAAACTAAAATTCCGGGACAGTAAAATCATTCTGTCATCGCTGCTTCCAAGAAAGGACATACCCAGGCAAACCACCCAAGCCATCAATGCAGAACTGACTGAAAAGATCAAGACTGTGCCAAACGTGACCCTGGCACAACACCTCTCCATAAACAACAGTCACCTGCACGATGATAAACACCTCAACAAACAAGGGGTCAGCCTCCTGGCCAAAGAGCTGAAGGACATCGTGCTAAACAGAGACCCCGGGCCTGGATTCAACAGTGGCCATAATCACACTGAAAGACCCCCGAGAACGATAAAGCAGAAAACCCCAAGGCTACCTCCTGAAGCTGGAAACAAAGCTCTTCACCCAGTGTCAGATCATCGGAGGTGGAGACCTCCACCGAGGAGACCACCAAGCCCACACAGATACATGCAGAGCAGAGATAGGGATGAGATAATAAACCTACTCAATGCACTGCGCAGAATAATAATGTGACTGGATGGAACCAAGCACCGCTATAAAACAGTCAGAAATCCAGTTTGTCCCACACAGCCATACTCATTACAAGGTATATACACACAAACCACACAGAAGAATGTCTTCACTTACAATCAGCAGCTGGAATATCCAGGGTCTCAACGCCTCAACCTTTGGATCTAAAACAAAGGACCCTGATTTTATACAAAGTATGAAAAATATAGACATTCAGATCCTCCTGGAAACATGGACCAGAGCTGAAAACGAATCCCTGGTGCCTATTGGATACAAGGAATTCTTGGTCCATGCCCAGAAAAATAAAAACATCAAACAGGGCCGGGGCTCAGGAGGAGTAGCGATCTGGTATAAAGAGGAGCTCCACCAGTACATCAAACCGGTGAAGAAAGGAGACAGCCACATATGGATCAGAATCAGCAGCTCCATCCTCACCTGTCAGTCTGATGTCCACCTCTGTGCCACCTATATACCACCGCCAGAGTCCCCCTACTTCAATCCAGACTGCTTCGAGATCTTACAAAGAGAAGCCGCCCATTATCAGGCCCTGGGCAAAGTTCTCATCTTTGGAGACCTCAATGCAAGAACAGGGAGAGAGAGAGACTTCCTGACCACGGATGGAAACATCTACATACTTGGAGCAGAGAATGACGGCCAAGACCCTGTACACACTGAGAGAAACAGCTATGACAGTACAGTCAACAAAAGTGGCAGAAAGCTCCTGAACGTATGTAAAAGTTTAGGACTTCATATCCTTAATGGACGAAGCAAGGGTGACTCCTTAGGAAGGTATACACTAAACTCCCATGTAGGGAGGAGTGTAGTTGATTACGCCATTACAGACCTGAACCTGGCAGATGTCAGCGCCTTCATAGTCACCCCACAAACGCACCTGTCAGACCACAGCCAACTTCTTCTGTACATAAAATCTACAGAGAAACCATCCACTCAGAAGCCACAGCAGAGCGGCCTCTTCACCCGGCCTCCATCCTATAAATGGTCCAAAATGTCGGCACTAAGATATAAAGAAGCTTCCAGCAGACCTGAAATACAGCGGATGCTCCACCACTTCTACAACCTTGAGTACATGCCAAACCCAGAGGGAGTGAACCAAGCAGCAAAGGACCTCAACAATATATTCTACGCAATGGCCAGACTGTCTGACCTTAAAAAAGTCGACTACAAGAGACCAAAAGAAACACAGGTCAATGGCTGGTTTGACAGAGAATGTAAAGCTGTACGGAAGACCCTGAGAACAGCCTCCAACAAGAAACACAGAGACCCCAACCACCTGGGTCTGAGGGAAGCCTATGACTCCATACAAAAGCAGTACAAAACCATCCTCAGGAGGAAGAAGCAGAGTTACATCTCTACCAAGCTCAATCAACTCCAAGACGCCCTCCAAGACAACTCCTTCTGGGAACTATGGAACCACATGGGCACCAAAGACAAGAAAAACAACAACCATATCCAAAATGGCAACCTCTGGCTCCAATACTTCAGAGACCTCTATAAAGACATTCCAAAGGAAGGACTAAGCCAAGAACAGGAAAACATAATGGCGAAACTAAAAGCAATGGAGGAAAAAATCAAAAACTTCCAAAACCCGGTGGATACACCTATAACACTACAGGAAGTAACCGAGAGACTCTCCTCCATAAGATGTAGAAAAGCCGGCGGCCTAGATGGAATCCTACCAGAAATGCTGAAGTACAGCCCACCAGAAATACAGGCTGCAATGGTTAAACTCTTCAATATTGTACTGAGTGCCGGCTACTTCCCTCGTACCTGGAACCAAGGCCTCATCACACCCATCCACAAGAGTGGGGACAGGTATGACCCAGCTAACTACAGAGGCATATGCGTCAGCAGCAACCTGGGAAAACTGTTCAACAGTATCCTGAACAAGAGGATCCTCACCTTCCTCACCGAGCACAACGTCCTCAACAAGAGCCAAGCAGGGTTCATGCCGAACCACCGCACCACTGACCACATCTATACTCTGCACAGCCTCATTCAGAGACACGTCTACAATACAAAGAATGGGAAGATATACGCCTGCTTTGTGGACTTTAAAAAGGCTTTTGATTCAGTGTGGCACCCGGGCTTATTCCTGAAACTGCTGGAGAGTGGAATAGGAGGAAATACCTACGATGTCATCAAAAGCTCCTACACCGAGAACAGCTGCAGCGTGAGTGTGAGCGGCAAAAGAACGGCTTTTTTCCAGCAGAGCCGCGGAGTAAGACAAGGCTGCAGCCTAAGCCCAACGCTCTTCAACATCTACATCAACGAGCTGGCTACCGCCCTGGAATCCTCCTCAGCACCAGGTCTCACCCTCCACGACGCCCAGGTGAAATTCCTGCTGTATGCAGATGACCTGCTGCTGCTGTCACCAACCGAGAAAGGCCTCCAGGACAACCTGAAAATCCTAGAGAAATTCAGCTCCACCTGGGCCCTACCGGTCAACCTAAAGAAAACCAACACCATGGTGTTCCAGAGGAGAAAGAGAAGATCAGACCAACACCCATCATTTATCCTCAACAACTGCGACCTCACAGGAACGGACAAATATACCTACCTGGGCCTAGAGATTCACCGGTCAGGGAACTTCAAACAAGCCATAGAGACCCTGAAAGACAAGGCCTGCAAAACCTTCTATGCCATCCGAAGGACACTCTACCATCTGAAGCCACCAGTGAGGGTCTGGCTAAAAATCTTCGACTCCATCATCGCCCCAATCCTCCTGTATGGCAGCGAAGTCTGGGGTCCTCACACCTACCCAGACTGGTCAAAGTGGGACTCCAGTCCAACAGAAATATTCCACCTGGAATTCTGCAAGCACCTTCTCCAGGTCCATCGGAGCACCTCCAACAGTGCTTGTCGGGCCGAGCTGGGCAGATTCCCTCTACACCTAACAGTTCTAAAGAGGGCGCTGTCATTCCGGGCTCACCTGCATAGGAGCAATCCAAGCTCCCACCACCATAAAGCCCTGATACATGAAGGTGAAACAGAAAAACCAGAACCCCCGGAACAGCCCAGCCAAACCCAACCGGAGCAGAACACCAATCACAACAACCTGACAAAAGCCGGAATTAGGAAGATGGCAGATGAAGGCCAGGAGAGGTATGTCAGTGACTGGAAGAATGATATCATCAGCTCACAGAAACTGACCATGTACCGGAGCCTACAGAGAGACTACAGACTGGCCCCATATCTGGAGAAACTCCCGGACCCCAGAGACCGCCAGATCCTGAGCCGATATAGACTCAGCGCCCACAGTCTGGCCATCGAATGTGGCCGACACAGGCAGAGCTACAAGCCCAGGGAGGAAAGACTGTGCCAACACTGTGATCAGGAGGCCATAGAGGACGAAACCCACTTCCTGCTACACTGCTCCAAATACTCAGCAGTGAGGGACACTCACTTCAGGAGACTCTCACATCTCTTCCCAGACTTCATCACCATGAAGGAGGAAGAGAAACATATATCTTGCTGGGAGAAGAAGAGAGAGCGGTGGAGATAGCAGCGCGGTATGTGAGCGAATGCCATAGACTGCGAGAAAGAGAACTATGATGCCATGGACTATAGCCCCCAACCTGGACCTGCCCCATCCACCTCCCCTATGCCATGGACTATAGCCCCCACAATGGACCTGCCCCATCCACCTCCCCTATGCCATGGACTATAGCCCCCAACCTGGACCTGCCCCATCCACCTCCCCTATGCCATGGACTATAGCCCCCACAATGGACCTGCCCCATCCACCTCCCCTATGCCATGGACTATAGCCCCCACCCTGGATCTGCCCCATCCACCTCCCCCCACAGCTCCTACCCAACATCCCCTCAGTCCCTATCCCTATTGCCTCTATACACTTGCTTTGGCAAAACTGATGTGTATTTGGTCCTGCCAATAAAGCTTCTTTGAATCTTGAATCTTGAATCTTGAATCTTGAGTGTAGGGTATAGAGTGTAGGGTATAGAGTGTAGAGTGTAAGGTATAGAGTGTAGAGTGTAGGGTATAGAGTGTAGGGTATAGAGTGTATGGTATAGAGTGTAGGGTATAGAGTGTAGGGTATAGAGTGTAGAGTGTAGGGATTAGAGTGTAGGGTATAGAGTGTAGGGTATAGAGTGTAGGGTATAGAGTGTAGAGTGGAGAGTGGAGAGTGTAGGGTATAGAGTGTAAGGTATAGAGTGTAGGGTATAGAGTGTATGTTATAGAGTCTAGGGTATAGAGTGTAGAGTGTAGGGTATAGAGTGTAGGGTATAAAGTGTAGAGTGTAGGGTATAGAGTGTAGGGTTTAGAGTGTATGTTATAGAGTGTAGGGTATAGAGTGTAGAGTGTAGGATATAGAGTGTAGAGTGTAGGGTATAGAGTGTAGGGTATATAGTGTAGGGTATATAGTGTAGGGTATAGAGTGTAGGGTATAGAGTGTAGGGTATAGAGTGTAGAGTGTAGGGTATAGAGTGTAGGGTATAGAGTGTAGAGTGTAGGGTATAGAGTGTATGGTATAGAGTGTAGGGTGTAGAGTGTATGGTATAGAGTGTAGGGTATAGAGTGTAGAGTGTAGGGTATACAGTGTAGGGTGTAGAGTGTAGGGTATAAAGTGTAGGGTATAGAGTGTAGGGTGTAGGGTATAGAGTGTAGAGTGTAGGGTATAGAGTGTATGGTATAATGTGTAGGGTATAGAGTGTAGGGTGTAGAGTGTAGGGTATAGAGTGTAGGGTATAGAGTGTAGAATGTAGGGTATATAGTGTAGGGTATAGAGTATAGAGTGTAGGGTATAGAGTGTAGGGTATAGAGTGTAGAGTGTAAGGTATAGAGTGTAGAGTGTAGGGTATAGAGTGTAGGGTATAGAGTGTATGGTATAGAGTGTAGGGTATAGAGTGTAGGGTATAGAGTGTAGAGTGTAGGGATTAGAGTGTAGGGTATAGAGTGTAGGGTATAGAGTGTAGGGTATAGAGTGTAGGGTATAGAGTGTACGGTATAGAGTGTAGGGTATAGAGTGTAGGGTATACAGTGTAGGGTATAAAGTGTAGAGTGTAGGGTATAGAGTGTAGGGTATAGAGTGTAGGGTATAGAGTGTAGGGTGTAGAGTGTAGAGTTTAGGTTATAGAGTGTAGGGTATAGAGTGTAGGGTTTAGAGTGTATGGTATAGAGTGTAGGGTATAGAGTGTAGAGTGTAGGGTATAGACTGTAGGATATAGAGTGTAGGGTATAGAGTGTATGGTATAGAGTGTACGGTATAGAGTGTAGAGTGTAGGGTATAGAGTGTAGGGTATAGATTGTAGGGTATAGAGTGTATTGTATAGGGTATAGAGTGTATGGTGTAGAGTGTAGGGTATAGAGTGTATAGTGTAGGGTATAGAGTGTAGGGTATAGAGTGTAGAGTATAGAGTGTTTGGTATAGAGTGTAGAGTGTAGGGTATAGAGTGTAGGGTATAGAGTGTAGGGTATATAGTGTAGGGTATATAGTGTAGGGTATAGAGTGTAGGGTATAGAGTGTAGGGTATAGAGTGTAGAGTGTAGGGTATAGAGTGTAGGGTATAGAGTGTAGAGTGTAGGGTATAGAGTGTATGGTATAGAGTGTAGGGTGTAGAGTGTATGGTATAGAGTGTAGGGTATAGAGTGTAGAGTGTAGGGTATACAGTGTAGGGTGTAGAGTGTAGGGTATAAAGTGTAGGGTATAGAGTGTAGGGTGTAGGGTATAGAGTGTAGAGTGTAGGGTATAGAGTGTATGGTATAATGTGTAGGGTATAGAGTGTAGGGTGTAGAGTGTAGGGTATAGAGTGTAGGGTATACAGTGTAGAATGTAGGGTATATAGTGTAGGGTATAGAGTATAGAGTGTAGGGTATAGAGTGTAGGGTATAGAGTGTAGAGTGTAAGGTATAGAGTGTAGAGTGTAGGGTATAGAGTGTAGGGTATAGAGTGTATGGTATAGAGTGTAGGGTATAGAGTGTAGGGTATAGAGTGTAGAGTGTAGGGATTAGAGTGTAGGGTATAGAGTGTAGGGTATAGAGTGTAGGGTATAGAGTGTAGAGTGTAGAGTGGAGAGTGTAGGGTATAGAGTGTAAGGTATAGAGTGTAGGGTATAGAGTGTATGTTATAGAGTCTAGGGTATAGAGTGTAGAGTGTAGGGTATAGAGTGTAGGGTATAAAGTGTAGAGTGTAGGGTATAGAGTGTAGGGTTTAGAGTGTATGTTATAGAGTGTAGGGTATAGAGTGTAGAGTGTAGGATATAGAGTGTAGAGTGTAGGGTATAGAGTGTAGGGTATATAGTGTAGGGTATATAGTGTAGGGTATAGAGTGTAGGGTATAGAGTGTAGGGTATAGAGTGTAGAGTGTAGGGTATAGAGTGTAGGGTATAGAGTGTAGAGTGTAGGGTATAGAGTGTATGGTATAGAGTGTAGGGTGTAGAGTGTATGGTATAGAGTGTAGGGTATAGAGTGTAGAGTGTAGGGTATACAGTGTAGGGTGTAGAGTGTAGGGTATAAAGTGTAGGGTATAGAGTGTAGGGTGTAGGGTATAGAGTGTAGAGTGTAGGGTATAGAGTGTATGGTATAATGTGTAGGGTATAGAGTGTAGGGTGTAGAGTGTAGGGTATAGAGTGTAGGGTATAGAGTGTAGAATGTAGGGTATATAGTGTAGGGTATAGAGTATAGAGTGTAGGGTATAGAGTGTAGGGTATAGAGTGTAGAGTGTAAGGTATAGAGTGTAGAGTGTAGGGTATAGAGTGTAGGGTATAGAGTGTATGGTATAGAGTGTAGGGTATAGAGTGTAGGGTATAGAGTGTAGAGTGTAGGGATTAGAGTGTAGGGTATAGAGTGTAGGGTATAGAGTGTAGGGTATAGAGTGTAGGGTATAGAGTGTACGGTATAGAGTGTAGGGTATAGAGTGTAGGGTATACAGTGTAGGGTATAAAGTGTAGAGTGTAGGGTATAGAGTGTAGGGTATAGAGTGTAGGGTATAGAGTGTAGAGTGTAGAGTTTAGGTTATAGAGTGTAGGGTATAGAGTGTAGGGTTTAGAGTGTATGGTATAGAGTGTAGGGTATAGAGTGTAGAGTGTAGGGTATAGACTGTAGGATATAGAGTGTAGGGTATAGAGTGTATGGTATAGAGTGTACGGTATAGAGTGTAGAGTGTAGGGTATAGAGTGTAGGGTATAGATTGTAGGGTATAGAGTGTATTGTATAGGGTATAGAGTGTATGGTGTAGAGTGTAGGGTATAGAGTGTATAGTGTAGGGTATAGAGTGTAGGGTATAGAGTGTAGAGTATAGAGTGTTTGGTATAGAGTGTAGAGTGTAGGGTATAGAGTGTAGGGTATATAGTGTAGGGTATAGAGTGTAGGGTATACAGTGTAGAGTGTAGGGATTAGAGTGTAGGGTATAGAGTGTAGGGTATAGAGTGTAGGGTATAGAGTGTATGGTATAGAGTGTAGGGTATAGAGTGTTGGGTATAGATTGTAGGGTATAGAATGTAGAGTGTAGTGTATAGAGTATAGGGTATAGAGTGTATGGTGTAGAGTGTAGGGTATAGAGTGTATAGTGTAGGGTATAGAGTGCAGGGTATAGAGTGTATGCAATAGAGTGTATGGAATATAGTGTACGGTATAGAGTGTAGGGTATAGAGTGTAGGATATAGAGCGTAGGGTGTAGGGTATAGATTGTAGGGTATTGAGTGTAGGGTATAGAGTGTAGGGTGTAGAGTGTATGGTAAAGAGTGTACAGTATAGAGTGTATGGTATAGAGTGTAGAGTGTAGGGTATAGAGTGTATGGTATAGAGTGTAGGGTGTAGAGTGTATAGTATAGAGTGTAGGGTACAGAGTGTAGAGTGTAGGGTATAGAGTGTAGGGTATAGAGTGTAGGGTATAGAGTGTAGGGTATAGAGTGTAGGGTATAAAGTGTAGAGTGTAGGGTATAGAGTGTAGGGTATAGAGTGTAGGGTATAGAGAGTAGGGTATAAAGTGTAGGGTATAGAGTGTAGAGTGTAGGGTGTAGAGTGTAAGGTATAGAGTGTAGGGTATAGAGTGTATGTTATAGAGTGTAGGGTGTAGAGTGTAGAGTGTAGGGTATAGAGTGTAGGGTATAGAGTGTAGGGTATAGAGTGTAGAGTGTAGGATATAGAGTGTAGAGTGTAGGGTATAAAGTGTAGGGTATATAGTGTAGGGTATAGAGTGTAGGGTATAGAGTGTAGGGTATAGAGTGTATGGTATAGAGTGTAGAGTGTAGGGTATAGAGTGTAGAAAGTAGGGTATAGTGTGTAGGGTATAGAGTGTAGAGTGTAGGGTATAGAGTGTAGGGTATAGAGTGTAGATTGTATGGTATAGAGTGTAGGGTATAGAGTGTATAGTGTAGGGTATAGAGTGTAGATTGTAGGGTATAGAGTGTAGAGTGTAGGGTATAGAGTGTAGGGTATATAGTGTAGGGTATAGAGTGTATGGTATACAGTGTAGAGTGTAGGGATTAGAGTGTAGGGTATAGAGTGTATGGTGTAGAGTGTAGGGTATAGAGTGTAGGGTATAGAGTGTAGGGTATAGAGTGTTGAGTATAGATTGTAGGGTATAGAATGTAGAGTGTAGTGTATAGAGTATAGGGTATAGAGTGTATGGTGTAGAGTGTAGGGTATAGAGTGTATAGTGTAGGGTATAGAGTGCAGGGTATAGAGTGTATGGAATAGAGTGTATGGAATATAGTGTACGGTATAGAGTGTAGAGTGTAGGGTATAGAGTGTAGAAAGTAGGGTATAGTGTGTAGGGTATGAAGTGT
The DNA here is from genome assembly GCF_032444005.1 of Ranitomeya imitator. NCBI lineage: Eukaryota > Metazoa > Chordata > Amphibia > Anura > Dendrobatidae > Ranitomeya > Ranitomeya imitator. The sequence goes on from NW_027194095.1 coordinate 244,074, forward strand.
AGAGTGTAGGGTATAGAGTGTAGGGTATAGAGTGTAGATTGTATGGTATAGAGTGTAGGGTATAGAGTGTATAGTGTAGGGTGTAGAGTGTAGGGTATAGAGTGTAGGGTATAGAGTGTTGGGATATAGAGTGTAGGGTATATAGTGTAGGGTATAGAGTGTAGGGTATAGAGTGTAGGGTATAGAGTGTAGGGTATAGAGTGTAGAGTGTAGGGTATAGAGTGTAGGGTATAGAGTGTAGGGTATAGAGTGTAGGGTGTAGAGTGTAGGGTATAGAGTGTAAGATATAGAGTGTAGGGTATAGAGTGTAGGGTATAGAGTGTATGGTATAGAGTGTAGGGTGTAGAGTGTATGGTATAGAGTGTAGGGTATAGAGTGTAGAGTGTATGGTATAGAGTGTAGGGTGTAGAGTGTAGGGTATAGAGTGTAGGGTATAGAGTGTAGAGTGTAGGGTATAAAGTGTAGGGTATAGAGTGTAGGGTGTAGGGTATAGAGTGTAGAGTGTAGGGTATAGAGTGTATGTTATAGAGTGTAGGGTATAGAGTGTAGAGTGTAGGGTATAGAGTGTAGGGTATAGAGTGTAGGGTATAGAGTGTAGGGTATAGAGTGTAGGGTATAGAGTGTAGGGTATAGAGTGTAGGGTATAAAGTGTAGAGTGTAGGGTATAGAGTGTAGGGTTTAGAGTGTATGTTATAGAGTGTAGGGTATAGAGTGTAGAGTGTAGGATATAGAGTGTAGAGTGTAGGGTATAAAGTGTAGGGTATAGAGTGTAGGGTATAGAGTGTATGGTATAGAGTGTAGAGTGTAGGGTATAGAGTGTAGAAACTAGGGTATAGTGTGTAGGGTATAGAGTGTAGAGTGTAGGGTATAGAGTGTAGGGTATAGAGTGTAGATTGTATGGTATAGAGTGTAGGGTATAGAGTGTATAGTGTAGGGTATAGAGTGTAGAGTGTAGGGTATAGAGTGTAGGGTATAGAGTGTTGGGATATAGAGTGTAGGGTATAGAGTGTCGGGTATAGAGTGTAGGGTATAGATTGTAGGGTATAGAGTGTAGGGTATAGAGTATATAGTATAGGGTATAGAGTGTAGGGTGTAGAGTGTAGGGTATAGAGTGTAGGGTATAGAGTGTAGGGTATAGAGTGTAGGGTATATAGTGTAGAATGTAGGGTATAGAGTGTAGGGTATAGAGTGTAGAGTGTAGGGTGTAGAGTGGAGAGTGTAGGGTATAGAGTGTAAGGTATAGAGTGTAGGGTATAGAGTGTATGTTATAGAGTGTAGGGTGTAGAAAGTAGGGTATAGTGTGTAGGGTATAGAGTGTAGGGTATAGAGTGTATGGTATAGAGTGTAGAGTGTAGGGTATAGAGTGTAGAAAGTAGGGTATAGTGTGTAGGGTATAGAGTGTAGGGTATAGAGTGTAGGGTATAGAGTGTAGATTGTATGGTATAGAGTGTAGGGTATAGAGTGTATAGTGTAGGGTATAGAGTGTAGGGTATAGAGTGTAGGGTATAGAGTGTTGGGATATAGAGTGTAGGGTATAGAGTGTAGGGTATAGAGTGTACTGTATAGATTTTAGGGTATAGCGTGTAGGGTATAGAGTGTAGGGTATAGAGTATATAGTGTAGGGTATAGAGTGTAGGGTATAGAGTGTAGGGTATAGAGTGTAGGGTATAGAGTGTAGGGTATAAAGTGTAGAGTGTAGGGTATAGAGTGTAGGGTATAGAGTGTAGGGTGTAGAGTGGAGAGTGTAAGGTATAGAGTGTAAGGTATAGAGTGTAGGGTATAGAGTGTATGTTATAGAGTGTAGGGTATAGAGTGTAGGGTATAGAGTGTAGGGTATAGAGTGAAGGGTATAAAGTGTAGAGTGTAGGGTATAGAGTGTAGGGTATAGAGTGTAGAGTGTAGGATATAGAGTGTAGAGTGTAGGGTATAGAGTGTAGGGTATATAGTGTAGGGTATAGATTGTAGGGTATAGAGTGTAGGGTATAGAGTGTAGAGTGTAGGGTATAGAGTGTAGGGTATAGAGTGTATGGTATAGAGTGTAGGGTGTAGAGTGCATGGTATAGAGTGTAGGGTATAGAGTGTAGAGTGTAGGGTGTAGAGTGTAGGGTATAGAGTGTAGGGTGTAGGGTATAGAGTGTATGGTATAATGTGTAGGGTATAGAGTGTAGGGTGTAGAGTGTAGGGTATAGAGTGTAGGGTATAGAGTGTAGGGTATAGAGTGTAGGGTATAGAGTGTAGAGTGTAGGTTATATAGTGTAGGGTATAGAGTATAGAGTGTAGGGTATAGAGTGTAGGGTATAGAGTGTAGAGTGTAGGGTGTAGAGTGTAGGGTATAGAGTGTAGGGTATAGAGTGTAGGGTATAGAGTGTAGAGTGTAGGGATTAGAGTGTAGGGTATAGAGTGTAGGGTGTAGAGTGTAGGGTATAGAGTGTAGAGTGTAGGGTATAGAGTGTATGGTATAATGTGTAGGGTATAGAGTGTATGGTATAATGTGTAGGGTATAGAGTGTAGGGTGTAGAGTGTAGGGTATAGAGTGTAGAGTGTAGGTTATATAGTGTAGGGTATAGAGTATAGAGTGTAGGGTATAGAGTGTAGGGTATAGAGTGTAGAGTGTAGCGTATAGAGTGTAGAGTGTAGGGTATAGAGTGTATTGTATAGAGTGTAGAGTGTAGGGTATAGAGTGTAGAGTATAGAGTGTACGGTATAGAGTGTTGGGCTATAGAGTGTAGAGTATAGAGTATAGGGTATAGAGTGTAGGGTATAGAGTGTAGGGTATAGAGTGTAGGGTATAGAGTGTAGGGTATAGAGTGTAGGGTATACAGTGTAGGGTATAAAGTGTAGAGTGTAGGGTATAGAGTGTAGGGTATAGAGTGTAGGTTATAGAGTGTAGGGTATAGAGTGTAGGGTATAGAGTGTAGAGTGTAGGGTATAGAGTGTAGAGTTTAGGGTATAGAGTGTAGGGTTTAGAGTGTATGGTATAGAGTGTAGGGTATAGAGTGTAGAGTGTAGGGTATAGAGTGTAGGATATAGAGTGTAGGGTATATAGTGTATGGTATAGAGTGTACAGTGTAGGGTATAGAGTGTAGGGTATAGATTGTAGGGTATAGAGTGTATTGTATAGGGTATAGAGTGTATGGTGTAGAGTGTAGGGTATAGAGTGTATAGTGTAGGGTATAGAGTGTAGGGTATAGAGTGTATGGTATAGAGTGTAGGGTATAGAGTGTATGGTATAGAGTGTAGAGTGTAGGGTATAGAGTGTAGGGTATAGAGTGTAGAGTGTAGGGTATAGAGTGTAGGGTATAGAGTGTAGGGTATAAAGTGTAGAGTGTAGGGTATAGAGTGTAGAGTGTAGGGTGTAGAATGGAGAGTGTAGGGTATAGAGTGTAAGGTATAGAGTGTAGGGTATAGAGTGTATGTTATAGAGTGTAGGTATAGAGTGTAGAGTGTAGGGTATAGAGTGTAGGGTATAGAGTGTAGAAAGTAGGGTATAGTGTGTAGGGTATAGAGTGTAGGGTGTAGAGTGTATGGTATAAAGTGTAGAGTGTAGGGTATAGAGTGTAGAAAGTAGGGTATAGTGTGTAGGGTATAGAGTGTAGAGTGTAGGGTATAGAGTGTAGGGTATAGAGTGTAGATTGTATGGTATAGAGTGTAGGGTATAGAGTGTATAGTGTAGGGTATATAGTGTAGAGTGTAGGGTATAGAGTGTAGGGTATAGAGTGTTGGGATATAGAGTGTAGGGTATAGAGTGTAGGGTATAGAGTGTAGGGTATAGATTGTAGGGTATAGAGTGTAGGGTATAGAGTGTAGGGTATAGAGTATATAGTGTAGGGTATAGAGTGTAGGTTATAGAGTGTAGAGTGTAGGGTATAGAGTGTAGGGTATAGAGTGTAGGGTATAAAGTGTAGAGTGTAGGGTATAGAGTGTAGGGTATAGAGTGTAGAGTGTAGAGTGGAGAGTGTAGGGTATAGAGTGTAAGGTATAGAGTGTAGGGTATAGAGTGTATGTTATAGAGTCTAGGGTATAGAGTGTAGAGTGTAGGGTATAGAGTGTAGGGTATAAAGTGTAGAGTGTAGGGTATAGAGTGTAGGGTTTAGAGTGTATGTTATGGAGTGTAGGGTATAGAGTGTAGAGTGTAGGATATAGAGTGTAGAGTGTAGGGTATAGAGTGTAGGGTATATAGTGTAGGGTATATAGTGTAGGGTATAGAGTGTAGGGTATAGAGTGTAGGGTATAGAGTGTAGAGTGTAGGGTATAGAGTATAGGGTATAGAGTGTAGAGTGTAGGGTATAGAGTGTATGGTATAGAGTGTAGGGTGTAGAGTGTATGGTATAGAGTGTAGGGTATAGAGTGTAGAGTGTAGGGTATACAGTGTAGGGTGTAGAGTGTAGGGTATAAAGTGTAGGGTATAGAGTGTAGGGTGTAGGGTATAGAGTGTAGAGTGTAGGGTATAGAGTGTATGGTATAATGTGTAGGGTATAGAGTGTAGGGTGTAGAGTGTAGGGTATAGAGTGTAGGGTATAGAGTGTAGAATGTAGGGTATATAGTGTAGGGTATAGAGTATAGAGTGTAGGGTATAGAGTGTAGGGTATAGAGTGTAGAGTGTAAGGTATAGAGTGTAGAGTGTAGGGTATAGAGTGTAGGGTATAGAGTGTATGGTATAGAGTGTAGGGTATAGAGTGTAGAGTGTAGGGATTAGAGTGTAGGGTATAGAGTGTAGGGTATAGAGTGTAGGGTATAGAGTGTAGAGTGTAGAGTGGAGAGTGTAGGGTATAGAGTGTAAGGTATAGAGTGTAGGGTATAGAGTGTATGTTATAGAGTCTAGGGTATAGAGTGTAGAGTGTAGGGTATAGAGTGTAGGGTATAAAGTGTAGAGTGTAGGGTATAGAGTGTAGGGTTTAGAGTGTATGTTATAGAGTGTAGGGTATAGAGTGTAGAGTGTAGGATATAGAGTGTAGAGTGTAGGGTATAGAGTGTAGGGTATATAGTGTAGGGTATAGAGTGTAGGGTATAGAGTGTAGGGTATAGAGTGTAGAGTGTAGGGTATAGAGTGTAGGGTGTAGAGTGTAGGGTATAGAGTGTATGGTATAGAGTGTAGGGTGTAGAGTGTATGGTATAGAGTGTAGGGTATAGAGTGTAGAGTGTAGGGTATACAGTGTAGGGTGTAGAGTGTAGGGTATAAAGTGTAGGGTATAGAGTGTAGGGTGTAGGGTATAGAGTGTAGAGTGTAGGGTATAGAGTGTATGGTATAATGTGTAGGGTATAGAGTGTAGGGTGTAGAGTGTAGGGTATAGAGTGTAGGGTATAGAGTGTAGAATGTAGGGTATATAGTGTAGGGTATAGAGTATAGAGTGTAGGGTATAGAGTGTAGGGTATAGAGTGTAGGGTGTAGAGTGGAGAGTGTAAGGTATAGAGTGTAAGGTATAGAGTGTAGGGTATAGAGTGTATGTTATAGAGTGTAGGGTATAGAGTGTAGGGTATAGAGTGTAGGGTATAGAGTGAAGGGTATAAAGTGTAGAGTGTAGGGTATAGAGTGTAGGGTATAGAGTGTAGAGTGTAGGATATAGAGTGTAGAGTGTAGGGTATAGAGTGTAGGGTATATAGTGTAGGGTATAGATTGTAGGGTATAGAGTGTAGGGTATAGAGTGTAGAGTGTAGGGTATAGAGTGTAGGGTATAGAGTGTATGGTATAGAGTGTAGGGTGTAGAGTGCATGGTATAGAGTGTAGGGTATAGAGTGTAGAGTGTAGGGTGTAGAGTGTAGGGTATAGAGTGTAGGGTGTAGGGTATAGAGTGTATGGTATAATGTGTAGGGTATAGAGTGTAGGGTGTAGAGTGTAGGGTATAGAGTGTAGGGTATAGAGTGTAGGGTATAGAGTGTAGGGTATAGAGTGTAGAGTGTAGGTTATATAGTGTAGGGTATAGAGTATAGAGTGTAGGGTATAGAGTGTAGGGTATAGAGTGTAGAGTGTAGGGTGTAGAGTGTAGGGTATAGAGTGTAGGGTATAGAGTGTAGGGTATAGAGTGTAGAGTGTAGGGATTAGAGTGTAGGGTATAGAGTGTAGGGTGTAGAGTGTAGGGTATAGAGTGTAGAGTGTAGGGTATAGAGTGTATGGTATAATGTGTAGGGTATAGAGTGTATGGTATAATGTGTAGGGTATAGAGTGTAGGGTGTAGAGTGTAGGGTATAGAGTGTAGAGTGTAGGTTATATAGTGTAGGGTATAGAGTATAGAGTGTAGGGTATAGAGTGTAGGGTATAGAGTGTAGAGTGTAGCGTATAGAGTGTAGAGTGTAGGGTATAGAGTGTATTGTATAGAGTGTAGAGTGTAGGGTATAGAGTGTAGAGTATAGAGTGTACGGTATAGAGTGTTGGGCTATAGAGTGTAGAGTATAGAGTATAGGGTATAGAGTGTAGGGTATAGAGTGTAGGGTATAGAGTGTAGGGTATAGAGTGTAGGGTATAGAGTGTAGGGTATACAGTGTAGGGTATAAAGTGTAGAGTGTAGGGTATAGAGTGTAGGGTATAGAGTGTAGGGTATAGAGTGTAGGGTATAGAGTGTAGGGTATAGAGTGTAGAGTGTAGGGTATAGAGTGTAGAGTTTAGGGTATAGAGTGTAGGGTTTAGAGTGTATGGTATAGAGTGTAGGGTATAGAGTGTAGAGTGTAGGGTATAGAGTGTAGGATATAGAGTGTAGGGTATATAGTGTATGGTATAGAGTGTACAGTGTAGGGTATAGAGTGTAGGGTATAGATTGTAGGGTATAGAGTGTATTGTATAGGGTATAGAGTGTATGGTGTAGAGTGTAGGGTATAGAGTGTATAGTGTAGGGTATAGAGTGTAGGGTATAGAGTGTATGGTATAGAGTGTAGGGTATAGAGTGTATGGTATAGAGTGTAGAGTGTAGGGTATAGAGTGTAGGGTATAGAGTGTAGAGTGTAGGGTATAGAGTGTAGGGTATAGAGTGTAGGGTATAAAGTGTAGAGTGTAGGGTATAGAGTGTAGAGTGTAGGGTGTAGAATGGAGAGTGTAGGGTATAGAGTGTAAGGTATAGAGTGTAGGGTATAGAGTGTATGTTATAGAGTGTAGGTATAGAGTGTAGAGTGTAGGGTATAGAGTGTAGGGTATAGAGTGTAGAAAGTAGGGTATAGTGTGTAGGGTATAGAGTGTAGGGTGTAGAGTGTATGGTATAAAGTGTAGAGTGTAGGGTATAGAGTGTAGAAAGTAGGGTATAGTGTGTAGGGTATAGAGTGTAGAGTGTAGGGTATAGAGTGTAGGGTATAGAGTGTAGATTGTATGGTATAGAGTGTAGGGTATAGAGTGTATAGTGTAGGGTATATAGTGTAGAGTGTAGGGTATAGAGTGTAGGGTATAGAGTGTTGGGATATAGAGTGTAGGGTATAGAGTGTAGGGTATAGAGTGTAGGGTATAGATTGTAGGGTATAGAGTGTAGGGTATAGAGTGTAGGGTATAGAGTATATAGTGTAGGGTATAGAGTGTAGGTTATAGAGTGTAGAGTGTAGGGTATAGAGTGTAGGGTATAGAGTGTAGGGTATAAAGTGTAGAGTGTAGGGTATAGAGTGTAGGGTATAGAGTGTAGAGTGTAGAGTGGAGAGTGTAGGGTATAGAGTGTAAGGTATAGAGTGTAGGGTATAGAGTGTATGTTATAGAGTCTAGGGTATAGAGTGTAGAGTGTAGGGTATAGAGTGTAGGGTATAAAGTGTAGAGTGTAGGGTATAGAGTGTAGGGTTTAGAGTGTATGTTATGGAGTGTAGGGTATAGAGTGTAGAGTGTAGGATATAGAGTGTAGAGTGTAGGGTATAGAGTGTAGGGTATATAGTGTAGGGTATATAGTGTAGGGTATAGAGTGTAGGGTATAGAGTGTAGGGTATAGAGTGTAGAGTGTAGGGTATAGAGTATAGGGTATAGAGTGTAGAGTGTAGGGTATAGAGTGTATGGTATAGAGTGTAGGGTGTAGAGTGTATGGTATAGAGTGTAGGGTATAGAGTGTAGAGTGTAGGGTATACAGTGTAGGGTGTAGAGTGTAGGGTATAAAGTGTAGGGTATAGAGTGTAGGGTGTAGGGTATAGAGTGTAGAGTGTAGGGTATAGAGTGTATGGTATAATGTGTAGGGTATAGAGTGTAGGGTGTAGAGTGTAGGGTATAGAGTGTAGGGTATAGAGTGTAGAATGTAGGGTATATAGTGTAGGGTATAGAGTATAGAGTGTAGGGTATAGAGTGTAGGGTATAGAGTGTAGAGTGTAAGGTATAGAGTGTAGAGTGTAGGGTATAGAGTGTAGGGTATAGAGTGTATGGTATAGAGTGTAGGGTATAGAGTGTAGAGTGTAGGGATTAGAGTGTAGGGTATAGAGTGTAGGGTATAGAGTGTAGGGTATAGAGTGTAGAGTGTAGAGTGGAGAGTGTAGGGTATAGAGTGTAAGGTATAGAGTGTAGGGTATAGAGTGTATGTTATAGAGTCTAGGGTATAGAGTGTAGAGTGTAGGGTATAGAGTGTAGGGTATAAAGTGTAGAGTGTAGGGTATAGAGTGTAGGGTTTAGAGTGTATGTTATAGAGTGTAGGGTATAGAGTGTAGAGTGTAGGATATAGAGTGTAGAGTGTAGGGTATAGAGTGTAGGGTATATAGTGTAGGGTATAGAGTGTAGGGTATAGAGTGTAGGGTATAGAGTGTAGAGTGTAGGGTATAGAGTGTAGGGTGTAGAGTGTAGGGTATAGAGTGTATGGTATAGAGTGTAGGGTGTAGAGTGTATGGTATAGAGTGTAGGGTATAGAGTGTAGAGTGTAGGGTATACAGTGTAGGGTGTAGAGTGTAGGGTATAAAGTGTAGGGTATAGAGTGTAGGGTGTAGGGTATAGAGTGTAGAGTGTAGGGTATAGAGTGTATGGTATAATGTGTAGGGTATAGAGTGTAGGGTGTAGAGTGTAGGGTATAGAGTGTAGGGTATAGAGTGTAGAATGTAGGGTATATAGTGTAGGGTATAGAGTATAGAGTGTAGGGTATAGAGTGTAGGGTATAGAGTGTAGAGTGTAAGGTATAGAGTGTAGAGTGTAGGGTATAGAGTGTAGGGTATAGAGTGTATGGTATAGAGTGTAGGGTATAGAGTGTAGGGTATAGAGTGTAGAGTGTAGGGATTAGAGTGTAGGGTATAGAGTGTAGGGTATAGAGTGTAGGGTATAGAGTGTAGGGTATAGAGTGTACGGTATAGAGTGTAGGGTATAGAGTGTAGGGTATACAGTGTAGGGTATAAAGTGTAGAGTGTAGGGTATAGAGTGTAGGGTATAGAGTGTAGGGTATAGAATGTAGGGTGTAGAGTGTAGGGTATAGAGTGTAGAGTTTAGGTTATAGAGTGTAGGGTATAGAGTGTAGGGTTTAGAGTGTATGGTATAGAGTGTAGGGTATAGAGTGTAGAGTGTAGGGTATAGACTGTAGGATATAGAGTGTAGGGTATAGAGTGTATGGTATAGAGTGTACGGTATAGAGTGTAGAGTGTAGGGTATAGAGTGTAGGGTATAGATTGTAGGGTATAGAGTGTATTGTATAGGGTATAGAGTGTATGGTGTAGAGTGTAGGGTATAGAGTGTATAGTGTAGGGTATAGAGTGTAGGGTATAGAGTGTAGAGTATAGAGTGTTTGGTATAGAGTGTAGAGTGTAGGGTATAGAGTGTAGGGTATATAGTGTAGGGTATAGAGTGTAGGGTATACAGTGTAGAGTGTAGGGATTAGAGTGTAGGGTATAGAGTGTAGGGTATAGAGTGTAGGGTATAGAGTGTATGGTATAGAGTGTAGGGTATAGAGTGTTGGGTATAGATTGTAGGGTATAGAATGTAGAGTGTAGTGTATAGAGTATAGGGTATAGAGTGTATGGTGTAGAGTGTAGGGTATAGAGTGTATAGTGTAGGGTATAGAGTGCAGGGTATAGAGTGTATGCAATAGAGTGTATGGAATATAGTGTACGGTATAGAGTGTAGGGTATAGAGTGTAGGATATAGAGCGTAGGGTGTAGGGTATAGATTGTAGGGTATTGAGTGTAGGGTATAGAGTGTAGGGTGTAGAGTGTATGGTAAAGAGTGTACAGTATAGAGTGTATGGTATAGAGTGTAGAGTGTAGGGTATAGAGTGTATGGTATAGAGTGTAGGGTGTAGAGTGTATAGTATAGAGTGTAGGGTACAGAGTGTAGAGTGTAGGGTATAGAGTGTAGGGTATAGAGTGTAGGGTATAGAGTGTAGGGTATAGAGTGTAGGGTATAGAGTGTAGGGTATAAAGTGTAGAGTGTAGGGTATAGAGTGTAGGGTATAGAGTGTAGGGTATAGAGTGTAGGGTATAAAGTGTAGGGTATAGAGTGTAGAGTGTAGGGTGTAGAGTGTAAGGTATAGAGTGTAGGGTATAGAGTGTATGTTATAGAGTGTAGGGTGTAGAGTGTAGAGTGTAGGGTATAGAGTGTAGGGTATAGAGTGTAGGGTATAGAGTGTAGAGTGTAGGATATAGAGTGTAGAGTGTAGGGTATAAAGTGTAGGGTATATAGTGTAGGGTATAGAGTGTAGGGTATAGAGTGTAGGGTATAGAGTGTATGGTATAGAGTGTAGAGTGTAGGGTATAGAGTGTAGAAAGTAGGGTATAGTGTGTAGGGTATAGAGTGTAGAGTGTAGGGTATAGAGTGTAGGGTATAGAGTGTAGATTGTATGGTATAGAGTGTAGGGTATAGAGTGTATAGTGTAGGGTATAGAGTGTAGAGTGTAGGGTATAGAGTGTAGAGTGTAGGGTATAGAGTGTAGGGTATATAGTGTAGGGTATAGAGTGTATGGTATACAGTGTAGAGTGTAGGGATTAGAGTGTAGGGTATAGAGTGTATGGTGTAGAGTGTAGGGTATAGAGTGTAGGGTATAGAGTGTAGGGTATAGAGTGTTGAGTATAGATTGTAGGGTATAGAATGTAGAGTGTAGTGTATAGAGTATAGGGTATAGAGTGTATGGTGTAGAGTGTAGGGTATAGAGTGTATAGTGTAGGGTATAGAGTGCAGGGTATAGAGTGTATGGAATAGAGTGTATGGAATATAGTGTACGGTATAGAGTGTAGAGTGTAGGGTATAGAGTGTAGAAAGTAGGGTATAGTGTGTAGGGTATGAAGTGTAGAGTGTAGGGTATAGAGTGTAGGGTATAGAGTGTAGATTGTATGGTATAGAGTGTAGGGTATAGAGTGTATAGTGTAGGGTGTAGAGTGTAGGGTATAGAGTGTAGGGTATAGAGTGTTGGGATATAGAGTGTAGGGTATAGAGTGTAGGGTATAGAGTGTAGGGTATAGATTGTAGGGTATAGAGTGTAGGGTATAGAGTGTAGGGTATAGAGTATATAGTGTAGGGTATAGAGTGTAGGGTATAGAGTGTAGGGTATAGAGTGTAGGGTATAGAGTGTAGAGTGTAGGGTATAGAGTGTAGGGTATAGAGTGTAGGGTATAGAGTGTAGGGTGTAGAGTGTAGGGTATAGAGTGTAAGATATAGAGTGTAGGGTATAGAGTGTAGGGTATAGAGTGTATGGTATAGAGTGTAGGGTGTAGAGTGTATGGTATAGAGTGTAGGGTATAGAGTGTAGAGTGTATGGTATAGAGTGTAGGGTGTAGAGTGTAGGGTATAGAGTGTAGGGTATAGAGTGTAGAGTGTAGGGTATAAAGTGTAGGGTATAGAGTGTAGGGTGTAGGGTATAGAGTGTAGAGTGTAGGGTATAGAGTGTATGTTATAGAGTGTAGGGTATAGAGTGTAGAGTGTAGGGTATAGAGTGTAGGGTATAGAGTGTAGGGTATAGAGTGTAGGGTATAGAGTGTAGGGTATAGAGTGTAGGGTATAAAGTGTAGAGTGTAGGGTATAGAGTGTAGGGTTTAGAGTGTATGTTATAGAGTGTAGGGTATAGAGTGTAGAGTGTAGGATATAGAGTGTAGAGTGTAGGGTATAAAGTGTAGGGTATAGAGTGTAGGGTATAGAGTGTATGGTATAGAGTGTAGAGTGTAGGGTATAGAGTGTAGAAACTAGGGTATAGTGTGTAGGGTATAGAGTGTAGAGTGTAGGGTATAGAGTGTAGGGTATAGAGTGTAGATTGTATGGTATAGAGTGTAGGGTATAGAGTGTATAGTGTAGGGTATAGAGTGTAGAGTGTAGGGTATAGAGTGTAGGGTATAGAGTGTTGGGATATAGAGTGTAGGGTATAGAGTGTCGGGTATAGAGTGTAGGGTATAGAGTGTAGGGTATAGAGTGTAGGGTATAGAGTATATAGTATAGGGTATAGAGTGTAGGGTGTAGAGTGTAGGGTATAGAGTGTAGGGTATAGAGTGTAGGGTATAGAGTGTAGGGTATAGAGTGTAGGGTATATAGTGTAGAATGTAGGGTATAGAGTGTAGGGTATAGAGTGTAGAGTGTAGGGTGTAGAGTGGAGAGTGTAGGGTATAGAGTGTAAGGTATAGAGTGTAGGGTATAGAGTGTATGTTATAGAGTGTAGGGTGTAGAAAGTAGGGTATAGTGTGTAGGGTATAGAGTGTAGGGTATAGAGTGTATGGTATAGAGTGTAGAGTGTAGGGTATAGAGTGTAGAAAGTAGGGTATAGTGTGTAGGGTATAGAGTGTAGGGTATAGAGTGTAGGGTATAGAGTGTAGATTGTATGGTATAGAGTGTAGGGTATAGAGTGTATAGTGTAGGGTATAGAGTGTAGGGTATAGAGTGTAGGGTATAGAGTGTTGGGATATAGAGTGTAGGGTATAGAGTGTAGGGTATAGAGTGTACTGTATAGATTTTAGGGTATAGCGTGTAGGGTATAGAGTGTAGGGTATAGAGTATATAGTGTAGGGTATAGAGTGTAGGGTATAGAGTGTAGGGTATAGAGTGTAGGGTATAGAGTGTAGGGTATAAAGTGTAGAGTGTAGGGTATAGAGTGTAGGGTATAGAGTGTAGGGTGTAGAGTGGAGAGTGTAAGGTATAGAGTGTAAGGTATAGAGTGTAGGGTATAGAGTGTATGTTATAGAGTGTATGTTATAGAGTGTAGGGTATAGAGTGTAGGGTATAGAGTGTAGGGTATAGAGTGAAGGGTATAAAGTGTAGAGTGTAGGGTATAGAGTGTAGGGTATAGAGTGTAGAGTGTAGGATATAGAGTGTAGAGTGTAGGGTATAGAGTGTAGGGTATATAGTGTAGGGTATAGATTGTAGGGTATAGAGTGTAGGGTATAGAGTGTAGAGTGTAGGGTATAGAGTGTAGGGTATAGAGTGTAGAGTGTAGGGTATAGAGTGTATGGTATAGAGTGTAGGGTGTAGAGTGCATGGTATAGAGTGTAGGGTATAGAGTGTAGAGTGTAGGGTGTAGAGTGTAGGGTATAGAGTGTAGGGTGTAGGGTATAGAGTGTATGGTATAATGTGTAGGGTATAGAGTGTAGGGTGTAGAGTGTAGGGTATAGAGTGTAGGGTATAGAGTGTAGGGTATAGAGTGTAGGGTATAGAGTGTAGAGTGTAGGTTATATAGTGTAGGGTATAGAGTATAGAGTGTAGGGTATAGAGTGTAGGGTATAGAGTGTAGAGTGTAGGGTGTAGAGTGTAGGGTATAGAGTGTAGGGTATAGAGTGTAGGGTATAGAGTGTAGAGTGTAGGGATTAGAGTGTAGGGTATAGAGTGTAGGGTGTAGAGTGTAGGGTATAGAGTGTAGAGTGTAGGGTATAGAGTGTATGGTATAATGTGTAGGGTATAGAGTGTATGGTATAATGTGTAGGGTATAGAGTGTAGGGTGTAGAGTGTAGGGTATAGAGTGTAGAGTGTAGGTTATATAGTGTAGGGTATAGAGTATAGAGTGTAGGGTATAGAGTGTAGGGTATAGAGTGTAGAGTGTAGCGTATAGAGTGTAGAGTGTAGGGTATAGAGTGTAGGGTATAGAGTGTATTGTATAGAGTGTAGAGTGTAGGGTATAGAGTGTAGAGTATAGAGTGTACGGTATAGAGTGTTGGGCTATAGAGTGTAGAGTATAGAGTATAGGGTATAGAGTGTAGGGTATAGAGTGTAGGGTATAGAGTGTAGGGTATAGAGTGTAGGGTATAGAGTGTAGGGTATACAGTGTAGGGTATAAAGTGTAGAGTGTAGGGTATAGAGTGTAGGGTATAGAGTGTAGGGTATAGAGTGTAGGGTATAGAGTGTAGGGTATAGAGTGTAGGGTATAGAGTGTAGAGTGTAGGGTATAGAGTGTAGAGTTTAGGGTATAGAGTGTAGGGTTTAGAGTGTATGGTATAGAGTGTAGGGTATAGAGTGTAGAGTGTAGGGTATAGAGTGTAGGATATAGAGTGTAGGGTATATAGTGTATGGTATAGAGTGTACAGTGTAGGGTATAGAGTGTAGGGTATAGATTGTAGGGTATAGAGTGTATTGTATAGGGTATAGAGTGTATGGTGTAGAGTGTAGGGTATAGAGTGTATAGTGTAGGGTATAGAGTGTAGGGTATAGAGTGTATGGTATAGAGTGTAGGGTATAGAGTGTATGGTATAGAGTGTAGAGTGTAGGGTATAGAGTGTAGGGTATAGAGTGTAGAGTGTAGGGTATAGAGTTTAGGGTATAGAGTGTATGGTGTAGAGTGTAGGGTATAGAGTGTAGGGTATAGAGTGTAGGGTATAGAGTGTATGGTATAGAATGTAGGGAATAGAGTGTAGAGTATAGGGTATAGAGTATATGGTATAGAGTGTAGGGTATAGAGTATAGAGTGTAGGGTATAGAGTGTAGGGTATAGAGTGTAGGGTATAGAGCGTATGGTATAGAGTGTAGGGAATAGAGTGTAGAGTGTAGGGTATAGAGTGTATGGTATAGAGTGTAGGGTATAGAGTGTAGAGGGTAGAGTGTAGGGTATAGAGTGTAGGGTATAGAGTGTAGAGTGTAGGGTATAGAGTGTAGGGTGTAGAGTGTAGGGTATAGAGTGTAGGGTATAGAGTGTAGAGTGTAGGGTATAAATTGTAGGGTATAGAGTGTAGGGTGTAGAGTAGGGTATAGAGTGTAGAGTGTAGGGTATAGAGTGTATGGTATAATGTGTAGGGTGTAGAGTGTAGGGTATAGAGTGTAGGGTATACAGTGTAGGGTATACAGTGTAGGGTATAAAGTGTAGAGTGTAGGGTATAGAGTGTAGGGTATACAGTGTAGGGTATAGAGTGTAGAGTGTAGGGTATAGAGTGTAGAGTTTAGGGTATAGAGTGTAGGGTATAGAGTGTAGGGTTTAGAGTGTATGGTATAGAGTGTAGGGTATAGAGTGTAGAGTGTAGGGTATAGAGTGTAGGATATAGAGTGTAGGGTATAGAGTGTATGGTATAGAGTGTACGGTATAGAGTGTACAGTGTAGGGTATAGAGTGTAGGGTATAGATTGTAGGGTATAGAGTGTATTGTATAGGGTATAGAGTGTATGGTGTAGAGTGTAGGGTATAGAGTGTATAGTGTAGGGTATAGAGTGTAGGGTATAGAGTGTATGGTATAGAGTGTAGGGTATAGAGTGTATGGTATAGAGTGTAGAGTGTAGGGTATAGAGTGTAGGGTATAGAGTGTAGAGTGTAGGGTATAGAGTTTAGGGTATAGAGTGTATGGTGTAGAGTGTAGGGTATAGAGTGTAGGGTATAGAGTGTAGGGTATAGAGTGTATGGTATAGAGTGTAGGGAATAGAGTGTAGAGTGTAGGGTATAGAGTGTATGGTATAGAGTGTAGGGTATAGAGTGTAGAGGGTAGAGTGTAGGGTATAGAGTGTAGGGTATAGAGTGTAGGGTATAGAGTGTAGGGTATAGAGTGTAGGGTATAGAGTGTAGGGTGTAGAGTGTAGGATATAGAGTGTAGGGTATAGAGTGTAGAGTGTAGGGTATAAATTGTAGGGTATAGAGTGTAGGGTATAGAGTGTATGGTATAATGTGTAGGGTATAGAGTGTAGGGTGTAGAGTGTAGGGTACAGAGTGTAGGGTATAGAGTGTAGGGTATAGAGTGTAGAGTGTAGGGTATATAGTGTACGGTATAGAGTATAGAGTGTAGGGTATAGAGTGTAGAGTGTAGGGTATAGAGTGTAGCGTGTAGGGTATAGAGTGTAGGGTATAGAGTGTATGGTATAGAGTAGGGTATAGAGTGTAGGGTATAGAGTGTAGAGTGTAGGGTATAGAGTGTAGAGTGTAGGGTATAGAGTGTAGGGTATAAATAGTAGAGTGTAGGGTATAGAGTGTAGAGTGTAGGGTGTGGAGTGTATGGTATAGAGTGTTGGGTATAGAGTGTAGAGTGTAGGGTATAGAGTGTAGGGTATATAGTGTAGGGTATAGAGTGTATGGTATACAGTGTAGAGTGTAGGGATTAGAGTGTAGGGTATAGAGTGTAGGGTATAGAGTGTAGGGTATAGAGTGTACGGTATAGAGTGTAGGGTATAGAGTGTTGGGTATAGATTGTAGGGTATAGAATGTAGAGTGTAGTGTATAGAGTATAGGGTATAGAGTGTATGGTGTAGAGTGTAGGGTATAGAGTGTATAGTGTAGAGTGTAGGGTATAGAGTGTAGGGTATAGAGTGTTGGGATATAGAGTGTAGGGTATAGAGTGTAGAAAGTAGGGTATAGTGTGTAGGGTATAGAGTGTAGGGTATAGAGTGTAGGGTATAGAGTGTAGGGTATAGAGTGTACGGTATAGAGTGTATGATATATTGTGTATGGTATATAGTGTTTGGTATAGAGTGTAAGGTATAGAGTGTAGAGAGTAGGATATAGATTGTAGAGTGTAGGGTATAGAGTGTATGGTAAAGAGTGTATGGAATAGAGAGTATGGTATAGAGTGTAGGGTGTAGAGTGTAGGGTATAGAGTGTAGAGTGTGGGGTATAGAGTGTAGAGTGTAGGGTATATAGTGTATGATATAGAGTGTAGGGTATAGAGTGTAGATTGTATGGTATAGAGTGTATAGTGTAGGGTATAGAGTGTAGAGTGTAGGGTATAGAGTGTAGGGTATAGAGTGTTGGGATATAGAGTGTAGGGTATAGGATGTAGGGTATAGATTGTATGGTATAGAGTGTAGGGTATAGAGTATATAGTGTAGGGTATAGAGTGTAGGGTATAGAGTGTAGAGTTTAGGGTATAGAGTGTAGGGTATAGAGTGTAGGGTATAGAGTGTAGGGTATAAAGTGTAGAGTGTAGGGTATAGAGTGTAGGGTATAGAGTGTAGAGTGGAGAGTGTAAGGTATAGAGTGTAGGGTATAGAGTGTATGTTATATAGAGTGTAGGGTATAGAGTGTAGGGTATAAAGTGTAGAGTGTAGGGTATAGAGTGTAGGGTGTAGAGTGGAGAGTGTAAGGTATAGAGTGTAGGGTATAGAGTGTATGTTATAGAGTGTAGGGTATAGAGTGTAGAGAGTAGGATATAGATTGTAGAGTGTAGAGTGTAGGGTATAGAGTGTATGGTAAAGAGTGTATGGAATAGAGAGTATGGTATAGAGTGTAGGGTGTAGAGTGTAGGGTATAGAGTGTAGAGTGTGGGGTATAGAGTGTAGAGTGTAGGGTATATAGTGTATGATATAGAGTGTAGGGTATAGAGTGTAGATTGTATGGTATAGAGTGTAGGGTATAGAGTGTATAGTGTAGGGTATAGAGTGTAGAGTGTAGGGTATAGAGTGTAGGGTATAGAGTGTTGGGATATAGAGTGTAGGGTATAGAGTGTAGGGTATAGATTGTAGGGTATAGAGTATATTGTGTAGGGTACAGAGTGTAGGGTATAGAGTGTAGAGTTTAGGGTATAGAGTGTAGGGTATAGAGTGTAGGGTATAGAGTGTAGGGTATAAAGTGTAGAGTGTAGGGTATAGAGTGTAGGGTATAGAGTGTAGAGTGTAGGGTGTAGAGTGGAGAGTGTAAGGTATAGAGTGTAGGGTATAGAGTGTATGTTATATAGAGTGTAGGGTATAGAGTGTAGGGTATAAAGTGTAGAGTGTAGGGTATAGAGTGTAGGGTATAGAGTGTAGAGTGTAGGGTGTAGAGTGGAGAGTGTAGGGTATAGAGTGTATGTTATAGAGTGTAGGGTATAGAGTGTAGAGTGTAGGGTATAGAGTGTAGGGTATAGAGTGTAGGGTATAAAGTGTAGAGTGTAGGGTATAGAGTGTAGGGTTTAGAGTGTATGTTATAGAGTGTAGGGTATAGAGTGTAGAGTGTAGGATATAGAGTGTAGAGTGTAGGGTATAGAGTGTAGGGTATAGAGTGTAGGGTATATAGTGTAGGGTATAGAGTGTAGGGTATAGAGTGTAGGGTATAGAGTGTAGAGTGTAGGGTATAGAGTGTAGGGTATAGAGTGTAGAGTGTAGGGTATAGAGTGTATGGTATAGAGTGTAGGGTGTAGAGTGTATGGTATAGAGTGTAGAGTGTAGGGTGTAGGGTGTAGAGTGTAGGGTATAGAGTGTAGAGTGTAGGGTATAGAGTGTAGAGTGTAGAGTGTAGGGTATAGAGTGTATGGTATAATGTGTAGGGCATAGAGTGTAGGGTGTAGAGTGTAGGGTATAGAGTGTAGGGTATAGAGTGTAGGGTATAGAGTGTAGAGTGTAGGGTATATAGTGTAGGGTATAGAGTATAGAGTGTAGGGTATAGAGTGTAGAGTGTAGAGTGTAGGGTATAGAGTGTAGAGTGTAGGGTATAGAGTGTAGGGTATAGAGTGTATGGTATAGAGTAGGGTATAGAGTGTAGGGTATAGAGTGTAGAGTGTAGGGTATAGAGTGTAGGGTATAAAGAGTAGAGTGTAGGGTATAGAGTGTAGAGTGTAGGGTATGGAGTGTATGGTATAGAGTGTAGGGTATAGAGTGTAGAGTATAGAGTGTTGGGTATAGAGTGTAGGGTATAGAGTGTAGGGTATATAGTGTAGGGTATAGTGTGTATGGTATACAGTGTAGAGTGTAGGGATTAGAGTGTAGGGTATAGAGTGTAGGGTGTAGAGTGTAGGGATTAGAGTGTAGGGTATAGAGTGTAGGGTGTAGAGTGTAGGGTATAGAGTGTAGGGTATAGAGTGTAGGGTATAGAGTGTAGGGTATAGAGTGTATGGTGTAGAGTGTAGGGTATAGAGTGTATAGTGTAGGGTATAGAGTGCAGGGTATAGAGTGTATGGAATAGAGTGTATGGAATATAGTGTACGGTATAGAGTGTAGAGTGTAGGGTATAGAGTGTAGAAAGTAGGGTATAGTGTGTAGGGTATGAAGTGTAGAGTGTAGGGTATAGAGTGTAGGGTATAGAGTGTAGGGTATAGAGTGTAGGGTATAGAGTGTAGGGTATAGAGTGTAGGGTATAGAGTGTAGAGTGTAGGTTATATAGTGTAGGGTATAGAGTATAGAGTGTAGGGTATAGAGTGTAGGGTATAGAGTGTAGAGTGTAGGGTGTAGAGTGTAGGGTATAGAGTGTAGGGTATAGAGTGTAGGGTATAGAGTGTAGAGTGTAGGGATTAGAGTGTAGGGTATAGAGTGTAGGGTGTAGAGTGTAGGGTATAGAGTGTAGAGTGTAGGGTATAGAGTGTATGGTATAATGTGTAGGGTATAGAGTGTATGGTATAATGTGTAGGGTATAGAGTGTAGGGTGTAGAGTGTAGGGTATAGAGTGTAGAGTGTAGGTTATATAGTGTAGGGTATAGAGTATAGAGTGTAGGGTATAGAGTGTAGAGTGTAGCGTATAGAGTGTAGAGTGTAGGGTATAGAGTGTAGGGTATAGAGTGTATTGTATAGAGTGTAGAGTGTAGGGTATAGAGTGTAGAGTATAGAGTGTACGGTATTGAGTGTTGGGCTATAGAGTGTAGAGTATAGAGTATAGGGTATAGAGTGTAGGGTATAGAGTGTAGGGTATAGAGTGTAGGGTATAGAGTGTAGGGTATAGAGTGTAGGGTATACAGTGTAGGGTATAAAGTGAAGAGTGTAGGGTATAGAGTGTAGGGTATAGAGTGTAGGGTATAGAGTGTAGGGTATAGAGTGTAGGGTATAGAGTGTAGAGTGTAGGGTATAGAGTGTAGAGTTTAGGGTATAGAGTGTAGGGTTTAGAGTGTATGGTATAGAGTGTAGGGTATAGAGTGTAGAGTGTAGGGTATAGAGTGTAGGATATAGAGTGTAGGGTATATAGTGTATGGTATAGAGTGTACAGTGTAGGGTATAGAGTGTAGGGTATAGATTGTAGGGTATAGAGTGTATTGTATAGGGTATAGAGTGTATGGTGTAGAGTGTACGGTATAGAGTGTATAGTGTAGGGTATAGAGTGTAGGGTATAGAGTGTATGGTATAGAGTGTAGGGTATAGAGTGTATGGTATAGAGTGTAGAGTGTAGGGTATAGAGTGTAGGGTATAGAGTGTAGAGTGTAGGGTATAGAGTTTAGGGTATAGAGTGTATGGTGTAGAGTGTAGGGTATAGAGTGTAGGGTATAGAGTGTAGGGTATAGAGTGTATGGTATAGAATGTAGGGAATAGAGTGAAGAGTATAGGGTATAGAGTATATGGTATAGAGTGTAGGGTATAGAGTATAGAGTGTAGGGTATAGAGTGTAGGGTATAGAGTGTAGGGTATAGAGCGTATGGTATAGAGTGTAGGGAATAGAGTGTAGAGTGTAGGGTATAGAGTGTATGGTATAGAGTGTAGGGTATAGAGTGTAGAGGGTAGAGTGTAGGGTATAGAGTGTAGGGTATAGAGTGTAGAGTGTAGGGTATAGAGTGTAGGGTGTAGAGTGTAGGGTATAGAGTGTAGGGTATAGAGTGTAGAGTGTAGGGTATAAATTGTAGGGTATAGAGTGTAGGGTGTAGAGTAGGGTATAGAGTGTAGAGTGTAGGGTATAGAGTGTATGGTATAATGTGTAGGGTGTAGAGTGTAGGGTATAGAGTGTAGGGTATACAGTGTAGGGTATACAGTGTAGGGTATAAAGTGTAGAGTGTAGGGTATAGAGTGTAGGGTATAGAGTGTAGGGTATACAGTGTAGGGTATAGAGTGTAGAGTGTAGGGTATAGAGTGTAGAGTTTAGGGTATAGAGTGTAGGGTATAGAGTGTAGGGTTTAGAGTGTATGGTATAGAGTGTAGGGTATAGAGTGTAGAGTGTAGGGTATAGAGTGTAGGATATAGAGTGTAGGGTATAGAGTGTATGGTATAGAGTGTACGGTATAGAGTGTACAGTGTAGGGTATAGAGTGTAGGGTATAGATTGTAGGGTATAGAGTGTATTGTATAGGGTATAGAGTGTATGGTGTAGAGTGTAGGGTATAGAGTGTATAGTGTAGGGTATAGAGTGTAGGGTATAGAGTGTATGGTATAGAGTGTAGGGTATAGAGTGTATGGTATAGAGTGTAGAGTGTAGGGTATAGAGTGTAGGGTATAGAGTGTAGAGTGTAGGGTATAGAGTTTAGGGTATAGAGTGTATGGTGTAGAGTGTAGGGTATAGAGTGTAGGGTATAGAGTGTAGGGTATAGAGTGTATGGTATAGAGTGTAGGGAATAGAGTGTAGAGTGTAGGGTATAGAGTGTATGGTATAGAGTGTAGGGTATAGAGTGTAGAGGGTAGAGTGTAGGGTATAGAGTGTAGGGTATAGAGTGTAGGGTATAGAGTGTAGGGTATAGAGTGTAGGGTATAGAGTGTAGGGTGTAGAGTGTAGGATATAGAGTGTAGGGTATAGAGTGTAGAGTGTAGGGTATAAATTGTAGGGTATAGAGTGTAGGGTGTAGAGTGTAGGGTATAGAGTGTAGGGTATAGAGTGTATGGTATAATGTGTAGGGTATAGAGTGTAGGGTGTAGAGTGTAGGGTACAGAGTGTAGGGTATAGAGTGTAGGGTATAGAGTGTAGAGTGTAGGGTATATAGTGTACGGTATAGAGTATAGAGTGTAGGGTATAGAGTGTAGAGTGTAGGGTATAGAGTGTAGCGTGTAGGGTATAGAGTGTAGGGTATAGAGTGTATGGTATAGAGTAGGGTATAGAGTGTAGGGTATAGAGTGTAGAGTGTAGGGTATAGAGTGTAGAGTGTAGGGTATAGAGTGTAGGGTATAAATAGTAGAGTGTAGGGTATAGAGTGTAGAGTGTAGGGTGTGGAGTGTATGGTATAGAGTGTTGGGTATAGAGTGTAGAGTGTAGGGTATAGAGTGTAGGGTATATAGTGTAGGGTATAGAGTGTATGGTATACAGTGTAGAGTGTAGGGATTAGAGTGTAGGGATTAGAGTGTAGGGTATAGAGTGTAGGGTATAGAGTGTAGGGTATAGAGTGTACGGTATAGAGTGTAGGGTATAGAGTGTTGGGTATAGATTGTAGGGTATAGAATGTAGAGTGTAGTGTATAGAGTATAGGGTATAGAGTGTATGGTGTAGAGTGTAGGGTATAGAGTGTATAGTGTAGAGTGTAGGGTATAGAGTGTAGGGTATAGAGTGTTGGGATATAGAGTGTAGGGTATAGAGTGTAGAAAGTAGGGTATAGTGTGTAGGGTATAGAGTGTAGGGTATAGAGTGTAGGGTATAGAGTGTATGATATATTGTGTATGGTATATAGTGTTTGGTATAGAGTGTAAGGTATAGAGTGTAGAGAGTAGGATATAGATTGTAGAGTGTAGGGTATAGAGTGTATGGTAAAGAGTGTATGGAATAGAGAGTATGGTATAGAGTGTAGGGTGTAGAGTGTAGGGTATAGAGTGTAGGGTGTAGAGTGTAGGATATAGAGTGTAGGGTATAGAGTGTAGAGTGTAGGGTATAAATTGTAGGGTATAGAGTGTAGGGTATAGAGTGTATGGTATAATGTGTAGGGTATAGAGTGTAGGGTGTAGAGTGTAGGGTACAGAGTGTAGGGTATAGAGTGTAGGGTATAGAGTGTAGAGTGTAGGGTATATAGTGTACGGTATAGAGTATAGAGTGTAGGGTATAGAGTGTAGAGTGTAGGGTATAGAGTGTAGCGTGTAGGGTATAGAGTGTAGGGTATAGAGTGTATGGTATAGAGTAGGGTATAGAGTGTAGGGTATAGAGTGTAGAGTGTAGGGTATAGAGTGTAGAGTGTAGGGTATAGAGTGTAGGGTATAAATAGTAGAGTGTAGGGTATAGAGTGTAGAGTGTAGGGTGTGGAGTGTATGGTATAGAGTGTTGGGTATAGAGTGTAGAGTGTAGGGTATAGAGTGTAGGGTATATAGTGTAGGGTATAGAGTGTATGGTATACAGTGTAGAGTGTAGGGATTAGAGTGTAGGGTATAGAGTGTAGGGTATAGAGTGTAGGGTATAGAGTGTACGGTATAGAGTGTAGGGTATAGAGTGTTGGGTATAGATTGTAGGGTATAGAATGTAGAGTGTAGTGTATAGAGTATAGGGTATAGAGTGTATGGTGTAGAGTGTAGGGTATAGAGTGTATAGTGTAGAGTGTAGGGTATAGAGTGTAGGGTATAGAGTGTTGGGATATAGAGTGTAGGGTATAGAGTGTAGAAAGTAGGGTATAGTGTGTAGGGTATAGAGTGTAGGGTATAGAGTGTAGGGTATAGAGTGTAGGGTATAGAGTGTACGGTATAGAGTGTATGATATATTGTGTATGGTATATAGTGTTTGGTATAGAGTGTAAGGTATAGAGTGTAGAGAGTAGGATATAGATTGTAGAGTGTAGGGTATAGAGTGTATGGTAAAGAGTGTATGGAATAGAGAGTATGGTATAGAGTGTAGGGTGTAGAGTGTAGGGTATAGAGTGTAGAGTGTGGGGTATAGAGTGTAGAGTGTAGGGTATATAGTGTATGATATAGAGTGTAGGGTATAGAGTGTAGATTGTATGGTATAGAGTGTATAGTGTAGGGTATAGAGTGTAGAGTGTAGGGTATAGAGTGTAGGGTATAGAGTGTTGGGATATAGAGTGTAGGGTATAGGATGTAGGGTATAGATTGTATGGTATAGAGTGTAGGGTATAGAGTATATAGTGTAGGGTATAGAGTGTAGGGTATAGAGTGTAGAGTTTAGGGTATAGAGTGTAGGGTATAGAGTGTAGGGTATAGAGTGTAGGGTATAAAGTGTAGAGTGTAGGGTATAGAGTGTAGGGTATAGAGTGTAGAGTGGAGAGTGTAAGGTATAGAGTGTAGGGTATAGAGTGTATGTTATATAGAGTGTAGGGTATAGAGTGTAGGGTATAAAGTGTAGAGTGTAGGGTATAGAGTGTAGGGTGTAGAGTGGAGAGTGTAAGGTATAGAGTGTAGGGTATAGAGTGTATGTTATAGAGTGTAGGGTATAGAGTGTAGAGAGTAGGATATAGATTGTAGAGTGTAGAGTGTAGGGTATAGAGTGTATGGTAAAGAGTGTATGGAATAGAGAGTATGGTATAGAGTGTAGGGTGTAGAGTGTAGGGTATAGAGTGTAGAGTGTGGGGTATAGAGTGTAGAGTGTAGGGTATATAGTGTATGATATAGAGTGTAGGGTATAGAGTGTAGATTGTATGGTATAGAGTGTAGGGTATAGAGTGTATAGTGTAGGGTATAGAGTGTAGAGTGTAGGGTATAGAGTGTAGGGTATAGAGTGTTGGGATATAGAGTGTAGGGTATAGAGTGTAGGGTATAGATTGTAGGGTATAGAGTATATTGTGTAGGGTACAGAGTGTAGGGTATAGAGTGTAGAGTTTAGGGTATAGAGTGTAGGGTATAGAGTGTAGGGTATAGAGTGTAGGGTATAAAGTGTAGAGTGTAGGGTATAGAGTGTAGGGTATAGAGTGTAGAGTGTAGGGTGTAGAGTGGAGAGTGTAAGGTATAGAGTGTAGGGTATAGAGTGTATGTTATATAGAGTGTAGGGTATAGAGTGTAGGGTATAAAGTGTAGAGTGTAGGGTATAGAGTGTAGGGTATAGAGTGTAGAGTGTAGGGTGTAGAGTGGAGAGTGTAGGGTATAGAGTGTATGTTATAGAGTGTAGGGTATAGAGTGTAGAGTGTAGGGTATAGAGTGTAGGGTATAGAGTGTAGGGTATAAAGTGTAGAGTGTAGGGTATAGAGTGTAGGGTTTAGAGTGTATGTTATAGAGTGTAGGGTATAGAGTGTAGAGTGTAGGATATAGAGTGTAGAGTGTAGGGTATAGAGTGTAGGGTATATAGTGTAGGGTATAGAGTGTAGGGTATAGAGTGTAGGGTATAGAGTGTAGAGTGTAGGGTATAGAGTGTAGGGTATAGAGTGTAGAGTGTAGGGTATAGAGTGTATGGTATAGAGTGTAGGGTGTAGAGTGTATGGTATAGAGTGTAGAGTGTAGGGTGTAGGGTGTAGAGTGTAGGGTATAGAGTGTAGAGTGTAGGGTATAGAGTGTAGAGTGTAGAGTGTAGGGTATAGAGTGTATGGTATAATGTGTAGGGCATAGAGTGTAGGGTGTAGAGTGTAGGGTATAGAGTGTAGGGTATAGAGTGTAGGGTATAGAGTGTAGAGTGTAGGGTATATAGTGTAGGGTATAGAGTATAGAGTGTAGGGTATAGAGTGTAGAGTGTAGAGTGTAGGGTATAGAGTGTAGAGTGTAGGGTATAGAGTGTAGGGTATAGAGTGTATGGTATAGAGTAGGGTATAGAGTGTAGGGTATAGAGTGTAGAGTGTAGGGTATAGAGTGTAGGGTATAAAGAGTAGAGTGTAGGGTATAGAGTGTAGAGTGTAGGGTATGGAGTGTATGGTATAGAGTGTAGGGTATAGAGTGTAGAGTATAGAGTGTTGGGTATAGAGTGTAGGGTATAGAGTGTAGGGTATATAGTGTAGGGTATAGTGTGTATGGTATACAGTGTAGAGTGTAGGGATTAGAGTGTAGGGTATAGAGTGTAGGGTGTAGAGTGTAGGGATTAGAGTGTAGGGTATAGAGTGTAGGGTGTAGAGTGTAGGGTATAGAGTGTAGGGTATAGAGTGTAGGGTATAGAGTGTAGGGTATAGAGTGTATGGTGTAGAGTGTAGGGTATAGAGTGTATAGTGTAGGGTATAGAGTGCAGGGTATAGAGTGTATGGAATAGAGTGTATGGAATATAGTGTACGGTATAGAGTGTAGAGTGTAGGGTATAGAGTGTAGAAAGTAGGGTATAGTGTGTAGGGTATGAAGTGTAGAGTGTAGGGTATAGAGTGTAGGGTATAGAGTGTAGGGTATAGAGTGTAGGGTATAGAGTGTAGGGTATAGAGTGTAGAGTGTAGGTTATATAGTGTAGGGTATAGAGTATAGAGTGTAGGGTATAGAGTGTAGGGTATAGAGTGTAGAGTGTAGGGTGTAGAGTGTAGGGTATAGAGTGTAGGGTATAGAGTGTAGGGTATAGAGTGTAGAGTGTAGGGATTAGAGTGTAGGGTATAGAGTGTAGGGTGTAGAGTGTAGGGTATAGAGTGTAGAGTGTAGGGTATAGAGTGTATGGTATAATGTGTAGGGTATAGAGTGTATGGTATAATGTGTAGGGTATAGAGTGTAGGGTGTAGAGTGTAGGGTATAGAGTGTAGAGTGTAGGTTATATAGTGTAGGGTATAGAGTATAGAGTGTAGGGTATAGAGTGTAGAGTGTAGCGTATAGAGTGTAGAGTGTAGGGTATAGAGTGTAGGGTATAGAGTGTATTGTATAGAGTGTAGAGTGTAGGGTATAGAGTGTAGAGTATAGAGTGTACGGTATAGAGTGTTGGGCTATAGAGTGTAGAGTATAGAGTATAGGGTATAGAGTGTAGGGTATAGAGTGTAGGGTATAGAGTGTAGGGTATAGAGTGTAGGGTATAGAGTGTAGGGTATACAGTGTAGGGTATAAAGTGAAGAGTGTAGGGTATAGAGTGTAGGGTATAGAGTGTAGGGTATAGAGTGTAGGGTATAGAGTGTAGGGTATAGAGTGTAGGGTATAGAGTGTAGAGTGTAGGGTATAGAGTGTAGAGTTTAGGGTATAGAGTGTAGGGTTTAGAGTGTATGGTATAGAGTGTAGGGTATAGAGTGTAGAGTGTAGGGTATAGAGTGTAGGATATAGAGTGTAGGGTATATAGTGTATGGTATAGAGTGTACAGTGTAGGGTATAGAGTGTAGGGTATAGATTGTAGGGTATAGAGTGTATTGTATAGGGTATAGAGTGTATGGTGTAGAGTGTACGGAATAGAGTGTATAGTGTAGGGTATAGAGTGTAGGGTATAGAGTGTATGGTATAGAGTGTAGGGTATAGAGTGTATGGTATAGAGTGTAGAGTGTAGGGTATAGAGTGTAGGGTATAGAGTGTAGAGTGTAGGGTATAGAGTTTAGGGTATAGAGTGTATGGTGTAGAGTGTAGGGTATAGAGTGTAGGGTATAGAGTGTAGGGTATAGAGTGTATGGTATAGAATGTAGGGAATAGAGTGAAGAGTATAGGGTATAGAGTATATGGTATAGAGTGTAGGGTATAGAGTATAGAGTGTAGGGTATAGAGTGTAGGGTATAGAGTGTAGGGTATAGAGCGTATGGTATAGAGTGTAGGGAATAGAGTGTAGAGTGTAGGGTATAGAGTGTATGGTATAGAGTGTAGGGTATAGAGTGTAGAGGGTAGAGTGTAGGGTATAGAGTGTAGGGTATAGAGTGTAGAGTGTAGGGTATAGAGTGTAGGGTGTAGAGTGTAGGGTATAGAGTGTAGGGTATAGAGTGTAGAGTGTAGGGTATAAATTGTAGGGTATAGAGTGTAGGGTGTAGAGTAGGGTATAGAGTGTAGAGTGTAGGGTATAGAGTGTATGGTATAATGTGTAGGGTGTAGAGTGTAGGGTATAGAGTGTAGGGTATACAGTGTAGGGTATACAGTGTAGGGTATAAAGTGTAGAGTGTAGGGTATAGAGTGTAGGGTATAGAGTGTAGGGTATACAGTGTAGGGTATAGAGTGTAGAGTGTAGGGTATAGAGTGTAGAGTTTAGGGTATAGAGTGTAGGGTATAGAGTGTAGGGTTTAGAGTGTATGGTATAGAGTGTAGGGTATAGAGTGTAGAGTGTAGGGTATAGAGTGTAGGATATAGAGTGTAGGGTATAGAGTGTATGGTATAGAGTGTACGGTATAGAGTGTACAGTGTAGGGTATAGAGTGTAGGGTATAGATTGTAGGGTATAGAGTGTATTGTATAGGGTATAGAGTGTATGGTGTAGAGTGTAGGGTATAGAGTGTATAGTGTAGGGTATAGAGTGTAGGGTATAGAGTGTATGGTATAGAGTGTAGGGTATAGAGTGTATGGTATAGAGTGTAGAGTGTAGGGTATAGAGTGTAGGGTATAGAGTGTAGAGTGTAGGGTATAGAGTTTAGGGTATAGAGTGTATGGTGTAGAGTGTAGGGTATAGAGTGTAGGGTATAGAGTGTAGGGTATAGAGTGTATGGTATAGAGTGTAGGGAATAGAGTGTAGAGTGTAGGGTATAGAGTGTATGGTATAGAGTGTAGGGTATAGAGTGTAGAGGGTAGAGTGTAGGGTATAGAGTGTAGGGTATAGAGTGTAGGGTATAGAGTGTAGGGTATAGAGTGTAGGGTATAGAGTGTAGGGTGTAGAGTGTAGGATATAGAGTGTAGGGTATAGAGTGTAGAGTGTAGGGTATAAATTGTAGGGTATAGAGTGTAGGGTGTAGAGTGTAGGGTATAGAGTGTAGGGTATAGAGTGTATGGTATAATGTGTAGGGTATAGAGTGTAGGGTGTAGAGTGTAGGGTACAGAGTGTAGGGTATAGAGTGTAGGGTATAGAGTGTAGAGTGTAGGGTATATAGTGTACGGTATAGAGTATAGAGTGTAGGGTATAGAGTGTAGAGTGTAGGGTATAGAGTGTAGCGTGTAGGGTATAGAGTGTAGGGTATAGAGTGTATGGTATAGAGTAGGGTATAGAGTGTAGGGTATAGAGTGTAGAGTGTAGGGTATAGAGTGTAGAGTGTAGGGTATAGAGTGTAGGGTATAAATAGTAGAGTGTAGGGTATAGAGTGTAGAGTGTAGGGTGTGGAGTGTATGGTATAGAGTGTTGGGTATAGAGTGTAGAGTGTAGGGTATAGAGTGTAGGGTATATAGTGTAGGGTATAGAGTGTATGGTATACAGTGTAGAGTGTAGGGATTAGAGTGTAGGGATTAGAGTGTAGGGTATAGAGTGTAGGGTATAGAGTGTAGGGTATAGAGTGTACGGTATAGAGTGTAGGGTATAGAGTGTTGGGTATAGATTGTAGGGTATAGAATGTAGAGTGTAGTGTATAGAGTATAGGGTATAGAGTGTATGGTGTAGAGTGTAGGGTATAGAGTGTATAGTGTAGAGTGTAGGGTATAGAGTGTAGGGTATAGAGTGTTGGGATATAGAGTGTAGGGTATAGAGTGTAGAAAGTAGGGTATAGTGTGTAGGGTATAGAGTGTAGGGTATAGAGTGTAGGGTATAGAGTGTATGATATATTGTGTATGGTATATAGTGTTTGGTATAGAGTGTAAGGTATAGAGTGTAGAGAGTAGGATATAGATTGTAGAGTGTAGGGTATAGAGTGTATGGTAAAGAGTGTATGGAATAGAGAGTATGGTATAGAGTGTAGGGTGTAGAGTGTAGGGTATAGAGTGTAGAGTGTGGGGTATAGAGTGTAGAGTGTAGGGTATATAGTGTATGATATAGAGTGTAGGGTATAGAGTGTAGATTGTATGGTATAGAGTGTATAGTGTAGGGTATAGAGTGTAGAGTGTAGGGTATAGAGTGTAGGGTATAGAGTGTTGGGATATAGAGTGTAGGGTATAGGATGTAGGGTATAGATTGTATGGTATAGAGTGTAGGGTATAGAGTATATAGTGTAGGGTATAGAGTGTAGGGTATAGAGTGTAGAGTTTAGGGTATAGAGTGTAGGGTATAGAGTGTAGGGTATAGAGTGTAGGGTATAAAGTGTAGAGTGTAGGGTATAGAGTGTAGGGTATAGAGTGTAGAGTGGAGAGTGTAAGGTATAGAGTGTAGGGTATAGAGTGTATGTTATATAGAGTGTAGGGTATAGAGTGTAGGGTATAAAGTGTAGAGTGTAGGGTATAGAGTGTAGGGTATAGAGTGTAGGGTGTAGAGTGGAGAGTGTAAGGTATAGAGTGTAGGGTATAGAGTGTATGTTATAGAGTGTAGGGTATAGAGTGTAGAGAGTAGGATATAGATTGTAGAGTGTAGAGTGTAGGGTATAGAGTGTATGGTAAAGAGTGTATGGAATAGAGAGTATGGTATAGAGTGTAGGGTGTAGAGTGTAGGGTATAGAGTGTAGAGTGTGGGGTATAGAGTGTAGAGTGTAGGGTATATAGTGTATGATATAGAGTGTAGGGTATAGAGTGTAGATTGTATGGTATAGAGTGTAGGGTATAGAGTGTATAGTGTAGGGTATAGAGTGTAGAGTGTAGGGTATAGAGTGTAGGGTATAGAGTGTTGGGATATAGAGTGTAGGGTATAGAGTGTAGGGTATAGATTGTAGGGTATAGAGTATATTGTGTAGGGTACAGAGTGTAGGGTATAGAGTGTAGAGTTTAGGGTATAGAGTGTAGGGTATAGAGTGTAGGGTATAGAGTGTAGGGTATAAAGTGTAGAGTGTAGGGTATAGAGTGTAGGGTATAGAGTGTAGAGTGTAGGGTGTAGAGTGGAGAGTGTAAGGTATAGAGTGTAGGGTATAGAGTGTATGTTATATAGAGTGTAGGGTATAGAGTGTAGGGTATAAAGTGTAGAGTGTAGGGTATAGAGTGTAGGGTATAGAGTGTAGAGTGTAGGGTGTAGAGTGGAGAGTGTAGGGTATAGAGTGTATGTTATAGAGTGTAGGGTATAGAGTGTAGAGTGTAGGGTATAGAGTGTAGGGTATAGAGTGTAGGGTATAAAGTGTAGAGTGTAGGGTATAGAGTGTAGGGTTTAGAGTGTATGTTATAGAGTGTAGGGTATAGAGTGTAGAGTGTAGGATATAGAGTGTAGAGTGTAGGGTATAGAGTGTAGGGTATATAGTGTAGGGTATAGAGTGTAGGGTATAGAGTGTAGGGTATAGAGTGTAGAGTGTAGGGTATAGAGTGTAGGGTATAGAGTGTAGAGTGTAGGGTATAGAGTGTATGGTATAGAGTGTAGGGTGTAGAGTGTATGGTATAGAGTGTAGAGTGTAGGGTGTAGGGTGTAGAGTGTAGGGTATAGAGTGTAGAGTGTAGGGTATAAAGTGTAGGGTATAGAGTGTAGAGTGTAGAGTGTAGGGTATAGAGTGTATGGTATAATGTGTAGGGCATAGAGTGTAGGGTGTAGAGTGTAGGGTATAGAGTGTAGGGTATAGAGTGTAGGGTATAGAGTGTAGAGTGTAGGGTATATAGTGTAGGGTATAGAGTATAGAGTGTAGGGTATAGAGTGTAGAGTGTAGAGTGTAGGGTATAGAGTGTAGAGTGTAGGGTATAGAGTGTAGGGTATAGAGTGTATGGTATAGAGTAGGGTATAGAGTGTAGGGTATAGAGTGTAGAGTGTAGGGTATAGAGTGTAGGGTATAAAGAGTAGAGTGTAGGGTATAGAGTGTAGAGTGTAGGGTATGGAGTGTATGGTATAGAGTGTAGGGTATAGAGTGTAGAGTATAGAGTGTTGGGTATAGAGTGTAGGGTATAGAGTGTAGGGTATATAGTGTAGGGTATAGTGTGTATGGTATACAGTGTAGAGTGTAGGGATTAGAGTGTAGGGTATAGAGTGTAGGGTGTAGAGTGTAGGGATTAGAGTGTAGGGTATAGAGTGTAGGGTGTAGAGTGTAGGGTATAGAGTGTAGGGTATAGAGTGTAGGGTATAGAGTGTAGGGTATAGAGTGTATGGTGTAGAGTGTAGGGTATAGAGTGTATAGTGTAGGGTATAGAGTGCAGGGTATAGAGTGTATGGAATAGAGTGTATGGAATATAGTGTACGGTATAGAGTGTAGAGTGTAGGGTATAGAGTGTAGAAAGTAGGGTATAGTGTGTAGGGTATGAAGTGTAGAGTGTAGGGTATAGAGTGTAGGGTATAGAGTGTAGATTGTATGGTATAGAGTGTAGGGTATAGAGTGTATAGTGTAGGGTGTAGAGTGTAGGGTATAGAGTGTAGGGTATAGAGTGTTGGGATATAGAGTGTAGGGTATAGAGTGTAGGGTATAGAGTGTAGGGTATAGATTGTAGGGTATAGAGTGTAGGGTATAGAGTGTAGGGTATAGAGTATATAGTGTAGGGTATAGAGTGTAGGGTATAGAGTGTAGAGTGTAGGGTATAGAGTGTAGGGTATAGAGTGTAGAGTATAGAGTGTAGAGTGTAGGGTGTAGAGTGTAGGGTATAGAGTGTAAGATATAGAGTGTAGGGTATAGAGTGTATGTTATAGAGTGTAGGGTATAGAGTGTAGAGTGTAGGGTATAGAGTGTAGGGTATGGAGTGTAGGGTATAGAGTGTAGGGTATAGAGTGTAGGGTATAAAGTGTAGAGTGTAGGGTATAGAGTGTAGGGTTTAGAGTGTATGTTATAGAGTGTAGGGTATAGAGTGTAGAGTGTAGGATATAGAGTGTAGAGTGTAGGGTATAAAGTGTAGGGTATAGAGTGTAGGGTATAGAGTGTAGGGTATAGAGTGTATGGTATAGAGTGTAGAGTGTAGGGTATAGAGTGTAGAAAGTAGGGTATAGTGTGTAGGGTATAGAGTGTAGAGTGTAGGGTATAGAGTGTAGGGTATAGAGTGTAGGGTATAAAGTGTAGAGTGTAGGGTATAGAGTGTAGGGTTTAGAGTGTATGTTATAGAGTGTAGGGTATAGAGTGTAGAGTGTAGGGTATACAGTGTAGGGTATAGAGTGTAGGGTATAGAGTGTAGGGTATAGAGTGTAGAAAGTAGGGTATAGTGTGTAGAGTGTAGGGTATAGAGTGTAGGGTATACAGTGTAGATTGTATGGTATAGAGTGTAGGGTATAGAGTGTATAGTGTAGGGTATAGAGTGTAGAGTGTAGGGTATAGAGTGTAGGGTATAGAGTGTTGGGATATAGAGTGTAGGGTATAGAGTGTCGGGTATAGAGTTTAGGGTATAGATTGTAGGGTAAAGAGTGTAGGGTATAGAGTGTAGGGTATAGAGTATATAGTGTAGGGTATAGAGTGTAGGGTATAGAGTGTAGAGTGTAGGGTATAGAGTGTAGGGTATAGAGTGTAGGGTATAGAGTGTAGGGTATAAAGTGTAGAGTGTAGGGTATAGAGTGTAGAGTGTAGGGTGTAGAGTGGAGAGTGTAGGGTATAGAGTGTAAGGTATAGAGTGTAGGGTATAGAGTGTATGTTATAGAGTGTAGGTATAGAGTGTAGAGTGTAGGGTATAGAGTGTAGGGTATAGAGTGTAGAAAGTAGGGTATAGTGTGTAGGGTATAGAGTGTAGGGTGTAGAGTGTATGGTATAGAGTGTAGAGTGTAGGGTATAGAGTGTAGAAAGTAGGGTATAGTGTGTAGGGTATAGAGTGTAGAGTGTAGGGTATAGAGTGTAGGGTATAGAGTGTAGATTGTATGGTATAGAGTGTAGGGTATAGAGTGTATAGTGTAGGGTATATAGTGTAGAGTGTAGGGTATAGAGTGTAGGGTATAGAGTGTTGGGATATAGAGTGTAGGGTATAGAGTGTAGGGTATAGAGTGTAGGGTATAGATTGTAGGGTATAGAGTGTAGGGTATAGAGTGTAGGGTATAGAGTATATAGTGTAGGGTATAGAGTGTAGGTTATAGAGTGTAGAGTGTAGGGTATAGAGTGTAGGGTATAGAGTGTAGGGTATAAAGTGTAGAGTGTAGGGTATAGAGTGTAGGGTATAGAGTGTAGAGTGGAGAGTGTAGGGTATAGAGTGTAAGGTATAGAGTGTAGGGTATAGAGTGTATGTTATAGAGTCTAGGGTATAGAGTGTAGAGTGTAGGGTATAGAGTGTACGGTATAAAGTGTAGAGTGTAGGGTATAGAGTGTAGGGTTTAGAGTGTATGTTATAGAGTGTAGGGTATAGAGTGTAGAGTGTAGGATATAGAGTGTAGAGTGTAGGGTATAGAGTGTAGGGTATATAGTGTAGGGTATAGAGTGTAGGGTATAGAGTGTAGGGTATAGAGTGTAGAGTGTAGGGTATAGAGTGTAGGGTATAGAGTGTAGAGTGTAGGGTATAGAGTGTATGGTATAGAGTGTAGGGTGTAGAGTGTATGGTATAGAGTGTAGGGTATAGAGTGTAGAGTGTAGGGTATAGAGTGTAGGGTGTAGAGTGTAGGGTATAGAGTGTAGGGTATAGAGTGTAGAGTGTAGGGTATAAAGTGTAGGGTATAGAGTGTAGGGTGTAGGGTATAGAGTGTAGAGTGTAGGGTATAGAGTGTATGGTATAATGTGTAGGGTATAGAGTGTAGGGTGTAGAGTGTAGGGTATAGAGTGTAGGTTATGGAGTGTAGAGTGTAGGGTATATAGTGTAGGGTATAGAGTATAGAGTGTAGGGTATAGACTGTAGAGTGTAGGGTATAGAGTGTAGGGTATAGAGTGTAGAGTGTAGGGTATAGAGTGTATGGTATAGAGTGTAGGGTGTAGAGTGTATGGTATAGAGTGTAGGGTATAGAGTGTGGAGTGTAGGGTATAGAGTGTATGGTATAATGTGTAGGGTATAGAGTGTAGGGTGTAGAGTGTAGGGTATAGAGTGTAGGGTATAGAGTGTACGGTATAGAGTGTAGGGTATAGAGTGTAGGTTATACAGTGTAGGGTATAAAGTGTAGAGTGTAGGGTATAGAGTGTAGGGTATAGAGTGTAGGGTATAGAGTGTAGGGTATAGAGTGTAGGGTATAGAGTGTAGGGTGTAGAGTGTAGGGTATAAAGTGTAGAGTGTAGGGTATAGAGTGTAGGGTATATAGTGTAGGGTTTAGAGTGTATGGTATAGAGTGTAGGGTATAGAGTGTAGAGTGTAGGGTATAGACTGTAGGATATAGAGTGTAGGGTATAGAGTGTATGGTATAGAGTGTACGGTATAGAGTGTAGAGTGTAGGGTATAGAGTGTAGGGTATAGATTGTAGGGTATAGAGTGTATTGTATAGGGTATAGAGTGTATGGTGTAGAGTGTAGGGTATAGAGTGTATAGTGTAGGGTATAGAGTGTAGGGTATAGAGTGTAGAGTATAGAGTGTTTGGTATAGAGTGTAGAGTGTAGGGTATAGAGTGTAGGGTATATAGTGTAGGGTATAGAGTGTAGGGTATACAGTGTAGAGTGTAGGGATTAGAGTGTAGGGTATAGAGTGTAGAGTATAGAGTGTAGGGTATAGAGTGTATGGTATAGAGTGTAGGGTATAGAGTGTTGGGTATAGATTGTAGGGTATAGAATGTAGAGTGTAGTGTATAGAGTATAGGGTATAGAGTGTATGGTGTAGAGTGTAGGGTATAGAGTGTATAGTGTAGGGTATAGAGTGCAGGGTATAGAGTGTATGCAATAGAGTGTATGGAATATAGTGTACGGTATAGAGTGTAGAGTGTAGGGTATAGAGTGTAGAAAGTAGGGTATAGTGTGTAGGGTATGAAGAGTAGAGTGTAGGGTATTGAGTGTAGGGTATAGAGTGTAGATTGTATGGTATAGAGTGTAGGGTATAGAGTGTATAGTGTAGGGTGTAGAGTGTAGGGTATAGAGTGTAGGGTATAGAGTGTTGGGATATAGAGTGTAGGGTATAGAGTGTAGGGTATAGATTGTAGGGTATAGAGTGTAGGGTATAGAGTATATAGTGTAGGGTATAGAGTGTAGGGTATAGAGTGTAGGGTATAGAGTGTAGGGTATAAAGTGTAGGGTATAGAGTGTAGGGTATAGAGTGTAGGGTATAGAGTGTAGGGTATAGAGTGTAGAGTGTAGGGTGTAGAGTGTAGGGTATAGAGTGTAAGATATAGAGTGTAGGGTATAGAGTGTATGTTATAGAGTGTAGGGTATAGAGTGTAGAGTGTAGGGTATAGAGTGTAGGGTATAGAGTGTAGGGTATAGAGTGTAGGGTATAGAGTGTAGGGTATAAAGTGTAGAGTGTAGGGTATAGAGTGTAGGGTTTAGAGTGTATGTTATAGAGTGTAGGGTATAGAGTGTAGAGTGTAGGATATAGAGTGTATGGTATAGAGTGTAGGGTATAGAGTGTAGGGTATAAAGTGTAGGGTATAGAGTGTAGGGTATAGAGTGTAGGGTATAGAGTGTAGAGTGTAGGGTATAGAGTGTAGAAAGTAGGGTATAGTGTGTAGGGTATAGAGTGTAGAGTGTAGGGTATAGAGTGTAGGGTATAGAGTGTAGATTGTATGGTATAGAGTGTAGGGTATAGAGTGTATAGTGTACGGTATAGAGTGTAGAGTGTAGGGTATAGAGTGTAGGGTATAGAGTGTTGGGATATAGAGTGTAGGGTATAGAGTGTCGGGTATAGAGTGTAGGGTATAGATTGTAGGGTATAGAGTGTAGGGTATAGAGTATAGGGTATAGAGTGTAGGGTATAGAGTGTAGAGTGTAGGGTATAGAGTGTAGGGTATAGAGTGTAGGGTATAGAGTGTAGGGTATATAGTGTAGAGTGTAGGGTATAGAGTGTAGGGTATAGAGTGTAGAGTGTAGGGTGTAGAGTGGAGAGTGTAGGGTATAGAGTGTAAGGTATAGAGTGTAGGGTATAGAGTGTATGTCATAGAGTGTAGGGTGTAGAAAGTAGGGTATAGTGTGTAGGGTATAGAGTGTAGGGTATAGAGTGTATGGTATAGAGTGTAGAGTGTAGGGTATAGAGTGTAGAAAGTAGGGTATAGTGTGTAGGGTATAGAGTGTAGGGTATAGAGTGTAGAGTGTAGGGTATAGAGTGTAGGGTATAGAGTGTAGGGTATAGAGTGTAGGGTATAGAGTGTAGGGTATAAAGTGTAGAGTGTAGGGTATAGAGTGTAGGGTTTAGAGTGTATGTTATAGAGTGTAGGGTATAGAGTGTAGAGTGTAGGATATAGAGTGTATGGTATAGAGTGTAGGGTATAGAGTGTAGGGTATAAAGTGTAGGGTATAGAGTGTAGGGTATAGAGTGTAGGGTATAGAGTGTAGAGTGTAGGGTATAGAGTGTAGAAAGTAGGGTATAGTGTGTAGGGTATAGAGTGTAGAGTGTAGG
This sequence comes from Ranitomeya imitator, assembly GCF_032444005.1. Taxonomy (NCBI): domain Eukaryota; kingdom Metazoa; phylum Chordata; class Amphibia; order Anura; family Dendrobatidae; genus Ranitomeya; species Ranitomeya imitator. The sequence continues at coordinate 281,005 of NW_027194095.1, forward strand.
GTATAGAGTGTAGGGTATAGAGTGTAGATTGTATGGTATAGAGTGTAGGGTATAGAGTGTATAGTGTAGGGTATAGAGTGTAGAGTGTAGGGTATAGAGTGTAGGGTATAGAGTGTTGGGATATAGAGTGTAGGGTATAGAGTGTCGGGTATAGAGTGTAGGGTATAGATTGTAGGGTATAGAGTGTAGGGTATAGAGTATATAGTATAGGGTATAGAGTGTAGGGTATAGAGTGTAGAGTGTAGGGTATAGAGTGTAGGGTATAGAGTGTAGGGTATAGAGTGTAGGGTATATAGTGTAGAGTGTAGGGTATAGAGTGTAGGGTATAGAGTGTAGAGTGTAGGGTGTAGAGTGGAGAGTGTAGGGTATAGAGTGTAAGGTATAGAGTGTAGGGTATAGAGTGTATGTCATAGAGTGTAGGGTGTAGAAAGTAGGGTATAGTGTGTAGGGTATAGAGTGTAGGGTATAGAGTGTATGGTATAGAGTGTAGAGTGTAGGGTATAGAGTGTAGAAAGTAGGGTATAGTGTGTAGGGTATAGAGTGTAGGGTATAGAGTGTAGAGTGTAGGGTATAGAGTGTAGGGTATAGAGTGTAGGGTATAGAGTGTAGGGTATAGAGTGTAGGGTATAAAGTGTAGAGTGTAGGGTATAGAGTGTAGGGTTTAGAGTGTATGTTATAGAGTGTAGGGTATAGAGTGTAGAGTGTAGGATATAGAGTGTATGGTATAGAGTGTAGGGTATAGAGTGTAGGGTATAAAGTGTAGGGTATAGAGTGTAGGGTATAGAGTGTAGGGTATAGAGTGTAGAGTGTAGGGTATAGAGTGTAGAAAGTAGGGTATAGTGTGTAGGGTATAGAGTGTAGAGTGTAGGGTATAGAGTGTAGGGTATAGAGTGTAGATTGTATGGTATAGAGTGTAGGGTATAGAGTGTATAGTGTAGGGTATAGAGTGTAGAGTGTAGGGTATAGAGTGTAGGGTATAGAGTGTTGGGATATAGAGTGTAGGGTATAGAGTGTCGGGTATAGAGTGTAGGGTATAGATTGTAGGGTATAGAGTGTAGGGTATAGAGTATATAGTATAGGGTATAGAGTGTAGGGTATAGAGTGTAGAGTGTAGGGTATAGAGTGTAGGGTATAGAGTGTAGGGTATAGAGTGTAGGGTATATAGTGTAGAGTGTAGGGTATAGAGTGTAGGGTATAGAGTGTAGAGTGTAGGGTGGAGAGTGTAGGGTATAGAGTGTAAGGTATAGAGTGTAGGGTATAGAGTGTATGTCATAGAGTGTAGGGTGTAGAAAGTAGGGTATAGTGTGTAGGGTATAGAGTGTAGGGTATAGAGTGTATGGTATAGAGTGTAGAGTGTAGGGTATAGAGTGTAGAAAGTAGGGTATAGTGTGTAGGGTATAGAGTGTAGGGTATAGAGTGTAGGGTATAGAGTGTAGATTGTATGGTATAGAGTGTAGGGTATAGAGTGTATAGTGTAGGGTATAGAGTGTAGGGTATAGAGTGTAGGGTATAGAGTGTTGGGATATAGAGTGTAGGGTATAGAGTGTAGGGTATAGAGTGTACTGTATAGATTTTAGGGTATAGCGTGTAGGGTATAGAGTGTAGGGTATAGAGTATATAGTGTAGGGTATAGAGTGTAGGGTATAGAGTGTAGAGTTTAGGGTATAGAGTGTAGGGTATAGAGTGTAGGGTATAAAGTGTAGAGTGTAGGGTATAGAGTGTAGGGTATAGAGTGTAGGGTGTAGAGTGGAGAGTGTAAGGTATAGAGTGTAAGGTATAGAGTGTAGGGTATAGAGTGTATGTTATAGAGTGTAGGGTATAGAGTGTAGAGTGTAGGGTATAGAGTGTAGGGTATAGAGTGTAGGGTATAGAGTGAAGGGTATAAAGTGTAGAGTGTAGGGTATAGAGTGTAGAGTGTAGGATATAGAGTGTAGAGTGTAGGTTATAGAGTGTAGGGTATATAGTGTAGGGTATAGATTGTAGGGTATAGAGTGTAGGGTATAGAGTGTAGAGTGTAGGGTATAGAGTGTAGGGTATAGAGTGTAGAGTGTAGGGTATAGAGTGTATGGTATAGAGTGTAGGGTGTAGAGTGCATGGTATAGAGTGTAGGGTATAGAGTGTAGAGTGTAGGGTATAGAGTGTAGGGTGTAGAGTGTAGGGTATAGAGTGTAGGGTATAGAGTGTATGGTATAATGTGTAGGGTATAGAGTGTAGGGTGTAGAGTGTAGGGTATAGAGTGTAGGGTATAGAGTGTAGGGTATAGAGTGTAGGGTATAGAGTGTAGAGTGTAGGTTATATAGTGTAGGGTATAGAGTATAGAGTGTAGGGTATAGAGTGTAGGGTATAGAGTGTAGAGTGTAGGGTATAGAGTGTAGAGTGTAGGGTATAGAGTGTAGGGTGTAGAGTGTATGGTATAGAGTGTAGGGTATAGAGTGTAGGGTATAGAGTGTAGAGTGTAGGGATTAGAGTGTAGGGTATAGAGTGTAGGGTGTAGAGTGTAGGGTATAGAGTGTAGAGTGTAGGGTATAGAGTGTATGGTATAATGTGTAGGGTATAGAGTGTAGGGTGTAGAGTGTAGGGTATAGAGTGTAGGGTATAGAGTGTAGGGTAAAGAGTGTAGGGTATAGAGTGTAGAGTGTAGGTTATATAGTGTAGGGTATAGAGTATAGAGTGTAGGGTATAGAGTGTAGGGTATAGAGTGTAGAGTGTAGGGTATAGAGTGTAGAGTGTAGGGTATAGAGTGTATTGTATAGAGTGTAGAGTGTAGGGTATAGAGTGTAGAGTATAGAGTGTACGGTATAGAGTGTTGGGCTATAGAGTGTAGAGTATAGAGTATAGGGTATAGAGTGTAGGGTATAGAGTGTAGGGTATAGAGTGTAGGGTATAGAGTGTAGGGTATAGAGTGTAGGGTATACAGTGTAGGGTATACAGTGTAGGGTATAAAGTGTAGAGTGTAGGGTATAGAGTGTAGGGTATAGAGTGTAGGGTATAGAGTGTAGGGTATAGAGTGTAGAGTGTAGGGTATAGAGTGTAGAGTTTAGGGTATAGAGTGTAGGGTATAGAGTGTAGGGTTTAGAGTGTATGGTATAGAGTGTAGGGTATAGAGTGTAGAGTGTAGGGTATAGAGTGTAGGATATAGAGTGTAGGGTATAGAGTGTATGGTATAGAGTGTACGGTATAGAGTGTACAGTGTAGGGTATAGAGTGTAGGGTATAGATTGTAGGGTATAGAGTGTATTGTATAGGGTATAGAGTGTATGGTGTAGAGTGTAGGGTATAGAGTGTATAGTGTAGGGTATAGAGTGTAGGGTATAGAGTGTATGGTATAGAGTGTAGGGTATAGAGTGTATGGTATAGAGTGTATGGTATAGAGTGTAGAGTGTAGGGTATAGAGTGTAGGGTATAGAGTGTAGAGTGTAGGGTATAGAGTTTAGGGTATAGAGTGTATGGTGTAGAGTGTAGGGTATAGAGTGTAGGGTATAGAGTGTAGGGTATAGAGTGTATGGTATAGAGTGTAGGGAATAGAGTGTAGAGTGTAGGGTATAGAGTATATGGTATAGAGTGTAGGGTATAGAGTATAGGGTATAGAGTGTAGGGTATAGAGTGTATGGTATAGAGTGTAGGGAATAGAGTGTAGAGTGTAGGGTATAGAGTGTATGGTATAGAGTGTAGGGTATAGAGTGTAGAGGGTAGAGTGTAGGGTATAGAGTGTAGGGTATAGAGTGTAGAGTGTAGGGTATAGAGTGTAGGGTATAGAGTGTAGGGTGTAGAGTGTAGGGTATAGAGTGTAGGGTATAGAGTGTAGAGTGTAGGGTATAAATTGTAGGGTATAGAGTGTAGGGTGTAGAGTGTAGGGTATAGAGTGTAGAGTGTAGGGTATAGAGTGTATGGTATAATGTGTAGGGTGTAGAGTGTAGGGTATAGAGTGTAGGTTATAGAGTGTAGGGTATAGAGTGTAGGGTATACAGTGTAGGGTATACAGTGTAGGGTATAAAGTGTAGAATGTAGGGTATAGAGTGTAGGGTATAGAGTGTAGGGTATACAGTGTAGGGTATAGAGTGTAGAGTGTAGGGTATAGAGTGTAGAGTTTAGGGTATAGAGTGTAGGGTATAGAGTGTAGGGTTTAGAGTATATGGTATAGAGTGTAGGGTATAGAGTGTAGAGTGTAGGGTATAGAGTGCAGGATATAGAGTGTAGGGTATAGAGTGTATGGTATAGAGTGTACGGTATAGAGTGTACAGTGTAGGGTATAGAGTGTAGGGTATAGATTGTAGGGTATAGAGTGTATTGTATAGGGTATAGGGTGTATGGTGTAGAGTGTAGGGTATAGAGTGTATAGTGTAGGGTATAGAGTGTAGGGTATAGAGTGTATGGTATAGAGTGTAGGGTATAGAGTGTATGGTATAGAGTGTATGGTATAGAGTGTAGAGTGTAGGGTATAGAGTGTAGGGTATAGAGTGTAGAGTGTAGGGTATAGAGTTTAGGGTATAGAGTGTATGGTGTAGAGTGTAGGGTATAGAGTGTAGGGTATAGAGTGTAGGGTATAGAGTGTATGGTATAGAGTGTAGGGAATAGAGTGTAGAGTGTAGGGTATAGAGTATATGGTATAGAGTGTAGGGTATAGAGTATAGAGTGTAGGGTATAGAGTGTAGGGTATAGAGTGTAGGGTATAGAGTGTAGGGTATAGAGTGTAGGGTATACAGTGTAGGGTATAGAGTGTAGAGTGTAGGGTATAGAGTGTAGAGTTTAGGGTATAGAGTGTAGGGTATAGAGTGTAGGGTTTAGAGTGTATGGTATAGAGTGTAGGGTATAGAGTGTAGAGTGTAGGGTATAGAGTGTAGGATATAGAGTGTAGGGTATAGAGTGTATGGTATAGAGTGTACGGTATAGAGTGTACAGTGTAGGGTATAGAGTGTAGGGTATAGATTGTAGGGTATAGAGTGTATTGTATAGGGTATAGAGTGTATGGTGTAGAGTGTAGGGTATAGAGTGTATAGTGTAGGGTATAGAGTGTAGGGTATAGAGTGTATGGTATAGAGTGTAGGGTATAGAGTGTATGGTATAGAGTGTATGGTATAGAGTGTAGAGTGTAGGGTATAGAGTGTAGGGTATAGAGTGTAGAGTGTAGGGTATAGAGTTTAGGGTATAGAGTGTATGGTGTAGAGTGTAGGGTATAGAGTGTAGGGTATAGAGTGTAGGGTATAGAGTGTATGGTATAGAGTGTAGGGAATAGAGTGTAGAGTGTAGGGTATAGAGTATATGGTATAGAGTGTAGGGTATAGAGTATAGAGTGTAGGGTATAGAGTGTATGGTATAGAGTGTAGGGTATAGAGTGTATGGTATAGAGTGTAGGGAATAGAGTGTAGGGTATAGAGTGTATGGTATAGAGTGTAGGGTATAGAGTGTAGAGGGTAGAGTGTAGGGTATAGAGTGTAGGGTATAGAGTGTAGGGTATAGAGTGTAGAGTGTAGGGTATAGAGTATATGGTATAGAGTGTAGGGTATAGAGTATAGAGTGTAGGGTATAGAGTGTAGGGTATAGAGTGTATGGTATAGAGTGTAGGGAATAGAGTGTAGAGTGTAGGGTATAGAGTGTATGGTATAGAGTGTAGGGTGTAGAGGGTAGAGTGTAGGGTATAGAGTGTAGGGTATAGAGTGTAGGGTATAGAGTGTAGAGTGTAGGGTATAGAGTGTAGGGTATAGAGTGTAGGGTATAGAGTGTAGGGTATAGAGTGTAGAGTGTAGGGTATAAATTGTAGGGTATAGAGTGTAGGGTGTAGAGTGTAGGGTATAGAGTGTAGAGTGTAGGGTATAGAGTGTATGGTATAATGTGTAGGGTGTAGAGTGTAGGGTATAGAGTGTAGGTTATAGAGTGTAGGGTATAGAGTGTAGGGTATACAGTGTAGGGTATACAGTGTAGGGTATAAAGTGTAGAGTGTAGGGTATAGAGTGTAGGGTATAGAGTGTAGGGTATACAGTGTAGGGTATAGAGTGTAGAGTGTAGGGTATAGAGTGTAGAGTTTGGGGTATAGAGTGTAGGGTATAGAGTGTAGGGTTTAGAGTGTATGGTATAGAGTGTAGGGTATAGAGTGTAGAGTGTAGGGTATAGAGTGTAGGATATAGAGTGTAGGGTATAGAGTGTATGGTATAGAGTGTACGGTATAGAGTGTACAGTGTAGGGTATAGAGTGTAGGGTATAGATTGTAGGGTATAGAGTGTATTGTATAGGGTATAGAGTGTATGGTGTAGAGTGTAGGGTATAGAGTGTATAGTGTAGGGTATAGAGTGTAGGGTATAGAGTGTATGGTATAGAGTGTATGGTATAGAGTGTATGGTATAGAGTGTATGGTATAGAGTGTAGAGTGTAGGGTATAGAGTGTAGGGTATAGAGTGTAGAGTGTAGGGTATAGAGTTTAGGGTATAGAGTGTATGGTGTAGAGTGTAGGGTATAGAGTGTAGGGTATAGAGTGTAGGGTATAGAGTGTATGGTATAGAGTGTAGGGAATAGAGTGTAGAGTGTAGGGTATAGAGTATATGGTATAGAGTGTAGGGTATAGAGTATAGAGTGTAGGGTATAGAGTGTAGGGTATAGAGTGTAGGGTATAGAGTGTATGGTATAGAGTGTAGGGAATAGAGTGTAGGGTATAGAGTGTATGGTATAGAGTGTAGGGTATAGAGTGTAGAGGATAGAGTGTAGGGTATAGAGTGTAGGGTATAGAGTGTAGGGTATAGAGTGTAGGGTATAGAGTGTAGGGTATAGAGTGTAGGGTGTAGGGTATAGAGTGTAGGGTGTAGAGTGTAGGGTGTAGAGTGTAGGGTATAGAGTGTATGGTATAATGTGTAGGGTATAGAGTGTAGGGTGTAGAGTGTAGGGTACAGAGTGTAGGGTATAGAGTGTAGGGTATAGAGTGTAGAGTGTAGGGTATATAGTGTAGGGTATAGAGTATAGAGTGTAAGGTATAGAGTGTAGGGTATAGAGTGTAGAGTGTAGGGTATAGAGTGTAGCGTGTAGGGTATAGAGTGTAGGGTATAGAGTGTATGGTATAGAGTAGGGTATAGAGTGTAGGGTATAGAGTGTAGAGTGTAGGGTATAGAGTGTAGAGTGTAGGGTATAGAGTGTAGGGTATAAATAGTAGAGTGTAGGGTATAGAGTGTAGAGTGTAGGGTATGGAGTGTATGGTATAGAGTGTAGGGTATAGAGTGTAGAGTATAGAGTGTTGGGTATAGAGTGTAGAGTGTAGGGTATAGAGTGTAGGGTATATAGTGTAGGGTATAGAGTGTATGGTATACAGTGTAGAGTGTAGGGATTAGAGTGTAGGGTATAGAGTGTAGGGTATAGAGTGTAGGGTATAGAGTGTATGGTATAGAGTGTAGGGTATAGAGTGTTGGGTATAGATTGTAGGGTATAGAATGTAGAGTGTAGTGTATAGAGTATAGGGTATAGAGTGTATGGTGTAGAGTGTAGGGTATGGAGTGTATAGTGTAGGGTATAGAGTGCAGGGTATAGAGTGTATGGAATAGAGTGTATGGAATATAGTGTACGGTATAGAGTGTAGAGAGTAGGGTATAGAGTGTAGGGTATAGAGCGTAGGGTATAGAGTGTAGAGTGTGGGGTATAGAGTGTAGAGTGTAGGGTATAGAGTGCATGATATAGAGTGTAGGGTATAGAGTGTATGGTATAGATTGCAGGGTATAGAGTGTAGGGTGTAGAGTGTAGGGTATAGAGTGTAGGGTATAGAGTGTATGGTATAGAGTGTATGGTATAGATTGTAGGGTATAGAGTGTAGGGTGTAGAGTGTAGGGTATAGAGTGTAGAAAGTAGGGTATAGTGTGTAGGGTATGAAGTGTAGAGTGTAGGGTATAGAGTGTAGATTGTATGGTATAGAGTGTAGGGTATAGAGTGTATAGTGTAGGGTGTAGAGTGTAGGGTATAGAGTGTAGGGTATAGAGTGTCGGGATATAGAGTGTAGGGTATAGAGTGTAGGGTATAGAGTGTAGGGTATAGATTGTAGGGTATAGAGTGTAGGGTATAGAGTGTAGGGTATAGAGTATATAGTGTAGGGTATAGAGTGTAGGGTATAGAGTGTAGAGTGTAGGGTATAGAGTGTAGGGTATAGAGTGTAGGGTATAGAGTGTAGGGTATAAAGTGTAGAGTGTAGGGTATAGAGTGTAGGGTATAGAGTGTAGGGTATAGAGTGTAGGGTATAGAGTGTAGGGTGTAGAGTGTAGGGTATAGAGTGTAAGGTATAGAGTGTAGGGTATAGAGTGTATGTTATAGAGTGTAGGGTATAGAGTGTAGAGTGTAGGGTATAGAGTGTAGGGTATAGAGTGTAGGGTATAGAGTGTAGGGTATAGAGTGTAGGGTATAGAGTGTAGGGTATAGAGTGTAGGGTATAAAGTGTAGAGTGTAGGGTATAGAGTATAGGGTTTAGAGTGTATGTTATAGAGTGTACGGTATAGAGTGTAGAGTGTAGGATATAGAGTGTAGAGTATAGGGTATAAAGTGTAGGGTATATAGTGTAGGGTATAGAGTGTATGGTATAGAGTGTAGAGTGTAGGGTATAGAGTGTAGAAAGTAGGGTATAGTGTGTAGGGTATAGAGTGTAGGGTATAGAGTGTAGGGTATAGAGTGTAGATTGTATGGTATAGAGTGTAGGGTATAGAGTGTATAGTGTAGGGTATAGAGTGTAGAGTGTAGGGTATAGAGTGTAGGGTATAGAGTGTTGGGATATAGAGTGTAGGGTATAGAGTGTCGGGTATAGAGTGTAGGGTATAGATTGTAGGGTATAGAGTGTAGGGTATAGAGTATATAGTATAGGGTATAGAGTGTAGGGTGTAGAGTGTAGGGTATAGAGTGTAGGGTATATAGTGTAGAGTGTAGGGTATAGAGTGTAGGGTATAGAGTGTAGAGTGTAGGGTGTAGAGTGTAGGGTATAGAGTGTATGGTATAGAGTGTATGGTATAGATTGTAGGGTATAGAGTGTAGGGTGTAGAGTGTAGGGTATAGAGTGTAGGCTATAGAGTGTAGATTGTATGGTATAGAGTGTAGGGTATAGAGTGTATAGTGTAGGGTATAGAGTGTAGAGTGTAGGGTATAGAGTGTAGGGTATAGAGTGTTGGGATATAGAGTGTAGGGTATAGAGTGTAGGGTATAGAGTGTAGGGTATAGATTGTAGGGTATAGAGTGTAGGGTATAGAGTGTAGGGTATAAAGTGTAGAGTGTAGGGTATAGAGTGTAGGGTATAGAATGTAGGGTATAGAGTGTAGGGTATAGAGTGTAGAGTGTAGGGTATAGAGTGTAGGGTATAAAGTGTAGAGTGTAGGGTATAGAGTGTAGGGTATAGAGTGTAGGGTATAGAGTGTAGGGTATAGAGTGTAGAGTGTAGGGTGTAGAGTGTAGGGTATAGAGTGTAAGGTATAGAGTGTAGGGTATAGAGTGTATGTTATAGAGTGTAGGGTATAGAGTGTAGAGTGTAGGGTATAGAGTGTAGGGTATAGAGTGTAGGGTATAGAGTGTAGGGTATAGAGTGTAGGGTATAAAGTGTAGAGTGTAGGGTATAGAGTATAGGGTTTAGAGTGTATGTTATAGAGTGTACGGTATAGAGTGTAGAGTGTAGGATATAGAGTGTAGAGTATAGGGTATAAAGTGTAGGGTATATAGTGTAGGGTATAGAGTGTAGGGTATAGAGTGTAGGGTATAGAGTGTATGGTATAGAGTGTAGAGTGTAGGGTATAGAGTGTAGAAAGTAGGGTATAGTGTGTAGGGTATAGAGTGTAGAGTGTAGGGTATAGAGTGTAGGGTATAGAGTGTAGATTGTATGGTATAGAGTGTAGGGTATAGAGTGTATAGTGTAGGGTATAGAGTGTAGAGTGTAGGGTATAGAGTGTAGGGTATAGAGTGTTGGGATATAGAGTGTAGGGTATAGAGTGTCGGGTATAGAGTGTAGGGTATAGATTGTAGGGTATAGAGTGTAGGGTATAGAGTATATAGTATAGGGTATAGAGTGTAGGGTGTAGAGTGTAGGGTATAGAGTGTAGGGTATATAGTGTAGAGTGTAGGGTATAGAGTGTAGGGTATAGAGTGTAGAGTGTAGAGTGTAGAGTGTAGGGTATAGAGTGTAGGGTATAGAGTGTATGGTATAGAGTGTAGGGTATAGAGTGTAGGGTAAAGAGTGTAGAGTGTAGGGATTAGAGTGTAGGGTATAGAGTGTAGGGTATAGAGTGTAGAGTGTAGGGTATAGAGTGTAGGGTATAGAGTGCACGGTATAGATTGTTGGGCTATAGAGTGTAGGGTATAGAGTGTAGGGTATACAGTGTAGGGTATAAAGTGTAGAGTGTAGGGTATAGAGTGTAGGGTATAGAGTGTAGGGTATAGAGTGTAGGGTATAGAGTGTAGGGTATTGAGTGTAGAGTGTAGGGTATAGAGTGTAGAGTTTAGGGTTTAGAGTGTAGGGTATAGAGTGTAGGGTTTAGAGTGTATGGTATAGAGTGTAGGGTATAGAGTGTAGAGTGTAGGGTATAGAGTGTAGGGTATAGAGTGTAGGGTATAGAGTGTATGGTATAGAGTGTACGGTATAGAGTGTAGAGTGTAGGGTATAGAGTGTAGGGTATAAAGTGTAGGGTATAGATTGTAGGGTATAGAGTGTAGAATGTAGGGTATAGGGTATAGAGTGTATGGTGTAGAGTGTAGGGTATAGAGTGTATAGTGTAGGGTATAGAGTGTAGGGTTTAGAGTGTATGGTATAGAGTGTAGGGTATAGAGTGTATGGTATAGAGTGTAGGGTATAGAGTGTAGGGTATAGAGTGTAGGGTATAGAGTGTAGGGTATAGAGTGTAGAGTGTAGGGTATAGAGTTTAGGGTATAGAGTGTATGGTATAGAGTGTAGAGTGTAGGGTATAGAGTGTATAGTGTAGGGTATAGAGTGTAGGGTATAGAGTGTAGGGTATAGAGCGTATGGTATAGAGTGTAGGGAATAGAGTGTAGAGTGTAGGGTATAGAGTGTATGGTATAGAGTGTAGGGTATAGAGTGTATAGTGTAGGGTATAGAGTGCAGGGTATAGAGTGTATGGAATAGAGTGTATGGAATATAGTGTACGGTATAGAGTGTAGAGTGTAGGGTATAGAGTGTAGGGTATTGAGCGTAGGGTGTAGGGTATAGATTGTAGGGTATAGAGTGTAGGGTATAGAGTGTAGAGTGTAGGGTATAGAGTGCATGATATAGAGTGTAGGGTGTAGAGTGTATGGTATAGAGTGTACAGTATAGAGTGTATGGTATAGAGTGTAGGGTATAGAGTGTATGGTATAGAGTGTAGGGTGTAGAGTGTATAGTATAGAGTGTAGGGTACAGAGTGTAGAGTGTAGGGTATAGAGTGTAGGGTATAGTGTGTATGGTATAGAGTGTACGGTATAGAGTGTATGATATAGAGTGTATGGTATATAGTGTAGGGTATAGAGTGTTTGGTATAGAGTGTAAGGTATAGAGTGTAGAGGGTAGGGTATAGATTTTAGAGTGTAGAGTGTAGGGTATAGAGTGTAGGGTATAGAGTGTATGGAATAGAGTGTATGGTATAGAGTGTAGGGTGTAGAGTGTAGGGTATAGAGTGTAGAGTGTGGGGTATAGAGTGTAGAGTGTAGGGTATAGAGTGTATGATATAGAGTGTAGGGTATAGAGTGTATGGTATAGATTGCAGGGTATAGAGTGTAGGGTATAGAGTGTAGGGTACAGAGTGTAGAGTGTAGGGTATAGAGTGTAGGGTATAGAGTGTAGGGTATAGAGTGTATGGTATAGAGTGTATGGTATAGATTGTAGGGTATAGAGTGTAGGGTATAGAGTGTAGAGTGTAGGGTATAGAGTGTAGAAAGTAGGGTATAGTGTGTAGGGTATAGAGTGTAGAGTGTAGGGTATAGAGTGTAGGGTATAGAGTGTAGATTGTATGGTATAGAGTGTAGGGTATAGAGTGTATAGTGTAGGGTATAGAGTGTAGAGTGTAGGGTATAGAGTGTAGGGTATAGAGTGTTGGGATATAGAGTGTAGGGTATAGAGTGTAGGGTATAGAGTGTAGGGTATAGATTGTAGGGTATAGAGTGTGGGGTATAGAGTGTAGGGTATAGATTGTAGGGTATAGAGTGTATTGTATAGGGTATAGAGTGTATGGTGTAGAGTGTAGGGTATAGAGTGTATAGTGTAGGGTATAGAGTGTAGGGTATAGAGTGTAGGGTGTAGAGTGTAGGGTATAGAGTGTATGATATAGAGTGTAGGGTATAGAGTGTATGGTATAGATTGCAGGGTATAGAGTGTAGGGTATAGAGTGTAGGGTATAGAGTGTAGAGTGTAGGGTATAGAGTGTAGGATATAGAGTGTAGGGTATAGAGTGTATGGTATAGAGTGTACGGTATAGAGTGTAGGGTATAGAGTGTAGGGTATAGATTGTAGGGTATAGAGTGTATTGTATAGGGTATAGAGTGTATGGTGTAGAGTGTAGGGTATAGAGTGTATAGTGTAGGGTATAGAGTGTAGGGTATAGAGTGTAGAGTGTAGGGTATAGAGTGTAGGGTATAGAGTTTATGGTATAGAGTGTAGGGTATAGAGTGTAGAGTGTAGGGTATAGAGTGTAGTGTATAGAGTGTAGGGTATAGAGTGTAGAGTGTAGGATATAGAGTTTAGGGTATAGAGTGTATGGTATAGAGTGTAGAGTGTAGGGTATAGAGTGTATAGTGTAGGGTATAGAGTGTAGGGTATAGAGTGTATGGTATATAGTGTAGGGAATAGAGTGTAGAGTGTAGGATATAGAGTGTATGGTATAGATTGTAGGGTATAGAGTGTATTGTCTAGGGTATAGAGTGTATGGTGTAGAGTGTAGGGTATAGAGTGTATAGTGTAGGGTATAGAGTGTAGGGTATAGAGTGTAGAGTGTAGGGTATAGAGTGTAGGGTATAGAGTTTATGGTATAGAGTGTAGGGTATAGAGTGTAGAGTGTAGGGTATAGAGTGTAGTGTATAGAGTGTAGGGTATAGAGTGTAGAGTGTAGGATATAGAGTTTAGGGTATAGAGTGTATGGTATAGAGTGTAGAGTGTAGGGTATAGAGTGTATAGTGTAGGGTATAGAGTGTAGGGTATAGAGTGTAGGGTATAGAGTGTATGGTATATAGTGTAGGGAATAGAGTGTAGAGTGTAGGGTATAGAGTGTATGGTATAGAGTGTAGGGTATAGAGTGTAGAGTATAGAGTGTAGGGTATAGAGTGTATGGAATAGAGTTTAGGGAATAGAGTGTAGAGTGTAGGGTATAGAGTGTATGGTATAGAGTGCAGGGTATAGAGTGTAGAGGGTAGAGTGTAGGGTATAGAGTGTAGGGTATAGAGTGTAGAGTTTAGGGTATAGAGTGTAGGGTGTAGAGTGTAGGGTATAGAGTGTAGGGTATAGAGTGTAGAGTGTAGGGTATAAAGTGTAGGGTATAGAGTGTAGGGTGTAGAGTGTAGGGTATAGAGTGTAGAGTATAGGGTATAGAGTTTAGGGTATAGAGTGTATGGTATAGAGTGTAGAGTGTAGGGTATAGAGTGTATAGTGTAGGGTACAGAGTGTAGGGTATAGAGTGTAGGGTATAGAGTGTAGAGTGTAGGGTATATAATTTAGGGTATAGAGTGTATGGTATAGAGTGTAGAGTGTAGGGTATAGAGTGTATAGTGTAGGGTATAGAGTGTAGTGTATAGAGTGTAGGGTATAGAGTGTATGGTATAGAGTGTAGGGAATAGAGTGTAGAGTGTAGGGTATAGAGTGTATGGTATAGAGTGTAGGGTATAGAGTGTAGAGTATAGAGTGTAGGGTATAGAGTGTAGGGTATAGAGTGTAGGGTATAGAATGTATGGTATAGAGTGTAGGGAATAGAGTGTAGAGTGTAGGGTATAGAGTGTATGGTATAGAGTGTAGGATATAGAGTGTAGAGGATAGAGTGTAGGGTATAGAGTGTAGGGTATAGAGTGTAGAGTGTAGGGTATAGAGTGTAGGGTATAGAGTGTAGGGTATAGAGTGTAGAGTGTAGGGATTAGAGTGTAGGGTATAGAGTGTAGGGTATAGAGTGTAGAGTGTAGGTTATAGAGTGTAGGGTATAGAGTGTAAAGTGTAGAGTATAGAGTGTAGAGTGTAGGGTATAGAGTGTAGGGTATAGAACGTAGGGTGTAGGGTATAGAGTGTAGGGTATAGAGTGCAGGGTATAGAGTGTAGAGTGTAGAGTATAGAGTGTATGGTATAGAGTGTAGGGTGTAGAGTGTAGGGTATAGAGTGTAGGGTATAGGGTGTAGGTTATAGAGTGTAGGGTATAGAGTGTAGGGTATAGGGTATAGAGTGCAGGGTATAGAGTGTAGGGTATATAGTGTAGAGTATAGAGTGTAGGGTATATAGTGTAGAGTATAGAGTGTAGGGTATAGAGTGTAGAGTGTAGGGTATAGAGTGTATATTGTAGGGTATAGAGTGTAGGGTATAGAGTGTATGGTATAGAGTGTAGGGTATAGAGTGTAGAGTATAGAGTGCAGGGTATAGAGTGTAGGGTATATAGTGTAGAGTATAGAGTGTAGGGTATAGAGTGTAGGGTGTAGAGTGTAGGGTATAGAGTGTAGGGTATAGAGTGTAGGGTATAGAGTGTAGGGTATAGAGTGTAGAGTGTAGGGTATAGAGTGTAGGGTATAGAGTGTAGGGTATAGAGTGTAGGGTATAGAGTGTAGGGTATAGAGTGTAGGGTATAGAGTGTAGGGTATAGAGTGTAGGGTATAGAGTGTAGGGTATATAGTGTAGGGTATAGAGTGTAGGGTATAGAGTGTAGGGTATAGAGTGTATGGAATAGAGTTTAGAGTGTAGGGTATAGAGTGTATGGAATAGAGTTTAGAGTGTAGAGTGTAGGATATAGAGTGTAGGGTATAGAGTGTATGGTATAGAGTGTAGGGTATAGAGTGTAGGGTGTAGAGTGTAGGGTATAGAGTGTAGGGTATAGAGTGTAGAGTGTAGGGTATAAAGTGTAGGGTATAGAGTGTAGGGTGTAGGGTATAGAGTGTAGAGTGTAGGGTATAGAGTGTATGGTATAATGTGTAGGGTATAGAGTGTAGGGTGTAGAGTGTAGGGTATAGAGTGTAGGGTATAGAGTGTA
Source organism: Ranitomeya imitator (assembly GCF_032444005.1). NCBI lineage: Eukaryota > Metazoa > Chordata > Amphibia > Anura > Dendrobatidae > Ranitomeya > Ranitomeya imitator. Next base: position 296,138 of record NW_027194095.1, read on the forward strand.
GAGTGTAGGGTATATAGTGTAGGGTATAGAGTATAGAGTGTAGGGTATAGAGTGTAGGGTATAGAGTGTAGAGTGTAAGGTATAGAGTGTAGAGTGTAGGGTATAGAGTGTAGGGTATAGAGTGTATGGTATAGAGTGTAGGGTATAGAGTGTAGGGTATAGAGTGTAGAGTGTAGGGATTAGAGTGTAGGGTATAGAGTGTAGGGTATAGAGTGTAGAGTGTAGGGTATAGAGTGTAGGGTATAGAGTGTACGGTATAGAGTGTTGGGCTATAGAGTGTAGGGTATAGAGTGTAGGGTATACAGTGTAGGGTATAAAGTGTAGAGTGTAGGGTATAGAGTGTAGGGTATAGAGTGTAGGGTATAGAGTGTAGGGTATAGAGCGTAGGGTATAGAGTGTAGGGTATAGAGTGTAGAGTGTAGAGTGTAGGGTATAGAGTGTAGAGTTTAGGTTATAGAGTGTAGGGTATAGAGTGTAGGGTTTTGAGTGTATGGTATAGAGTGTAGGGTATAGAGTGTAGAGTGTAGGGTATAGACTGTAGGATATAGAGTGTAGGGTATAGAGTGTATGGTATAGAGTGTACGGTATAGAGTGTAGAGTGTAGGGTATAGAGTGTAGGGTATAGATTGTAGGGTATAGAGTGTATTGTATAGGGTATAGAGTGTATGGTGTAGAGTGTAGGGTATAGAGTGTATAGTGTAGGGTATAGAGTGTAGGGTATAGAGTGTAGAGTATAGAGTGTTTGGTATAGAGTGTAGAGTGTAGGGTATAGAGTGTAGGGTATATAGTGTAGGTTATAGAGTGTAGGGTATACAGTGTAGAGTGTAGGGATTAGAGTGTAGGGTATAGAGTGTAGGGTGTAGAGTGTAGGGTATAGAGTGTATGGTATAGAGTGTAGGGTATAGAGTGTTGGGTATAGATTGTAGGGTATAGAATGTAGAGTGTAGTGTATAGAGTATAGAGTGTATGGTGTAGAGTGTAGGGTATAGAGTGTATAGTGTAGGGTATAGAGTGCAGGGTATAGAGTGTATGCAATAGAGTGTATGGAATATAGTGTACGGTATAGAGTGTAGGGTATAGAGTGTAGGATATAGAGCGTAGGGTGTAGGGTATAGATTGTAGGGTATAGAGTGTAGGGTATAGAGTGTAGGGTGTAGAGTGTATGGTAAAGAGTGTACAGTATAGAGTGTATGGTATAGAGTGTAGAGTGTAGGGTATAGAGTGTATGGTATAGAGTGTAGGGTGTAGAGTGTATAGTATAGAGTGTAGGGTACAGAGTGTAGAGTGTAGGGTATAGAGTGTATGGTATAGAGTGTAGGGTATAGAGTGTATGTTATAGAGTGTAGGGTGTAGAGTGTAGAGTGTAGGGTATAGAGTGTAGGGTATAGAGTGTAGGGTATAGAGTGTAGAGTGTAGGATATAGAGTGTAGAGTGTAGGGTATAAAGTGTAGGGTATATAGTGTAGGGTATAGAGTGTAGGGTATAGAGTGTAGGGTATAGAGTGTATGGTATAGAGTGTAGAGTGTAGGGTATAGAGTGTAGAAAGTAGGGTATAGTGTGTAGGGTATAGAGTGTAGAGTGTAGGGTATAGAGTGTAGGGTATAGAGTGTAGATTGTATGGTATAGAGTGTAGGGTATAGAGTGTATAGTGTAGGGTATAGAGTGTAGAGTGTGGGGTATAGAGTGTAGGGTATATAGTGTAGGGTATAGAGTGTATGGTATACAGTGTAGAGTGTAGGGATTAGAGTGTAGGGTATAGAGTGTAGGGTGTAGAGTGTAGGGTATAGAGTGTAGGGTATAGAGTGTTGAGTATAGATTGTAGGGTATAGAATGTAGAGTGTAGTGTATAGAGTATAGGGTATAGAGTGTATGGTGTAGAGTGTAGGGTATAGAGTGTATAGTGTAGGGTATAGAGTGCAGGGTATAGAGTGTATGGAATAGAGTGTATGGAATATAGTGTACGGTATAGAGTGTAGAGTGTAGGGTATAGAGTGTAGAAAGTAGGGTATAGTGTGTAGGGTATGAAGTGTAGAGTGTAGGGTATAGAGTGTAGGGTATAGAGTATATAGTATAGGGTATAGAGTGTAGGGTATAGAGTGTAGAGTGTAGGGTATAGAGTGTAGGGTATAGAGTGTAGGGTATAGAGTGTAGGGTATATAGTGTAGAGTGTAGGGTATAGAGTGTAGGGTATAGAGTGTAGAGTGTAGGGTGTAGAGTGGAGAGTGTAGGGTATAGAGTGTAAGGTATAGAGTGTAGGGTGTAGAGTGTAGGGTATAGAGTGTAGAAAGTAGGGTATAGTGTGTAGGGTATAGAGTGTAGGGTATAGAGTGTATGGTATAGAGTGTAGAGTGTAGGGTATAGAGTGTAGAAAGTAGGGTATAGTGTGTAGGGTATAGAGTGTAGAGTGTAGGGTATAGAGTGTAGGGTATAGAGTGTAGATTGTATGGTATAGAGTGTAGGGTATAGAGTGTATAGTGTAGGGTATAGAGTGTAGGGTATAGAGTGTTGGGATATAGAGTGTAGGGTATAGAGTGTAGGGTATAGAGTGTACTGTTTAGATTTTAGGGTATAGAGTGTAGGGTATAGAGTGTAGGGTATAGAGTATATAGTGTAGGGTATAGAGTGTAGGGTATAGAGTGTAGGGTATAAAGTGTAGAGTGTAGGGTATAGAGTGTAGGGTATAGAGTGTAGGGTGTAGAGTGGAGAGTGTAAGGTATAGAGTGTAAGGTATAGAGTGTAGGGTATAGAGTGTATGTTATAGAGTGTAGGATATAGAGTGTAGGGTATAGAGTGTAGGGTATAGAGTGTAGGGTATAGAGTGAAGGGTATAAAGTGTAGAGTGTAGGGTATAGAGTGTAGGGTATAGAGTGTAGAGTGTAGGATATAGAGTGTAGAGTGTAGGGTATAGAGTGTAGGGTATATAGTGTAGGGTATAGATTGTAGGGTATAGAGTGTAGGGTATAGAGTGTAGAGTGTAGGGTATAGAGTGTAGGGTATAGAGTGTAGAGTGTAGGGTATAGAGTGTATGGTATAGAGTGTAGGGTGTAGAGTGCATGGTATAGAGTGTAGGGTATAGAGTGTAGAGTGTAGGGTATAGAGTGTAGGGTGTAGGGTATAGAGTGTATGGTATAATGTGTAGGGTATAGAGTGTAGGGTGTAGAGTGTAGGGTATAGAGTGTAGGTTATATAGTGTAGGGTATAGAGTATAGAGTGTAGGGTATAGAGTGTAGGGTATAGAGTGTAGAGTGTAGAGTGTAGGGTATAGAGTATAGAGTGTAGGGTATAGAGTGTAGGGTGTAGAGTGTATGGTATAGAGTGTAGGGTATAGAGTGTAGGGTATAGAGTGTAGAGTGTAGGGATTAGAGTGTAGGGTATAGAGTGTAGGGTGTAGAGTGTAGGGTATAGAGTGTAGAGTGTAGGGTATAGAGTGTATGGTATAATGTGTAGGGTATAGAGTGTAGGGTGTAGAGTGTAGGGTATAGAGTGTAGGGTATAGAGTGTAGGGTAAAGAGTGTAGGGTATAGAGTGTAGAGTGTAGGTTATATAGTGTAGGGTATAGAGTATAGAGTGTAGGGTATAGAGTGTAGGGTATAGAGTGTAGAGTGTAGAGTGTAGGGTATAGAGTGTAGAGTGTAGGGTATAGAGTGTAGGGTATAGAGTGTAGGGTATAGAGTGTATTGTATAGAGTGTAGAGTGTAGGGTATAGAGTGTAGAGTATAGAGTGTACGGTATAGAGTGTTGGGCTATAGAGTGTAGAGTATAGGGTATAGAGTGTAGGGTATAGAGTGTAGGGTATAGAGTGTAGGGTATAGAGTGTAGGTATACAGTGTAGGGTATACAGTGTAGGGTATAAAGTGTAGAGTGTAGGGTATAGAGTGTAGGGTATAGAGTGTAGGGTGTAGAGTGTAGGGTATAGAGTGTAGAGTTTAGGGTATAGAGTGTAGGGTATAGAGTGTAGGGTTTAGAGTGTATGGTATAGAGTGTAGGGTATAGAGTGTAGAGTGTAGGGTATAGAGTGTAGGATATAGAGTGTAGGGTATAGAGTGTATGGTATAGAGTGTACGGTATAGAGTGTACAGTGTAGGGTATAGTGTGTAGGGTATAGATTGTAGGGTATAGAGTGTATTGTATAGGGTATAGAGTGTATGGTGTAGAGTGTAGGGTATAGAGTGTATAGTGTAGGGTATAGAGTGTAGGGTATAGAGTGTAGGGTATAGAGTGTATGGTATAGAGTGTATGGTATAGAGTGTAGAGTGTAGGGTATAGAGTGTAGAGTGTAGGGTATAGAGTTTAGGGTATAGAGTGTAGGGTGTAGAGTGTAGGGTATAGAGTGTAGGGTATAGAGTGTACGGTATAGAGTGTAGGGTATAGAGTGTATGGTATAGAGTGTAGGGAATAGAGTGTAGAGTGTAGGGTATAGAGTATATGGTATAGAGTGTAGGGTATAGAGTATAGAGTGTAGGGTATAGAGTGTAGGGTATAGAGTGTATGGTATAGAGTGTAGGGAATAGAGTGTAGAGTGTAGGGTATAGAGTGTATGGTATAGAGTGTAGGGTATAGAGTGTAGAGGGTAGAGTGTAGGGTATAGAGTGTAGGGTATAGAGTGTAGGGTATAGAGTGTAGAGTGTAGGGTATAGAGTGTAGAGTGTAGGGTATAGAGTGTAGGGTATAGAGTGTATAGTGTAGAGTATAGACTGTAGAGTGTAGGGTATAGAGTGTAAGGTATAGAGTGTTGGGATATAGAGTGTAGGGTATAAATTGTAGGGTATAGAGTGTAGGGTGTAGAGTGTAGGGTATAGAGTGTAGAGTGTAGGGTATAGAGTGTATGGTATAATGTGTAGGGTATAGAGTGTAGGGTGTAGAGTGTAGGGTATAGAGTGTAGGGTATAGAGTGTAGGGTATAGAGTGTAGGGTATAGAGTGTAGGGTATAGAGTGTAGGGTATAGAGTGTAGGGTATAGAGTGTAGGGTATACAGTGTAGGGTATAAAGTGTAGAGTGTAGGGTATAGAGTGTAGGGTATAGAGTGTAGGGTATAGAGTGTAGGGTATAGAGTGTAGGGTATAGAGTGTAGAGTGTAGGGTATAGAGTGTAGAGTTTAGGGTATAGAGTGTAGGGTATAGAGTGTAGGGTTTAGAGTGTATGGTATAGAGTGTAGGGTATAGAGTGTAGAGTGTAGGGTATAGAGTGTAGGATATAGAGTGTAGGGTATAGAGTGTATGGTATAGAGTGTACGGTATAGAGTGTACAGTGTAGGGTATAGAGTGTAGGGTATAGATTGTAGGGTATAGAGTGTATTGTATAGGGTATAGAGTGTATGGTGTAGAGTGTAGGGTATAGAGTGTATAGTGTAGGGTATAGAGTGTAGGGTATAGAGTGTATGGTATAGAGTGTAGGGTATAGAGTGTATGGTATAGAGTGTATGGTATAGAGTGTAGAGTGTAGGGTATAGAGTGTAGGGTATAGAGTGTAGAGTGTAGGGTATAGAGTTTAGGGTATAGAGTGTATGGTGTAGAGTGTAGGGTATAGAGTGTAGGGTATAGAGTGTATGGTATAGAGTGTAGGGAATAGAGTGTAGAGTGTAGGGTATAGAGTATATGGTATAGAGTGTAGGGTATAGAGTATAGAGTGTAGGGTATAGAGTGTAGGGTATAGAGTGTAGGGTATAGAGTGTATGGTATAGAGTGTAGGGAATAGAGTGTAGAGTGTAGGGTATAGAGTGTATGGTATAGAGTGTAGGGTATAGAGTGTAGAGGGTAGAGTGTAGGGTATAGAGTGTAGGGTATAGAGTGTAGGGTATAGAGTGTAGAGTGTAGGGTATAGAGTGTAGGGTGTAGAGTGTAGGATATAGAGTGTAGGGTATAGAGTGTAGAGTGTAGGGTATAAATTGTAGGGTATAGAGTGTAGGGTGTAGAGTGTAGGGTATAGAGTGTAGAGTGTAGGGTATAGAGTGTATGGTATAATGTGTAGGGTATAGAGTGTAGGGTGTAGAGTGTAGGGTACAGAGTGTAGGGTATAGAGTGTAGGGTATAGAGTGTAGAGTGTAGGGTATAGAGTGTAGAGTATAGAGTGTAGGGTATAGAGTGTAGGGTATAGAGTGTAGAGTGTAGGGTATAGAGTGTAGCGTGTAGGGTATAGAGTGTAGGGTATAGAGTGTATGGTATAGAGTAGGGTATAGAGTGTAGGGTATAGAGTGTAGAGTGTAGGGTATAGAGTGTAGAGTGTAGGGTATAGAGTGTAGGGTATAAATAGTAGACTGTAGGGTATAGAGTGTAGGGTATGGAGTGTATGGTATAGAGTGTAGGGTATAGAGTGTAGAGTATAGGGTATAGAGTTTAGGGTATAGAGTGTATGGTGTAGAGTGTAGGGTATAGAGTGTAGGGTATAGAGTGTAGGGTATAGAGTGTATGGTATAGAGTGTAGGGAATAGAGTGTAGGGTATAGAGTGTAGGGTATAGAGTGTAGAGTGTAGGGTATGGAGTGTATGGTATAGAGTGTAGGGTATAGAGTGTAGAGTATAGAGTGTTGGGTATAGAGTGTAGAGTTTAGGGTATAGAGTGTATGGTGTAGAGTGTAGGGTATAGAGTGTAGGGTATAGAGTGTAGGGTATAGAGTGTATGGTATAGAGTGTAGGGAATGGAGTGTAGGGTATAGAGTATATGGTATAGAGTGTAGGGTATAGAGTATAGAGTGTAGGGTATAGAGTGTAGGGTATAGAGTGTAGGGTATAGAGTGTATGGTATAGAGTGTAGGGAATAGAGTGTAGAGTGTAGGGTATAGAGTGTATGGTATAGAGTGTAGGGTATAGAGTGTAGAGGGTAGAGTGTAGGGTATAGAGTGTAGGGTATAGAGTGTAGGGTATAGAGTGTAGAGTGTAGGGTATAGAGTGTAGGGTATAGAGTGTAGGGTGTAGAGTGTAGGATATAGAGTGTAGGGTATAGAGTGTAGAGTGTAGGGTATAAATTGTAGGGTATAGAGTGTAGGGTGTAGAGTGTAGGGTATAGAGTGTAGAGTGTAGGGTATAGAGTGTATGGTATAATGTGTAGGGTATAGAGTGTAGGGTGTAGAGTGTAGGGTACAGAGTGTAGGGTATAGAGTGTAGGGTATAGAGTGTAGAGTGTAGGGTATATAGTGTAGGGTATAGAGTATAGAGTGTAGGGTATAGAGTGTAGAGTGTAGAGTGTAGGGTATAGAGTGTAGCGTGTAGGGTATAGAGTGTAGGGTATAGAGTGTATGGTATAGAGTAGGGTATAGAGTGTAGGGTATAGAGTGTAGAGTGTAGGGTATAGAGTGTAGAGTGTAGGGTATAGAGTGTAGGGTATAAATAGTAGAGTGTAGGGTATAGAGTGTAGAGTGTAGGGTATGGAGTGTATGGTATAGAGTGTAGGGTATAGAGTGTAGAGTATAGAGTGTTGGGTATAGAGTGTAGAGTGTAGGGTATAGAGTGTAGGGTATATAGTGTAGGGTATAGAGTGTATGGTATACAGTGTAGAGTGTAGGGATTAGAGTGTAGGGTATAGAGTGTATGGTATAGAGTGTAGGGTATAGAGTGTTGGGTATAGATTGTAGGGTATAGAATGTAGAGTGTAGTGTATAGAGTATAGGGTATAGAGTGTATGGTGTAGAGTGTAGGGTATAGAGTGTATAGTGTAGGGTATAGAGTGCAGGGTATAGAGTGTATGGAATAGAGTGTATGGAATATAGTGTACGGTATAGAGTGTAGAGAGTAGGGTATAGAGTGTAGGGTATAGAGCGTAGGGTATAGAGTGTAGAGTGTGGGGTATAGAGTGTAGAGTGTAGGGTATAGAGTGTATGATATAAAGTGTAGGGTATAGAGTGTATGGTATAGATTGCAGGGTATAGAGTGTAGGGTGTAGAGTGTAGGGTATAGAGTGTAGGGTATAGAGTGTATGGTATAGAGTGTATGGTATAGATTGTAGGGTATAGAGTGTAGGGTATAGAGTGTAGAGTGTAGGGTATAGAGTGTAGAAAGTAGGGTATAGTGTGTAGGGTATGAAGTGTAGAGTGTAGGGTATAGAGTGTAGGGTATAGAGTGTAGATTGTATGGTATAGAGTGTAGGGTATAGAGTGTAGGGTGTAGAGTGTAGGGTATAGAGTGTAGGGTATAGAGTGTAGGGATATAGAGTGTAGGGTATAGAGTGTAGGGTATAGAGTGTAGGGTATAGATTGTAGGGTATAGAGTGTAGGGTATAGAGTGTAGGGTATAGAGTATATAGTGTAGGGTATAGAGTGTAGGGTATAGAGTGTAGAGTGTAGGGTATAGAGTGTAGGGTATAGAGTGTAGGGTATAAAGTGTAGAGTGTAGGGTATAGAGTGTAGGGTATAGAGTGTAGGGTATAGAGTGTAGGGTATAGAGTGTAGAGTGTAGGGTGTAGAGTGTAGGGTATAGAGTGTAAGGTATAGAGTGTAGGGTATAGAGTGTATGTTATAGAGTGTAGGGTATAGAGTGTAGAGTGTAGGGTATAGAGTGTAGGGTATAGAGTGTAGGGTATAGAGTGTAGGGTATAGAGTGTAGGGTATAAAGTGTAGAGTGTAGGGTATAGAGTATAGGGTTTAGAGTGTATGTTATAGAGTGTACGGTATAGAGTGTAGAGTGTAGGATATAGAGTGTAGAGTGTAGGGTATAAAGTGTAGGGTATATAGTGTAGGGTATAGAGTGTAGGGTATAGAGTGTAGGGTATAGAGTGTATGGTATAGAGTGTAGAGTGTAGGGTATAGAGTGTAGAAAGTAGGGTATAGTGTGTAGGGTATAGAGTGTAGAGTGTAGGGTATAGAGTGTAGGGTATAGAGTGTAGATTGTATGGTATAGAGTGTAGGGTATAGAGTGTATAGTGTAGGGTATAGAGTGTAGAGTGTAGGGTATAGAGTGTAGGGTATAGAGTGTAGGGTATAGAGTGTCGGGTATAGAGTGTAGGGTATAGATTGTAGGGTATAGAGTGTAGGGTATAGAGTATATAGTATAGGGTATAGAGTGTAGGGTATAGAGTGTAGAGTGTAGGGTATAGAGTGTAGGGTATAGAGTGTAGGGTATATAGTGTAGAGTGTAGGGTATAGAGTGTAGGGTATAGAGTGTAGAGTGTAGAGTGTAGGGTATAGAGTGTATGGTATAGAGTGTATGGTATAGATTGTAGGGTATAGAGTGTAGGGTATAGAGTGTAGAGTGTAGGGTATAGAGTGTAGGCTATAGAGTGTAGATTGTATGGTATAGAGTGTAGGGTATAGAGTGTATAGTGTAGGGTATAGAGTGTAGAGTGTAGGGTATAGAGTGTAGGGTATAGAGTGTTGGGATATAGAGTGTAGGGTATAGAGTGTAGGGTATAGAGTGTAGGGTATAGATTGTAGGGTATAGAGTGTAGGGTATAGAGTGTAGGGTATAAAGTGTAGAGTGTAGGGTATAGAGTGTAGGGTATAGAGTGTTGGGATATAGAGTGTAGGGTATAGAGTGTAGGGTATAGAGTGTAGGGTATAGAATGTAGGGTATAGAGTGTAGGGTATAGAGTGTAGAGTGTAGGATATAGAGTGTAGAGTATAGAGTGTAGAGTGTAGGGTATAGAGTGTAGAGTGTAGGGTATAGAGTGTAGGGTATAGAGTGTATGGTATAGAGTGTAGGGTATAGAGTGTAGGGTAAAGAGTGTAGAGTGTAGGGATTAGAGTGTAGGGTATAGAGTGTAGGGTATAGAGTGTAGAGTGTAGGGTATAGAGTGTAGGGTATAGAGTGCACGGTATAGATTGTTGGGCTATAGAGTGTAGGGTATAGAGTGTAGGGTATACAGTGTAGGGTATAAAGTGTAGAGTGTAGGGTATAGAGTGTAGGGTATAGAGTGTAGGGTATAGAGTGTAGGGTATAGAGTGTAGGGTATTGAGTGTAGAGTGTAGAGTGTAGGGTATAGAGTGTAGAGTTTAGGGTTTAGAGTGTAGGGTATAGAGTGTAGGGTTTAGAGTGTATGGTATAGAGTGTAGGGTATAGAGTGTAGAGTGTAGGGTATAGAGTGTAGGGTATAGAGTGTAGGGTATAGAGTGTATGGTATAGAGTGTACGGTATAGAGTGTAGAGTGTAGGGTATAGAGTGTAGGGTATAAAGTGTAGGGTATAGATTGTAGGGTATAGAGTGTAGAATGTAGGGTATAGGGTATAGAGTGTATGGTGTAGAGTGTAGGGTATAGAGTGTATAGTGTAGGGTATAGAGTGTAGGGTATAGAGTGTAGGGTATAGAGTGTAGAGTGTAGGGTATAGAGTGTATGGTATAGAGTGTAGGGTATAGAGTGTAGGGTATAGAGTGTAGGGTATAGAGTGTAGGGTATAGAGTGTAGAGTGTAGGGTATAGAGTTTAGGGTATAGAGTGTAGAGTGTAGGGTATAGAGTGTATAGTGTAGGGTATAGAGTGTAGGGTATAGAGTGTAGTGTATAGAGCGTATGGTATAGAGTGTAGGGAATAGAGTGTAGAGTGTAGGGTATAGAGTGTATGGTATAGAGTGTAGGGTATAGAGTGTATAGTGTAGGGTATAGAGTGCAGGGTATAGAGTGTATGGAATAGAGTGTATGGAATATAGTGTACGGTATAGAGTGTAGAGTGTAGGGTATAGAGTGTAGGGTATTGAGCGTAGGGTGTAGGGTATAGATTGTAGGGTATAGAGTGTAGGGTATAGAGTGTAGAGTGTAGGGTATAGAGTGCATGATATAGAGTGTAGGGTGTAGAGTGTATGGTATAGAGTGTACAGTATAGAGTGTATGGTATAGAGTGTAGGGTATAGAGTGTATGGTATAGAGTGTAGGGTGTAGAGTGTATAGTATAGAGTGTAGGGTACAGAGTGTAAAGTGTAGGGTATAGAGTGTAGGGTATAGTGTGTATGGTATAGAGTGTACGGTATAGAGTGTATGATATAGAGTGTATGGTATATAGTGTAGGGTATAGAGTGTTTGGTATAGAGTGTAAGGTATAGAGTGTAGAGAGTAGGGTATAGATTTTAGAGTGTAGAGTGTAGGGTATAGAGTGTAGGGTATAGAGTGCATGGAATAAAGTGTATGGTATAGAGTGTAGGGTGTAGAGTGTAGGGTATAGAGTGTAGAGTGTGGGGTATAGAGTGTAGAGTGTAGGGTATAGAGTGTATGATATAGAGTGTAGGGTATAGAGTGTATGGTATAGATTGCAGGGTATAGAGTGTAGGGTATAGAGTGTAGGGTACAGAGTGTAGAGTGTAGGGTATAGAGTGTAGGGTATAGAGTGTAGGGTATAGAGTGTATGGTATAGAGTGCATGGTATAGATTGTAGGGTATAGAGTGTAGGGTATAGAGTGTAGAGTGTAGGGTATAGAGTGTAGAAAGTAGTGTATAGTGTGTAGGGTATAGAGTGTAGAGTGTAGGGTATAGAGTGTAGGGTATAGAGTGTAGATTGTATGGTATAGAGTGTAGGGTATAGAGTGTATAGTGTAGGGTATAGAGTGTAGAGTGTAGGGTATAGAGTGTAGGGTATAGAGTGTTGGGATATAGAGTGTAGGGTATAGAGTGTAGGGTATAGAGTGTAGGGTATAGATTGTAGGGTATAGAGTGTGGGGTATAGAGTGTAGGGTATAGATTGTAGGGTATAGAGTGTATTGTATAGGGTATAGAGTGTATGGTGTAGAGTGTAGGGTATAGAGTGTATAGTGTAGGGTATAGAGTGTAGGGTATAGAGTGTAGGGTGTAGAGTGTAGGGTATAGAGTGTATGATATAGAGTGTAGGGTATAGAGTGTATGGTATAGATTGCAGGGTATAGAGTGTAGGGTATAGAGTGTAGGGTATAGAGTGTATTGTATAGGGTATAGAGTGTATGGTGTAGAGTGTAGGGTATAGAGTGTATAGTGTAGGGTATAGAGTGTAGGGTATAGAGTGTAGGGTATAGAGTGTAGAGTGTAGGGTATAGAGTGTATGGTATAGAGTGTAGGGTATAGAGTTTATGGTATAGAGTGTAGGGTATAGAGTGTAGAGTGTAGGGTATAGAGTGTAGTGTATAGAGTGTAGGGTATAGAGTGTAGAGTGTAGGATATAGAGTTTAGGGTATAGAGTGTATGGTATAGAGTGTAGAGTGTAGGGTATAGAGTGTATAGTGTAGGGTATAGAGTGTAGGGTATAGAGTGTACGGTATAGAGCGTATGATATAGAGTGTATGGTATATAGTGTAGGGTATAGAGTGTTTGGTATAGAGTGTAAGGTATAGAGTGTAGAGAGTAGGGTATAGATTTTAGAGTGTAGAGTGTAGGGTATAGAGTGTAGGGTATAGAGTGTATGGAATAGAGTGTATGGTATAGAGTGTAGGGTGTAGAGTGTAGGATATAGAGTGTAGAGTGTAGGGTATAGAGTGTATGATATAGAGTGTAGGGTATAGAGTGTATGGTATAGATTGCAGGGTATAAAGTGTAGGGTATAGAGTGTAGGGTATAGAGTGTAGAGTGTAGGGTATAGAGTGTAGGGTATAGAGTGTATGGTATAGATTGTAGGGTATAGAGTGTAGGGTATAGAGTGTAGAATGTAGGGTATAGAGTGTAGAAAGTAGGGTATAGTGTGTAGGGCATAGAGTGTAGAGTGTAGGGTATAGAGTGTAGAGTGTAGGGTATAGAGTGTAGAGTGTAGGGTATAGAGTGTAGGGTATAGAGTGTATGGTATAGAGTGTAGGGTATAGAGTGTAGGGTATAGAGTGTAGGGTATATATTGTAGGGTATAGAGTGTAGAGTGTAGGGTATAGAGTGTAGGGTATAGAGTGTAGGGTATAGAGTGTAGAGTGTAGGGTATAGAGTTTAGGGTATAGAGTGTATGGTATAGAGTGTAGAGTGTAGGGTATAGAGTGTATAGTGTAGGGTATAGAGTGTAGTGTATAGAGTGTAGGGTATAGAGTGTATGGTATAGAATTTAGAGTGTAGGGTATAGAGTGTAGGGTATAGAGTGTATGGAATAGAGTTTAGAGTGTAGAGTGTATGGTATAGAGTGTAGGGTATAGAGGGTGGGGTATAGAGTGTAGGGTATAGAGTGTAGAGTGTAGGGATTAGAGTGTAGGGTATAGAGTGTAGGATATAGAGTGTATTGAATAGAGTGTAGGGTATAGAGTGAAGAGTGTAGGGTATAGAGTGTAGGGTATAGAGCGTAGGGTGTAGGGTATAGAGTGTAGGGTATAGAGTGTAGGGTATAGAGTGTATGGTATAGAGTGTAGGGTGTACAGTGTAGGGTATAGAGTGTAGGTTGTACAGTGTAGGGCATAGAGTGTATGGTATAGAGTGTAGGGTGTAGAGTGTATAGTATAGAGTGTAGGGTATAGATTGTATGGTATAGAGTTTAGAGTGTAGGGTATAGAGTGTAGAATATAGAGTGTAGAGTGTAGGGTATAGAGTGTAGGGTATAGAGTGTACGGTATAGAGCGTATGATATAGAGTGTATGGTATATAGTGTAGGGTATAGAGTGTTTGGTACAGAGTGTAAGGTATAGAGTGTAGAGAGTAGGGTATAGATTTTAGAGTGTAGAGTGTAGGGTATAGAGTGTAGGGTATAGAGTGTATGGAATAGAGTGTATGGTATAGAGTGTAGGGTGTAGAGTGTAGGATATAGAGTGTAGAGTGTGGGGTATAGAGTGTAGAGTGTAGGGTATAGAGTGTATGATATAGAGTGTAGGGTATAGAGTGTATGGTATAGATTACAGGGTATAAAGTGTAGGGTATAGAGTGTAGGGTATAGAGTGTAGAGTGTAGGGTATAGAGTGCAGGGTATAGAGTGTATGGTATAGATTGTAGGGTATAGAGTGTAGGGTATAGAGTGTAGAATGTAGATTATAGAGTGTAGAAAGTAGGGTATAGTGTGTAGGGCATAGAGTGTAGAGTGTAGGGTATAGAGTGTAGGGTATAGAGTGTAGGGTATAGAGTGTAGATTGTATGGTATAGAGTGTAGGGTATAGAGTGTATAGTGTAGGGTATAGAGTATAGAGTGTAGGGTATAGAGTGTAGAGTGTAGGGTATAGAGTGTAGAGTGTAGGGTATAGAGTGTAGGGAATAGAGTGTATGGTATAGAGTGTAGGGTATAGAGTGTAGACTATAGAGTGTAGAGTGTAGGGATTAGAGTGTAGGGTATAGAGTGTAGGGTATAGAGTGTAGAGTGTAGGGTATAGAGTGTAGGGTATAGAGTGTACGGTATAGAGTGTTGGGCTATAGAGTGTTGGGTATAGAGTGTAGGGTATAGAGTGTAGGGTATACAGTGTAGGGTATAAGGTGTAGAGTGTAGGGTATAGAGTGTAGGGTATAGAGTGTAGGGTATAGAGTGTAGGGTATAGAGTGTAGAGTGTAGGGTATAGAGTGTAGAGTTTAGGGTATAGAGTGTAGGGTATAGAGTGTAGGGTTTAGAGTGTATGGTATAGAGTGTAGGGTATAGAGTGTAGAGTGTAGGGTATAGAGTGTAGGGTATAGAGTGTAGGGTATAGAGTGTATGGTATAGAGTGTACGGTATAGAGTGTAGAGTGTAGGGTATAGAGTGTAGGGTATAGAGTGTAGGGTATAGATTGTAGGGTATAGAGTGTATTGTATAGGGTATAGAGTGTATGGTGTAGATTGTAGGGTATAGAGTGTATAGTGTAGGGTATAAAGTGTAGGGTATTAGAGTGTAGGGTATAGAGTGTAGAGTGTAGGGTATAGAGTGTATGGTATAGAGTGTAGGGTATAGAGTGTATGGTATAGAGTGTAGGGTAGAGTGTAGGGTATAGAGTGTAGGGTATAGAGTGTAGATTGTATGGTATAGAGTGTAGGGTATAGAGTGTATAGTGTAGGGTATAGAGTATAGAGTGTAGGATATAGAGTGTAGGGTATAGAGTGTAGAGTGTACAGGTTTACACAGTAAAATATCGATATTTGCAGATGATACAAAACTATGTAAAGCAGTTAATACAAGAGAAGATAGTATTCTGCTACAGATGGATCTGGATAAGTTGGAAACTTGGGCTGAAAAGTGGCAGATGAGGTTTAACAATGATAAATGTAAGGTTATACACATGGGAAGAGGGAATCAATATCACCATTACACACTGAACGGGAAACCACTGGGTAAATCTGACAGGGAGAAGGACTTGGGGATCCTAGTTAATGATAAACTTACCTGGAGCAGCCAGTGCCAGGCAGCAGCTGCCAAGGCAAACAGGATCATGGGGTGCATTAAAAGAGGTCTGGATACACATGATGAGAGCATTATACTGCCTCTGTACAAATCCCTAGTTAGACCGCACATGGAGTACTGTGTCCAGTTTTGGGCACCGGTGCTCAGGAAGGATATAATGGAACTAGAGAGAGTACAAAGGAGGGCAACAAAATTAATAAAGGGGATGGGAGAACTACAATACCCAGATAGATTAGCGAAATTAGGATTATTTAGTCTAGAAAAAAGACGACTGAGGGGCGATCTAATAACCATGTATAAGTATATAAGGGGACAATACAAATATCTCGCTGAGGATCTGTTTATACCAAGGAAGGTGACGGGCACAAGGGGGCATTCTTTGCGTCTGGAGGAGAGAAGGTTTTTCCACCAACATAGAAGAGGATTCTTTACTGTTAGGGCAGTGAGAATCTGGAATTGCTTGCCTGAGGAGGTGGTGATGGCGAACTCAGTCGAGGGGTTCAAGAGAGGCCTGGATGTCTTCCTGGAGCAGAACAATATTGTATCATACAATTATTAGGTTCTGTAGAAGGACGTAGATCTGGGGATTTATTATGATGGAATATAGGCTGAACTGGATGGACAAATGTCTTTTTTCGGCCTTACTAACTATGTTACTATGTTACTATGTTACTAGGGTATAGAGTGTAGAGTGTAGGGTATAGAGTGTAGGCTATAGAGTGTAGGGTGTAGAGTGTAGGGTATAGAGTGTAGGGTATAGAGTGTATGGTATAGAGTGTAGAGTGTAGGGTATAGAGTGTATAGTGTAGGGTATAAAGTGTAGGGTATAGAGTGTAGGGTATAGAGTGTATGGTATAGAGTGTAGGGAATAGAGTGTAGAGTGTAGGGTATAGAGTGTATGGTATAGAGTGTAGGGTATAGAGTGTAGAGGGTAGAGTGTAGGGTATAGAGTGTAGGGTATAGAGTGTAGGGTATAGAGTGTAGAGTGTAGGGTATAGAGTGTAGGGTGTAGAGTGTAGGGTATAGAGTGTAGGGTATATAGTGTAGAGTGTAGGGTATAAAGTGTAGGGTATAGAGTGTAGGGTGTAGAGTCTAGGGTATAGAGTGTAGAGTGTAGGGTATAGAGTGTATGGTATAGAGTGTATGGTATAGATTGTAGGGTATAGAGTGTAGGGTATAGAGTGTAGAGTGTAGGGTATAGAGTGTAGAAAGTAGGGTATAGTGTGTAGGGTGTAGAGTGTAGGGTATAGAGTGTAGGGTATAGAGTGTATAGTGTAGGGTATAGAGTGTAGAGTGTAGGGTATAGAGTGTAGGGTATAGAGTGTTGGGATATAGAGTGTAGGGTATAGAGTGTAGGGTATAGAGTGTAGGGTATAGATTGTAGGGTATAGAGTGTGGGGTATAGAGTGTAGGGTATAGATTGTAGGGTATAGAGTGTATTGTATAGGGTATAGAGTGTATGGTGTAGAGTGTAGGGTATAGAGTGTATAGTGTAGGGTATAGAGTGTAGGGTATAGAGTGTAGGGTGTAGAGTGTAGGGTATAGAGTGTATGATATAGAGTGTAGGGTATAGAGTGTATGGTATAGATTGCAGGGTATAGAGTGTAGGGTATAGAGTGTAGGGTATAGAGTGTAGGGTATAGAGTGTAGGATATAGAGTGTAGGGTATAGAGTGTATGGTATAGAGTGTACGGTATAGAGTGTAGGGTATAGAGTGTAGGGTATAGAGTGTAGGGTGTAGAGTGTATAGTATAGAGTGTAGGGTACAGAGTGTAGAGTGTAGGGTATAGAGTGTAGGGTATAGTGTGTATGGTATAGAGTGTACGGTATAGAGTGTATGATATAGAATGTATGGTATATAGTGTAGGGTATAGAGTGTTTGGTATAGAGTGTAAGGTATAGAGTGTAGAGAGTAGGGTATAGATTTTAGAGTGTAGAGTGTAGGGTATAGAGTGTAGGGTATAGAGTGTATGGAATAGAGTGTATGGTATAGAGTGTAGGGTGTAGAGTGTAGGGTATAGAGTGTAGAGTGTGGGGTATAGAGTGTAGAGTGTAGGGTATAGAGTGTATGATATAGAGTGTAGGGTATAGAGTGTATGGTATAGATTGCAGGGTATAGAGTGTAGGGTATAGAGTGTAGGGTACAGAGTGTAGAGTGTAGGGTATAGAGTGTAGGGTATAGAGTGTAGGGTATAGAGTGTATGGTATAGAGTGTATGGTATAGATTGTAGGGTATAGAGTGTAGGGTATAGAGTGTAGAGTGTAGGGTATAGAGTGTAGAAAGTAGGGTATAGTGTGTAGGGAATAGAGTGTAGAGTGTAGGGTATAGAGTGTAGGGTATAGAGTGTAGATTGTATGGTATAGAGTGTAGGGTATAGAGTGTATAGTGCAGGGTATAGAGTGTAGAGTGTAGGGTATAGAGTGTAGGGTATAGAGTGTTGGGATATAGAGTGTAGGGTATAGAGTGTAGGGTATAGAGTGTAGGGTATAGATTGTAGGGTATAGAGTGTGGGGTATAGAGTGTAGGGTATAGATTGTAGGGTATAGAGTGTATTGTATAGGGTATAGAGTGTATGGTGTAGAGTGTAGGGTATAGAGTGTATAGTGTAGGGTATAGAGTGTAGGGTATAGAGTGTAGGGTGTAGAGTGTAGGGTATAGAGTGTATGATATAGAGTGTAGGGTATAGAGTGTATGGTATAGATTGCAGGGTATAGAGTGTAGGGTATAGAGTGTAGGGTATAGAGTGTAGAGTGTAGGGTATAGAGTGTAGGATATAGAGTGTAGGGTATAGAGTGTATGGTATAGAGTGTACGGTATAGAGTGTAGGGTATAGAGTGTAGGGTATAGAGTGTAGGGTATAGAGTGTAGGGTGTAGAGTGTAGGGTATAGAGTGTATGATATAGAGTGTAGGGTATAGAGTGTATGGTATAGATTGCAGGGTATAGAGTGTAGGGTATAGAGTGTAGGGTATAGAGTGTATAGTGTAGGGTATAGAGTGTAGGGTATAGAATGTAGGGTATAGAGTGTAGAGTGTAGGGTATAGAGTGTATGGTATAGAGTGTAGGGTATAGAGTTTATGGTATAGAGTGTAGGGTATAGAGTGTAGAGTGTAGGGTATAGAGTGTAGTGTATAGAGTGTAGGGTATAGAGTGTAGAGTGTAGGATATAGAGTTTAGGGTATAGAGTGTATGGTATAGAGTGTAGAGTGTAGGGTATAGAGTGTATAGTGTAGGGTATAGAGTGTAGGGTATAGAGTGTACGGTATAGAGCGTATGATATAGAGTGTATGGTATATAGTGTAGGGTATAGAGTGTTTGGTATAGAGTGTAAGGTATAGAGTGTAGAGAGTAGGGTATAGATTTTAGAGTGTAGAGTGTAGGGTATAGAGTGTAGGGTATAGAGTGTAGGGTATAGAGTGTATGGAATAGAGTGTATGGTATAGAGTGTAGGGTGTAGAGTGTAGGATATAGAGTGTAGAGTGTAGGGTATAGAGTGTATGATATAGAGTGTAGGGTATAGAGTGTATGGTATAGATTGCAGGGTATAAAGTGTAGGGTATAGAGTGTAGGGTATAGAGTGTAGAGTGTAGGGTATAGAGTGTAGGGTATAGAGTGTAGGGTATAGAGTGTAGGGTATAGAGTGTATGGTATAGATTGTAGGGTATAGAGTGTAGGGTATAGAGTGTAGAATGTAGGGTATAGAGTGTAGAAAGTAGGGTATAGTGTGTAGGGCATAGAGTGTAGAGTGTAGGGTATAGAGTGTAGAGTGTAGGGTATAGAGTGTAGAGTGTAGGGTATAGAGTGTATGGTATAGAGTGTAGGGTATAGAGTGTAGGGTATAGAGTGTAGGGTATATATTGTAGGGTATAGAGTGTAGAGTGTAGGGTATAGAGTGTAGGGTATAGAGTGTAGGGTATAGAGTGTAGAGTGTAGGGTATAGAGTTTAGGGTATAGAGTGTATGGTATAGAGTGTAGAGTGTAGGGTATAGAGTGTATAGTGTAGGGTATAGAGTGTAGTGTATAGAGTGTAGGGTATAGAGTGTATGGTATAGAATTTAGAGTGTAGGGTATAGAGTGTAGGGTATAGAGTGTATGGAATAGAGTTTAGAGTGTAGAGTGTATGGTATAGAGTGTAGGGTATAGAGGGTGGGGTATAGAGTGTAGGGTATAGAGTGTAGAGTGTAGGGATTAGAGTGTAGGGTATAGAGTGTAGGATATAGAGTGTATTGAATAGAGTGTAGGGTATAGAGTGAAGAGTGTAGGGTATAGAGTGTAGGGTATAGAGCGTAGGGTGTAGGGTATAGAGTGTAGGGTATAGAGTGTAGGGTATAGAGTGTATGGTATAGAGTGTAGGGTGTACAGTGTAGGGTATAGAGTGTAGGTTGTAGAGTGTAGGGCATAGAGTGTATGGTATAGAGTGTAGGGTGTAGAGTGTATAGTATAGAGTGTAGGGTATAGATTGTATGGTATAGAGTTTAGAGTGTAGGGTATAGAGTGTAGAATATAGAGTGTAGAGTGTAGGGTATAGAGTGTAGGGTATAGAGTGTAGGGTATAGAGTGTACGGTATAGAGCGTATGATATAGAGTGTATGGTATATAGTGTAGGGTATAGAGTGTTTGGTATAGAGTGTAAGGTATAGAGTGTAGAGTGTAGGGTATAGAGTGTAGGGTATAGAGTGTAGGGTATAGAGTGTAGAGTGTAGGGTATAGAGTTTAGGGTATAGAGTGTATGGTATAGAGTGTAGAGTGTAGGGTATAGAGTGTATAGTGTAGGGTATAGAGTGTAGTGTATAGAGTGTAGGGTATAGAGTGTATGGTATAGAATTTAGAGTGTAGGGTATAGAGTGTAGGGTATAGAGTGTATGGAATAGAGTTTAGAGTGTAGAGTGTATGGTATAGAGTGTAGGGTATAGAGGGTGGGGTATAGAGTGTAGGGTATAGAGTGTAGAGTGTAGGGATTAGAGTGTAGGGTATAGAGTGTAGGATATAGAGTGTATTGAATAGAGTGTAGGGTATAGAGTGAAGAGTGTAGGGTATAGAGTGTAGGGTATAGAGCGTAGGGTGTAGGGTATAGAGTGTAGGGTATAGAGTGTAGGGTATAGAGTGTATGGTATAGAGTGTAGGGTGTACAGTGTAGGGTATAGAGTGTAGGTTGTAGAGTGTAGGGCATAGAGTGTATGGTATAGAGTGTAGGGTGTAGAGTGTATAGTATAGAGTGTATGGAATAGAGTGTATGGTATAGAGTGTAGGGTGTAGAGTGTAGGATATAGAGTGTAGAGTGTGGGGTATAGAGTGTAGAGTGTAGGGTATAGAGTGTATGATATAGAGTGTAGGGTATAGAGTGTATGGTATAGATTACAGGGTATAAAGTGTAGGGTATAGAGTGTAGGGTATAGAGTGTAGAGTGTAGGGTATAGAGTGCAGGGTATAGAGTGTATGGTATAGATTGTAGGGTATAGAGTGTAGGGTATAGAGTGTAGAATGTAGATTATAGAGTGTAGAAAGTAGGGTATAGTGTGTAGGGCATAGAGTGTAGAGTGTAGGGTATAGAGTGTAGGGTATAGAGTGTAGATTGTATGGTATAGAGTGTAGGGTATAGAGTGTATTGTGTAGGGTATAGAGTATAGAGTGTAGGATATAGAGTGTAGGGTATAGAGTGTAGAGTGTAGGGTATAGAGTGTAGAGTGTAGGGTATAGAGTGTAGGGAATAGAGTGTATGGTATAGAGTGTAGGGTATAGAGTGTAGACTATAGAGTGTAGAGTGTAGGGATTAGAGTGTAGGGTATAGAGTGTAGGGTATAGAGTGTAGAGTGTAGGGTATAGAGTGTAGGGTATAGAGTGTACGGTATAGAGTGTTGGGCTATAGAGTGTTGGGTATAGAGTGTAGGGTATAGAGTGTAGGGTATACAGTGTAGGGTATAAGGTGTAGAGTGTAGGGTATAGAGTGTAGGGTATAGAGTGTAGGGTATAGAGTGTAGAGTGTAGGGTATAGAGTGTAGAGTTTAGGGTATAGAGTGTAGGGTATAGAGTGTAGGGTTTAGAGTGTATGGTATAGAGTGTAGGGTATAGAGTGTAGAGTGTAGGGTATAGAGTGTAGGGTATAGAGTGTAGGGTATAGAGTGTATGGTATAGAGTGTATGGTATAGAGTGTAGAGTGTAGGGTATAGAGTGTATAGTGTAGGGTATAGAGTGTAGGGTATAGAGTGTAGGGTATAGAGTGTATGGTATAGAGTGTAGGGAATAGAGTGTAGAGTGTAGGGTATAGAGTGTATGGTATAGAGTGTAGGGTATAGAGTGTAGAGGGTAGAGTGTAGGGTATAGAGTGTAGGGTATAGAGTGTAGGGTATAGAGTGTAGAGTGTAGGGTATAGAGTGTAGGGTGTAGAGTGTAGGGTATAGAGTGTAGGGTATATAGTGTAGAGTGTAGGGTATAAAGTGTAGGGTATAGAGTGTAGGGTGTAGAGTCTAGGGTATAGAGTGTAGAGTGTAGGGTATAGAGTGTATGGTATAATGTGTAGGGTATAGAGTGTAGAGTGTAGGGTATAGATTGTATGGTATAGAGTTTAGAGTGTAGGGTATAGAGTGTAGAATATAGAGTGTAGAGTGTAGGGTATAGAGTGTAGGGTATAGAGTGTACGGTATAGAGCGTATGATATAGAGTGTATGGTATATAGTGTAGGGTATAGAGTGTTTGGTATAGAGTGTAAGGTATAGAGTGTAGAGAGTAGGGTATAGATTTTAGAGTGTAGAGTGTAGGGTATAGAGTGTAGGGTATAGAGTGTATGGAATAGAGTGTATGGTATAGAGTGTAGGGTGTAGAGTGTAGGATATAGAGTGTAGAGTGTGGGGTATAGAGTGTAGAGTGTAGGGTATAGAGTGTATGATATAGAGTGTAGGGTATAGAGTGTATGGTATAGATTACAGGGTATAAAGTGTAGGGTATAGAGTGTAGGGTATAGAGTGTAGAGTGTAGGGTATAGAGTGCAGGGTATAGAGTGTATGGTATAGATTGTAGGGTATAGAGTGTAGGGTATAGAGTGTAGAATGTAGATTATAGAGTGTAGAAAGTAGGGTATAGTGTGTAGGGCATAGAGTGTAGAGTGTAGGGTATAGAGTGTAGGGTATAGAGTGTAGATTGTATGGTATAGAGTGTAGGGTATAGAGTGTATAGTGTAGGGTATAGAGTATAGAGTGTAGGATATAGAGTGTAGGGTATAGAGTGTAGAGTGTAGGGTATAGAGTGTAGAGTGTAGGGTATAGAGTGTAGGGAATAGAGTGTATGGTATAGAGTGTAGGGTATAGAGTGTAGACTATAGAGTGTAGAGTGTAGGGATTAGAGTGTAGGGTATAGAGTGTAGGGTATAGAGTGTAGAGTGTAGGGTATAGAGTGTAGGGTATAGAGTGTACGGTATAGAGTGTTGGGCTATAGAGTGTTGGGTATAGAGTGTAGGGTATAGAGTGTAGGGTATACAGTGTAGGGTATAAGGTGTAGAGTGTAGGGTATAGAGTGTAGGGTATAGAGTGTAGGGTATAGAGTGTAGGGTATAGAGTGTAGAGTGTAGGGTATAGAGTGTAGAGTTTAGGGTATAGAGTGTAGGGTATAGAGTGTAGGGTTTAGAGTGTATGGTATAGAGTGTAGGGTATAGAGTGTAGAGTGTAGGGTATAGAGTGTAGGGTATAGAGTGTAGGGTATAGAGTGTATGGTATAGAGTGTATGGTATAGAGTGTAGAGTGTAGGGTATAGAGTGTATAGTGTAGGGTATAGAGTGTAGGGTATAGAGTGTAGGGTATAGAGTGTATGGTATAGAGTGTAGGGAATAGAGTGTAGAGTGTAGGGTATAGAGTGTAGGGTATAGAGTGTAGGGTATAGAGTGTAGGGTATAGAGTGTAGAGTGTAGGGTATAGAGTGTAGGGTGTAGAGTGTAGGGTATAGAGTGTAGGGTATATAGTGTAGAGTGTAGGGTATAAAGTGTAGGGTATAGAGTGTAGGGTGTAGAGTCTAGGGTATAGAGTGTAGAGTGTAGGGTATAGAGTGTATGGTATAATGTGTAGGGTATAGAGTGTAGGGTATAGAGTATAGAGTGTAGGGTATAGAGTGTAGAGTGTAGGGTATAGAGTGTAGAGTGTAGGGTATAGAGTGTAGGGTATAGAGTGTATAGTGTAGGGTATAGAGTGTAGGGTATAGAGTGTAGGGTATAGAGTGCAGGGTATAGAGTGTATGGTATAGATTGTAGGGTATAGAGTGTAGGGTATAGAGTGTAGAATGTAGATTATAGAGTGTAGAAAGTAGGGTATAGTGTGTAGGGCATAGAGTGTAGAGTGTAGGGTATAGAGTGTAGGGTATAGAGTGTAGATTGTATGGTATAGAGTGTAGGGTATAGAGTGTATAGTGTAGGGTATAGAGTATAGAGTGTAGGATATAGAGTGTAGGGTATAGAGTGTAGAGTGTAGGGTATAGAGTGTAGAGTGTAGGGTATAGAGTGTAGGGAATAGAGTGTATGGTATAGAGTGTAGGGTATAGAGTGTAGACTATAGAGTGTAGAGTGTAGGGATTAGAGTGTAGGGTATAGAGTGTAGGGTATAGAGTGTAGAGTGTAGGGTATAGAGTGTAGGGTATAGAGTGTACGGTATAGAGTGTTGGGCTATAGAGTGTTGGGTATAGAGTGTAGGGTATAGAGTGTAGGGTATACAGTGTAGGGTATAAGGTGTAGAGTGTAGGGTATAGAGTGTAGGGTATAGAGTGTAGGGTATAGAGTGTAGGGTATAGAGTGTAGAGTGTAGGGTATAGAGTGTAGAGTTTAGGGTATAGAGTGTAGGGTATAGAGTGTAGGGTTTAGAGTGTATGGTATAGAGTGTAGGGTATAGAGTGTAGAGTGTAGGGTATAGAGTGTAGGGTATAGAGTGTAGGGTATAGAGTGTATGGTATAGAGTGTATGGTATAGAGTGTAGAGTGTAGGGTATAGAGTGTATAGTGTAGGGTATAGAGTGTAGGGTATAGAGTGTAGGGTATAGAGTGTATGGTATAGAGTGTAGGGAATAGAGTGTAGAGTGTAGGGTATAGAGTGTAGGGTATAGAGTGTAGGGTATAGAGTGTAGAATATAGAGTGTAGAGTGTAGGGTATAGAGTGTAGGGTGTAGAGTGTAGGGTATAGAGTGTAGGGTATATAGTGTAGAGTGTAGGGTATAAAGTGTAGGGTATAGAGTGTAGGGTGTAGAGTCTAGGGTATAGAGTGTAGAGTGTAGGGTATAGAGTGTATGGTATAATGTGTAGGGTATAGAGTGTAGGGTATAGAGTATAGAGTGTAGGGTATAGAGTGTAGAGTGTAGGGTATAGAGTGTAGAGTGTAGGGTATAGAGTGTAGGGTATAGAGTGTATAGTGTAGGGTATAGAGTGTAGGGTATAGAGTGTAGGGTATAGAGTGTAGGGTATAAAGTGTAGTGTAGGGTATAGAGTGTAGGGTATAGAGTGTAGAGTGTAGGGTATAGAGTGTATAGTGTAGGGTATAGAGTGTAGGGTATAGAGTGTAGGGTATAGAGTGTAGGGTATAAAGTGTAGTGTAGGGTATAGAGTGTAGGGTATAGAGTGTAGAGTGTAGGGTATAGAGTGTAGAGTGTAGGGTATAGAGTGTAGGGTATAGAGTGTAGGGTATAGAGTGTAGGGTATAGAGTGTAGGGTATAAAGTGTAGAGTGTAGGGTATAGAGTGTAGGGTATAGAGTGTAGGGTATAGAGTGTATGGTATAGATTGTATGGTATAGAGTGTAGAGTGTAGGGTATAGAGTGTAGGGTATAGAGTGTAGGGTATATATTGTAGGGTATAGAGTGTAGAGTGTAGGGTATAGAGTGTAGGGTATAGAGTGTATGGTGTAGAGTGTAGGGTATAGAGTGTATAGTGTAGGGTATAGAGTGTAGGGTATAGAGTGTAGGGTATAGAGTGTATGGTATAGAGTGTACAGTATAGAGTGTATGGTATAGAGTGTAGAGTGTAGGGTATAGAGTGTATGGTATAGAGTGTAGTGTGTAGAGTGTATGGTATAGTGTGTAGGGTACAGAGTGTAGAGTGTAGGGTATAGAGTGTAGGGTATAGAGTGTAGGGTATAGAGTGTACGGTATAGAGTGTATGATATAGAGTGTATGGTATATAGTGTAGGGTATACAGTGTTTGGTATAGAGTGTAAGGTATAGAGTGTAGAGAGTAGGGTATAGATTTTAGAGTGTATAGTGTAGGGTATAGAGTGTAGGGTATAGAGTGTATGGAACAGAGTGTATGGTATAGAGTGTAGGGTGTAGAGTGTAGGGTATAGAGTGTAGAGTGTGGTTTATAGAGTGTAGAGTGTAGGGTATA
This sequence comes from Ranitomeya imitator, assembly GCF_032444005.1. Taxonomy (NCBI): domain Eukaryota; kingdom Metazoa; phylum Chordata; class Amphibia; order Anura; family Dendrobatidae; genus Ranitomeya; species Ranitomeya imitator. The sequence goes on from NW_027194095.1 coordinate 321,621, forward strand.
GAGTGTATGGTATAATGTGTAGGGTATAGAGTGTAGAGTGTAGGGTATAGAGTGTAGGGTATAGAGTATAGAGTGTAGGGTATAGAGTGTAGAGTGTAGGGTGTAGAGTGTAGGGTATAGAGTGTAGGGTATAGAGTATATAGTGTAGGGTATAGAGTGTAGGGTATAGAGTGTAGAGTGTAGGGTATAGAGTGTAGGGTATAGAGTGTAGGGTATAGAGTGTAGAGTGTAGGGTATAGAGTGTAGGGTATAGAGTGTATAGTGTAGGGTGTAGAGTGTAGGGTATAGAGTGTAAGGTATAGAGTGTAGGGTATAGAGTATATGTTATAGAGTGTAGGGTATAGAGTGTAGAGTGTAGGGTATAGAGTGTAGGGTATAGAGTGTAGGGTATAGAGTGTAGGGTATAGAGTGTAGGGTATAAAGTGTAGAGTGTAGGGTATAGAGTGTAGGGTATAGAGTGTAGGGTATAGAGTGTATGGTATAGAGTGTAGAGTGTAGGGTATAGAGTGTATGGTGTAGAGTGTAGGGTATAGAGTGTATAGTGTAGGGTATAGAGTGTAGAGTATAGAGTGTATGGTATAGAGTGTACAGTGTAGAGTGTATGGTATAGAGTGTAGAGTGTAGGGTATAGAGTGTATGGTATAGAGTGTAGTGTGTAGAGTGTATGGTATAGTGTGTAGGGTACAGAGTGTAGAGTGTAGGGTATAGAGTGTAGGGTATAGAGTGTAGGGTATAGAGTGTACGGTATAGAGTGTATGATATAGAGTGTATGGTATATAGTGTAGGGTATAGAGTGTTTGGTATAGAGTGTAAGGTATAGAGTGTAGAGAGTAGGGTATAGATTTTAGAGTGTAGAGTGTAGGGTATAGAGTGTAGGGTATAGAGTGTATGGAATAGAGTGTATGGTATAGAGTGTAGGGTGTAGAGTGTAGGGTATAGAGTGTAGAGTGTGGTTTATAGAGTGTAGAGTGTAGGGTATAGAGTGTATGGCATAGATTGCAGGGTATAGAGTGTAGGGTATATAGTGTAGGGTATAGAGTATAGAGTGTAGGGTATAGAGTGTAGGGTATAGAGTATAGAGTGTAGAGTGTAGGGTATAGAGTGTAGAGTGTAGGGTATAGAGTGTATGGTATAGAGTGTATGGTATAGAGTGTAGGGTATAGAGTGTAGGCTATAGAGTGTAGAGTGTAGGGATTAGAGTGTAGGGTATAGAGTGTAGGGTATAGAGTGTAGAGTGTAGGGTATAGAGTGTAGGGTATAGAGTGTACGGTATAGAGTGTTGGGCTATAGAGTGTTGGGTATAGAGTGTAGGGTATAGAGTGTAGGGTATAGAGTGTAGGGTATACAATGTAGGGTATAAGGTGTAGAGTGTAGGGTATAGAGTGTAGGGTATAGAGTGTAGGGTATAGAGTGTAGAGTGTAGGGTATAGAGTGTAGAGTTTAGGGTATAGAGTGTAGGGTATAGAGTGTAGGGTTTAGAGTGTATGGTATAGAGTATAGGGTATAGAGTGTAGAGTGTAGGGTATAGAGTGTAGGGTATAGAGTGTAGGGTATAGAGTGTACGGTATAGAGTGTAGAGTGTAGGGTATAGAGTGTAGGGTATAGAGTGTAGGGTATAGATTGTAGGGTATAGAGTGTATTGTATAGGGTATAGAGTGTATGGTGTAGAGTGTAGGGTATAGAGTGTATAGTGTAGGGTATAGAGTGTAGGGTATAGATTGTAGGGTATAGAGTGTAGAGTGTAGGGTATAGAGTGTATGGTATAGAGTGTAGGGTATAGAGTGTATGGTATAGAGTGTAGGGTATAGAGTGTAGAGTGTAGGGTATAGAGTGTAGGGTATAGAGTGTAGGGTATAGAGTGTAGAGTGTAGGGTATAGAGTTTAGGGTATAGAGTGTATGGTATAGAGTGTAGAGTGTAGGGTATAGAGTGTATAGTGTAGGGTATAGAGTGTAGGGTATAGAGTGTAGGGTATAGAGTGTATGGTATATAGTGTAGGGAATAGAGTGTAGAGTGTAGGGTATAGAGTGTATGGTATAGAGTGTAGGGTATAGAGTGTAGAGGGTAGAGTGTAGGGTATAGAGTGTAGGGTATAGAGTGTAGGGTATAGAGTGTAGGGTATAGAGTGTAGGGTGTAGAGTGTAGGGTATAGAGTGTAGGGTATAGAGTGTAGAGTGTAGGGTATAAAGTGTAGGGTATAGAGTGTAGGGTGTAGATTCTAGGGTATAGAGTGTAGAGTGTAGGGTATAGAGTGTATGGTATAATGTGTAGGGTATAGAGTGTAGAGTGTAGGGTATAGAGTGTAGGGTATAGAGTATAGAGTGTAGGGTATAGAGTGTAGAGTGTAGGGTATAGAGTGTAGAGTGTAGGGTATAGAGTGTAGGGTATAGAGTGTATGGTATAGAGTGTAGGGTATAGAGTGTAGGGTATAGAGTGTAGAGTGTAGGGATTAGACTGTAGGGTATAGAGTGTAGAGTGTAGGGTATAGAGTGTAGGGTATAGAGTGTACGGTATAGAGTGTTGGGCTATAGAGTGTAGGGTATAGAGTGTAGGGTATAGAGTGTAGGGTATAGAGTGTAGGGTATACAGTGTAGGGTATAAAGTGTAGAGTGTAGGGTATAGAGTGTAGGGTATAGAGTGTAGGGTATAGAGTGTAGGGTATTGAGTGTAGAGTGTAGGGTATAGAGTGTAGAGTTTAGGGTATAGAGTGTAGGGTATAGAGTCTAGGGTTTAGAGTGTATGGTATAGAGTGTAGAGTGTAGGGTATAGAGTGTATGGTATAATGTGTAGGGTATAGAGTGTAGAGTGTAGGGTATAGAGTGTAGGGTATAGAGTATAGAGTGTAGGGTATAGAGTGTAGAGTGTAGGGTATAGAGTGTAGAGTGTAGGGTATAGAGTGTAGGGTATAGAGTGTATGGTATAGAGTGTAGGGTATAGAGTGTAGGGTATAGAGTGTAGAGTGTAGGGATTAGAGTGTAGGGTATAGAGTGTAGAGTGTAGGGTATAGAGTGTAGGGTATAGAGTGTATGGTATAGAGTGTACGGTATAGAGTGTAGGGTATAGAGTGTAGGGTATAAAGTGTAGGGTATAGATTGTAGGGTATAGAGTGTAGAATGTAGGGTATAGAGTCTAGGGGATAGAGTGTATATATAAACCTATACATGGGGCACCGGAGGTAACAAGCTCCGCCATAATATATAATATAGAAACCCAAAAGAAAAATGGACACAATGAGCTAAAAAAATATAACAACTTTATTGAAAAATATACAAGTAACACTAATAAATAGTGTTGAGCGATACCTTCCGATATCGGAAAGTATCGGTATCGGTTTGGATCGGCCGATATTCAAAAAATATCGGATATCGCCGATACCGATACCCGATCCCAATGCAAGTCAATGGGACCAAAATATCGGAATTAAAATAAACCCTTTCTTTCCTTGTAGGTTCATTCTACCTGAAGGAAAACAACTAAGAATAATGTAGGATGTATGGGGGAGGTGGCGGAGACATTAAAGGCAATGAGGATTAGTCCAATCAAATAGAATAGCATGTTTTTTTTTTTTTTTTAAAGACGTTCGGATTGAAAAAGATATTGAGTATGTAAATTTTTTTTATTTTGTCAGATATTGATGTTTCACTATTCCACGCCCTTCCCCTTCTTTTTTTTCTTTTTTTTTTTTCTTTTCCCACACTTTCATCTTCATCATCATCAGCATCCTTGACATCAACTTCTTCACCTTATTCATCTTCTTCTTCATCTTCTACCTATTTTTTTTTTTTATTACATTCTTCATATTCATTTTCTTCAACTATTATTATTCTTCCTATTCTACATATTCTTTTTATTCCACTGTTATTATTCTTCCTATTCTACTTCTTCATCATATTCTCATTTGTGACAGGCATTCCCGTAGTTGTTATCTATAAAAGTTGGAAGATTACACCTTCCGTTCTGCCAGTCACAAAAGTTACATTTGTCCGCGTTCAGTTTGGCCTGCAGCATCAGGCTTTATCCAGGGGCACCACGAGGAGGAACGGACTCACCCCCATACACTGCTTAGTCTTCTTCTGCATATAATTTAGATAATATCTTTTGCTCTGATATTAAGTCTTATGCTTAATGTTCTTCTGCTCTTTGTTCTGCAGCCTCTTGTTCTTCTGCTTCTCGGTCTTCCATGTTGTCGTCTCCAGGGTCTTCGTCTCCAGTGTCGTCATCTCCGCCGTCGTCGTCTCAGCCGTCGTCGTCTCCGCCGTCGTCGTCGTCGTCGTCATCGGGGTGGTCTTCCGGGTCGTCGTCATCGGGGTGGTCTTCCGGGTTGTCGACGTTAGGGTCTTCAACTTGGAAATGTAGCAGAAGGTACAAGAAGGCTGAGAAAATGCCAAGAACCAGCTGATGGAACTGGAACTCGGATGGCTACCCGAAGGTTCAAGAGCCTATGGAACTACCGAGGACCAGCTGACGTTACTGGAACCCGGTTACTAAGCAGGAGGTACCCGTGCTAAAAAGCACTACCAAGGACCGCCTGACGTTGGCGGAACTCGGATACCCAGAAGGAGGCACCTAAGCCAAAGGCTCTGCCCGGAACCAGATGACGTTACTGGAACCAGGATGGGGAGCAGAAGGTACAAGAGCAAAAGACACTGCCGAGAACCAGCTGACGGTACTGGAACCCGGATGGGTAGCCGAATGTCCAAGAGCCAATGGAACTACCAAGGACCAGCTGACGTTACTGGAACCCGGTTACTAAGCAGGAGGTACCCGTGCCTGAAAGCACTACCAAGGACCACCTGACATTGGTGGAACTTGGATACCCAGAAGGAGGCACCTAAGCCAAAGGCTCTGCCCGGAACCAGCTGACGGTACTGGAACCAGGATGGGGAGCAGAAGGTACAAGAGCAAAAGACACTGCCGAGAACCAGCTGACGGTGCTGGAACCAGGTGGTGGACCCCAAGGCCCACAGGAGAGGAGAGAACAGCTAGGCCGCGAGGCAGCCGCAGTTACCGAACCCCAACAGTCCTACAGGGGGAGCTGGGCCTACTGGCACTACAGAACCAGCCTTGACTACCAGTTCACGCAGCCCACATAGGAAGCTCCTAAACTGGAGGCACCCTGGAGTTGGCTAACTCGACCGCCCCACGACGGGGCAAGCATAGGCGTCTCAGTGAAGTTGACACAACCCGGAAACAGCTGACGGTGCTGAAACCAGGCTTGGCACGAGGGAGTACCTGTGACAAGAACACTGCCGAGAACCAGCTGGCGGTGCTGGAACCCGGATGCGTTGCCCCAGTGTGCAAGAGCCAATGGCACGACCGAGGACCAGCTGACGGTGCTGGAACCCGGTTACTAAGCTGTAGGTGCCCGCGCTTAAAAGCACTACCAAGGACCGCCTGGCGTTGGCGGAACTCGGATACCCAGGAGGAGGCACCTAAGCCAAAGGCTCGGCCCGGAACCAGCTGACGGTGCTGGAACCAGGTGGTGGACCCCAAGGCCCACAGGAGAGGAGAGAACAGCTAGGCCGCGAGGCAGCCGCAGTTACCGAACCCCAACAGTCCTACAGGGGGAGCTGGGCCTACTGGCACTACAGAACCAGCCTTGACTACCAGTTCACGCAGCCCACATAGGAAGCTCCTAAACTGGAGGCACCCTGGAGTTGGCTAACTCGACCGCCCCACGACGGGGCAAGCATAGGCGTCTCAGTGAAGTTGACACAACCCGGAAACAGCTGACGGTGCTGAAACCAGGCTTGGCACGAGGGAGTACCTGTGACAAGAACACTGCCGAGAACCAGCTGGCGGTGCTGGAACCCGGATGCGTTGCCCCAGTGTGCAAGAGCCAATGGCACGACCGAGGACCAGCTGACGGTGCTGGAACCCGGTTGCTAAGCTGTAGGTGCCCGCGCTTAAAAGCACTACCAAGGACCGCCTGGCGTTGGTGGAACTCGGATACCCAGGAGGAGGCACCTAAGCCAAAGGCTCGGCCCGGAACCAGCTGACGGTGCTGGAACCAGGTGGTGGACCCCAAGGCCCACAGGAGAGGAGAGAACAGCTAGGCCGCGAGGCAGCCGCAGTTACCGAACCCCAACAGTCCTACAGGGGGAGCTGGGCCTACTGGCACTACAGAACCAGCCTTGACTACCAGTTCACGCAGCCCACATAGGAAGCTCCTAAACTGGAGGCACCCTGGAGTTGGCTAACTCGACCGCCCCACGACGGGGCAAGCATAGGCGTCTCAGTGAAGTTGACACAACCCGGAAACAGCTGACGGTGCTGAAACCAGGCTTGGCACGAGGGAGTACCTGTGACAAGAACACTGCCGAGAACCAGCTGGCGGTGCTGGAACCCGGATGCGTTGCCCCAGTGTGCAAGAGCCAATGGCACGACCGAGGACCAGCTGACGGTGCTGGAACCCGGTTGCTAAGCTGTAGGTGCCCGCGCTTAAAAGCACTACCAAGGACCGCCTGGCGTTGGCGGAACTCGGATACCCAGGAGGAGGCACCTAAGCCAAAGGCTCGGCCCGGAACCAGCTGACGGTGCTGGAACCAGGTGGTGGACCCCAAGGCCCACAGGAGAGGAGAGAACAGCTAGGCCGCGAGGCAGCCGCAGTTACCGAACCCCAACAGTCCTACAGGGGGAGCTGGGCCTACTGGCACTACAGAACCAGCCTTGACTACCAGTTCACGCAGCCCACATAGGAAGCTCCTAAACTGGAGGCACCCTGGAGTTGGCTAACTCGACCGCCCCACGACGGGGCAAGCATAGGCGTCTCAGTGAAGTTGACACAACCCGGAAACAGCTGACGGTGCTGAAACCAGGCTTGGCACGAGGGAGTACCTGTGACAAGAACACTGCCGAGAACCAGCTGGCGGTGCTGGAACCCGGATGCGTTGCCCCAGTGTGCAAGAGCCAATGGCACGACCGAGGACCAGCTGACGGTGCTGGAACCCGGTTGCTAAGCTGTAGGTGCCCGCGCTTAAAAGCACTACCAAGGACCGCCTGGCGTTGGCGGAACTCGGATACCCAGGAGGAGGCACCTAAGCCAAAGGCTCGGCCCGGAACCAGCTGACGGTGCTGGAACCAGGTGGTGGACCCCAAGGCCCACAGGAGAGGAGAGAACAGCTAGGCCGCGAGGCAGCCGCAGTTACCGAACCCCAACAGTCCTACAGGGGGAGCTGGGCCTACTGGCACTACAGAACCAGCCTTGACTACCAGTTCACGCAGCCCACATAGGAAGCTCCTAAACTGGAGGCACCCTGGAGTTGGCTAACTCGACCGCCCCACGACGGGGCAAGCATAGGCGTCTCAGTGAAGTTGACACAACCCGGAAACAGCTGACGGTGCTGAAACCAGGCTTGGCACGAGGGAGTACCTGTGACAAGAACACTGCCGAGAACCAGCTGGCGGTGCTGGAACCCGGATGCGTTGCCCCAGTGTGCAAGAGCCAATGGCACGACCGAGGACCAGCTGACGGTGCTGGAACCCGGTTGCTAAGCTGTAGGTGCCTGCGCTTAAAAGCACTACCAAGGACCGCCTGGCGTTGGCGGAACTCGGATACCCAGGAGGAGGCACCTAAGCCAAAGGCTCGGCCCGGAACCAGCTGACGGTGCTGGAACCAGGTGGTGGACCCCAAGGCCCACAGGAGAGGAGAGAACAGCTAGGCCGCGAGGCAGCCGCAGTTACCGAACCCCAACAGTCCTACAGGGGGAGCTGGGCCTACTGGCACTACAGAACCAGCCTTGACTACCAGTTCACGCAGCCCACATAGGAAGCTCCTAAACTGGAGGCACCCTGGAGTTGGCTAACTCGACCGCCCCACGACGGGGCAAGCATAGGCGTCTCAGTGAAGTTGACACAACCCGGAAACAGCTGACGGTGCTGAAACCAGGCTTGGCACGAGGGAGTACCTGTGACAAGAACACTGCCGAGAACCAGCTGGCGGTGCTGGAACCCGGATGCGTTGCCCCAGTGTGCAAGAGCCAATGGCACGACCGAGGACCAGCTGACGGTGCTGGAACCCGGTTACTAAGCTGTAGGTGCCCGCGCTTAAAAGCACTACCAAGGACCGCCTGGCGTTGGCGGAACTCGGATACCCAGGAGGAGGCACCTAAGCCAAAGGCTCGGCCCGGAACCAGCTGACGGTGCTGGAACCAGGTGGTGGACCCCAAGGCCCACAGGAGAGGAGAGAACAGCTAGGCCGCGAGGCAGCCGCAGTTACCGAACCCCAACAGTCCTACAGGGGGAGCTGGGCCTACTGGCACTACAGAACCAGCCTTGACTACCAGTTCACGCAGCCCACATAGGAAGCTCCTAAACTGGAGGCACCCTGGAGTTGGCTAACTCGACCGCCCCACGACGGGGCAAGCATAGGCGTCTCAGTGAAGTTGACACAACCCGGAAACAGCTGACGGTGCTGAAACCAGGCTTGGCACGAGGGAGTACCTGTGACAAGAACACTGCCGAGAACCAGCTGGCGGTGCTGGAACCCGGATGCGTTGCCCCAGTGTGCAAGAGCCAATGGCACGACCGAGGACCAGCTGACGGTGCTGGAACCCGGTTGCTAAGCTGTAGGTGCCCGCGCTTAAAAGCACTACCAAGGACCGCCTGGCGTTGGCGGAACACGGATACCCAGGAGGAGGCACCTAAGCCAAAGGCTCGGCCCGGAACCAGCTGACGGTGCTGGAACCAGGTGGTGGACCCCAAGGCCCACAGGAGAGGAGAGAACAGCTAGGCCGCGAGGCAGCCGCAGTTACCGAACCCCAACAGTCCTACAGGGGGAGCTGGGCCTACTGGCACTACAGAACCAGCCTTGACTACCAGTTCACGCAGCCCACATAGGAAGCTCCTAAACTGGAGGCACCCTGGAGTTGGCTAACTCGACCGCCCCACGACGGGGCAAGCATAGGCGTCTCAGTGAAGTTGACACAACCCGGAAACAGCTGACGGTGCTGAAACCAGGCTTGGCACGAGGGAGTACCTGTGACAAGAACACTGCCGAGAACCAGCTGGCGGTGCTGGAACCCGGATGCGTTGCCTTGCCTATTAAAGATTGTCTTCCTAGAGCCCCAACTAGCGGTGTTGGAGCAAAGGGTAAGCAGGGGGAGATGAGTGTAGGCCGAAGCCTGCACTGGAGGCAGCTTTGTGTCTGCGTTGCGTTTGCAGGACACTTTGCCGGCTACACACTGGGGGAACAGCTGGCATTGCTGAACCCCACTAACACAATGGCGTGTGTTTTTATCTGTGCAGCTAGCACTTGCGGGCAAAAACTAGCGATGTTAGAGCCCGTGTTGAAGCAGGAGGAGGAGGAGAGGAGCAGAGTGTAGGCCGAAGCCTAGTTGAACCAATTTCAAAGGAAACCTTTAACCCCCCCCTCAGGTGTTACAAAGTACAAGAGACACACCTTGTGCAGTATTAATGCTGCACAAGTGAAAGGTTGCTCTATTAATTTGTCTACTTGCACACGCTGAATGAAAGACATACACAATTTACCCCATTCTACAGTCAAACTGTAGTGGATGCGTGACTTGGTTTTTTGATGAGACGCAGCACAGGTGTCCAAAATAACGCCTTGGTGCTTGGCGCAGCTTCCTGAGCGTTGTTATTTGCTGTACAGGAGTCTGCGCTCTTGTGTTATCCCTTGGCAATGCCCTGTTAGCGCTGCCCATCTTATAACCTCATTTCATGTTGGCCGGTGCGGTTAACGATGGCCATAAATCCCAGACCCACAGTGTCTTTTCATAAAGCCACACTGCGGTGCTGGGATTCGTGGCCTTGAGCAGTAAATATTTTGGCCGCTCACACACGTCCTTACACCTGCTTCAGACTGGGCGGCCTCTGCTGATCCCTTCTCGCATGCCGCGGCCATGAGGCTGCACAGTCTGAAGAAGGCGGAAGGAGATGAGTTAAGACAGGCGAAGATATGCATTGCTCGTGCCCATCAATCACACCCTCGCAGTCAAAATAATTAAGACAACGAGGAGCATTTTATTCAGGCAGGGCGGACGAACAGGCGCAAGTAGCCAACCAATGATGTCAGAAGACGGGAAGCGCTACCAAGGGGGGTGCTGCGTATCATTAGAAAGGAAAGTCACACCTCAGGGACAGTGGAATGGTCTCAAAGAGACACATTTTGTACGTGTTGAGTTCCACGTGGGCAAGGAGAAAACATCAGCCACCTTGTACAAATGCAGCAGTACTGCTGTACAAGGTGGCTGTTATACATAGAAACACCTGGGGGTGGGGGCCAGGCTCCCTTCAATTTCAGTTCATGTGCCTGCGTGGCGTTTGCAGGTCACGTTGCAAGCTGCACAGCAGGGGAACAGCAGGCGGTGCTGAACCCCACTAACACATTGGCTGGTGTTTTTCTCTGTGCAGCTAGCATGTCCGGGCAGAAACTGGCGTTGTTTGAGCCCAGGGTCAGCAGGAGGAGGAGAGGAGCAAAGTGTAGGCCGAAGCCTGCACTGGTGGCAGCTTTTGTTCTGTTGTGCCAGCGTGGCTTGTGCTGGACACGTTGCCGACTACACAGCAGGGGAACAGCTGGCGGTGCTGAACCCCACTAACACATTGGCTGGTGTTTTTCTCTGTGCAGCTAGCATTTCCGGGCAAAAACTAGCGGTGTTTGAGCCCAGGGTCAGCAGGAGGAGTAGAGGAGCAGAGTGTAGGCCGAAGCCTAGTTGAACCAATTTCAAAGGTTACCTTTAACCCCCCCCTCAGGTGTTGCAAGGTACAAGAGCCACACCTTGAACAGCATTAATGATGCACAAGTCAAAGGTTGCTCTATTTAATTTTGCTCCTTGCACACGCTGAATTAAACACGTACACTATTTAGCCCATTATACTGTCAAACAGTAGTGGAGGCGTGACTACTAGTCTTTTTAAGGAGACGCAGCACAGGTGTACAAATTTACACCTAGGTGCTGTGCGCAGATTCCTTACCGTTGTTATTTGCAGTACAGGAAACTGCGCTCTTGTGTTATCCCTTGGCAATACCCTGTTAGTGCAGGCCGTCTCATGACCTCATTTCATGTTGGCCGGTGCGGTTAACGATGGCCATAAATCCCAGACCCACAGTGGCTTTTCCTAAAGTCACACTGCGGTGCTGGGATTCGTGGCCTTGTGCAGTAAATATGTTCGCCGCTCACACATGTCCTTACACCTGCTTCAGACTGGGCGGCCTCAGCTGATCCCTTATCGCATGCCGCGGCCATGAGGCCGCACAGTCAGAAGAAGGCGGAAGGAGGGGAGTGAAAACAGGGGAACATATGCACTGCTCGTGCCCATCAATCACACCCTCGCAGTCAAAATATATGAGACAACGGGGGGCGTTGTGTCGGGCAGGGGGGACGCACAGGCACAGCCAGCCAACCAATGATGTCAGGAGACGGGCAGCGCTAACAATGGGGGTGCTGCGTGTCATTAAAAAGGAAAGTCACACCTCAGGGACATTGTAATGGTCTGTAATGAGACACATTTTGTACTTGTTGAGTTCCACGTGTGCAAGGAGAAAAAGTCAGCCACCTTGTACAAATGCAGCAGTACTGCTGTACAAGGTGGCTGTTATACATAGAAACACCTGGGGGGGTGGGGGGCAGGCTCCCTTCAATTTCAGTTCATGTGCCTGCGTGGCGTTTGCAGGTCACGTTGCAAGCTACACAGCAGGGGAACAGCTGGCGTTGCTGAACCCCACTGACACATTGACTGGTGTTTTTCTCTGTGCAGATTGCATGTCCGGGCAAAAACTAGCGGTGTTAGAGCCCAGGGTCAGCAGGAGGAGGAGGAGAGGAGCAAAGTGTAGGCCGAAGCCTGCACTGGTGGCAGCTTTTGGTCGGTTGTGCCAGCGTGGCTTGTGCTGGACACGATGCCGGCTACACAGCGGGGGAACAGCAGGCGGTGCTGAACCCCACTAACACATTGGCTGGTGTTTTTCTCTGTGCAGCTAGCATGTCCGGGCAGAAACTGGCGTTGTTTGAGCCCAGGGTCAGCAGGAGGAGGAGAGGAGCAAAGTGTAGGCCGAAGCCTGCACTGGTGGCAGCTTTTGTTCTGTTGTGCCAGCGTGGCTTGTGCTGGACACGTTGCCGACTACACAGCAGGGGAACAGCTGGCGGTGCTGAACCCCACTAACACATTGGCTGGTGTTTTTCTCTGTGCAGCTAGCATTTCCGGGCAAAAACTAGCGGTGTTTGAGCCCAGGGTCAGCAGGAGGAGTAGAGGAGCAGAGTGTAGGCCGAAGCCTAGTTGAACCAATTTCAAAGGTTACCTTTAACCCCCCCCTCAGGTGTTGCAAGGTACAAGAGCCACACCTTGAACAGCATTAATGATGCACAAGTCAAAGGTTGCTCTATTTAATTTTGCTCCTTGCACACGCTGAATTAAACACGTACACTATTTAGCCCATTATACTGTCAAACAGTAGTGGAGGCGTGACTACTAGTCTTTTTAAGGAGACGCAGCACAGGTGTACAAATTTACACCTAGGTGCTGTGCGCAGATTCCTTACCGTTGTTATTTGCAGTACAGGAAACTGCGCTCTTGTGTTATCCCTTGGCAATACCCTGTTAGTGCAGGCCGTCTCATGACCTCATTTCATGTTGGCCGGTGCGGTTAACGATGGCCATAAATCCCAGACCCACAGTGGCTTTTCCTAAAGTCACACTGCGGTGCTGGGATTCGTGGCCTTGTGCAGTAAATATGTTCGCCGCTCACACATGTCCTTACACCTGCTTCAGACTGGGCGGCCTCAGCTGATCCCTTATCGCATGCCGCGGCCATGAGGCCGCACAGTCAGAAGAAGGCGGAAGGAGGGGAGTGAAAACAGGGGAACATATGCACTGCTCGTGCCCATCAATCACACCCTCGCAGTCAAAATATATGAGACAACGGGGGGCGTTGTGTCGGGCAGGGGGGACGCACAGGCACAGCCAGCCAACCAATGATGTCAGGAGACGGGCAGCGCTAACAATGGGGGTGCTGCGTGTCATTAAAAAGGAAAGTCACACCTCAGGGACATTGTAATGGTCTGTAATGAGACACATTTTGTACTTGTTGAGTTCCACGTGTGCAAGGAGAAAAAGTCAGCCACCTTGTACAAATGCAGCAGTACTGCTGTACAAGGTGGCTGTTATACATAGAAACACCTGGGGGGGTGGGGGGCAGGCTCCCTTCAATTTCAGTTCATGTGCCTGCGTGGCGTTTGCAGGTCACGTTGCAAGCTACACAGCAGGGGAACAGCTGGCGTTGCTGAACCCCACTGACACATTGACTGGTGTTTTTCTCTGTGCAGATTGCATGTCCGGGCAAAAACTAGCGGTGTTAGAGCCCAGGGTCAGCAGGAGGAGGAGGAGAGGAGCAAAGTGTAGGCCGAAGCCTGCACTGGTGGCAGCTTTTGGTCGGTTGTGCCAGCGTGGCTTGTGCTGGACACGATGCCGGCTACACAGCGGGGGAACAGCAGGCGGTGCTGAACCCCACTAACACATTGGCTGGTGTTTTTCTCTGTGCAGCTAGCATGTCCGGGCAGAAACTGGCGTTGTTTGAGCCCAGGGTCAGCAGGAGGAGGAGAGGAGCAAAGTGTAGGCCGAAGCCTGCACTGGTGGCAGCTTTTGTTCTGTTGTGCCAGCGTGGCTTGTGCTGGACACGTTGCCGACTACACAGCAGGGGAACAGCTGGCGGTGCTGAACCCCACTAACACATTGGCTGGTGTTTTTCTCTGTGCAGCTAGCATTTCCGGGCAAAAACTAGCGGTGTTTGAGCCCAGGGTCAGCAGGAGGAGTAGAGGAGCAGAGTGTAGGCCGAAGCCTAGTTGAACCAATTTCAAAGGTTACCTTTAACCCCCCCCTCAGGTGTTGCAAGGTACAAGAGCCACACCTTGTGCAGCATTAATGCTGCACAAGTAAAAGGTTGCTCTATTTGTTTTGCTCCTTGCACACGCTGACTAAAACACGTACACTATTTACCCCATTATACTGTCAAACAGTTGTGGAGGCGTGACTTGTCTTTTTAACGAGACGCAGCACAGGTGTCAAAATTTGCACCTAGGTACTGGGCGCAGATTCCTGAGCGTTGTTATTTGCTGTACAGGAGTCTGCGCTATTGTGATCCCTTGGCCATGCGCTGTGAGCGCTTCCTGTCTTCTGACCTCATTTCATGTCGGCCGTTGCGGTTAGCGATGGACATGAATCCCAGACCCACAGTGTGTTTTTAAAAAATCACACTGCGGTGCTGGGATTCGTGCCCTGGTGCACTAAATATGTTTGCCGCTCACACATGTCCTTACACCTGCTTCAGACTGGGCGGCCTCATCTGATCCCTTATCGCCTGCCGCGGCCATGAGGACACCCAGTCTGAAGAAGGCGGAAGGAGATGAGTGAACACAGGCAAACATATGCACTGCACATGCCCATCAATCACACCCTCGCTGTCCAAAAAAATAAGACACCGAGGGCCGTTGTTTCGAGCAGGGGAGATGCACAGGCGCAGCCAGCTAACCAATGATGTCAAAAGACGGGCAGCGCTAACAAGGGTGGTGCTGCGTGTCATTACAAAGGAAAGTCACACCTCAGGGACATTGTAATGGTCTCTAATGAGACACATTTTGTACGTGTTGAGTTCCACGTGGGCAAGGAGAAAAAGTCAGCCACCTTGTACAAATGCAGCAGTACTGCTGTACAAGGTGGCTGATATACATAGAAACACCTGTGGGTGGGGGGCAGGCTCCCTTCAATTTCAGTTCATGTGCCTGCGTGGCGTTTGCAGGTCACGTTGCAAGCTACACAGCAGGGGAACAGCTGGCGTTGCTGAACCCCACTGACACATTGACTGGTGTTTTTCTCTGTGCAGATTGCATGTCCGGGCAAAAACTAGCGGTGTTAGAGCCCAGGGTCAGCAGGAGGAGGAGGAGAGGAGCAAAGTGTAGGCCGAAGCCTGCACTGGTGGCAGCTTTTGGTCGGTTGTGCCAGCGTGGCTTGTGCTGGACACGATGCCGGCTACACAGCGGGGGAACAGCAGGCGGTGCTGAACCCCACTAACACATTGGCTGGTGTTTTTCTCTGTGCAGCTAGCATTTCCGGGCAAAAACTAGCGGTGTTTGAGCCCAGGGTCAGCAGGAGGAGTAGAGGAGCAGAGTGTAGGCCGAAGCCTAGTTGAACCAATTTCAAAGGTTACCTTTAACCCCCCCCTCAGGTGTTGCAAGGTACAAGAGCCACACCTTGTGCAGCATTAATGCTGCACAAGTAAAAGGTTGCTCTATTTGTTTTGCTCCTTGCACACGCTGACTAAAACACGTACACTATTTACCCCATTATACTGTCAAACAGTTGTGGAGGCGTGACTTGTCTTTTTAACGAGACGCAGCACAGGTGTCAAAATTTGCACCTAGGTACTGGGCGCAGATTCCTGAGCGTTGTTATTTGCTGTACAGGAGTCTGCGCTATTGTGATCCCTTGGCCATGCGCTGTGAGCGCTTCCTGTCTTCTGACCTCATTTCATGTCGGCCGTTGCGGTTAGCGATGGACATGAATCCCAGACCCACAGTGTGTTTTCAAAAAATCACACTGCGTGGCTGGGATTCGTGGCCTTGTGCAGTAAATAGGTTTGCCGCTTACACATGTCCTTACACCTGCTCCAGACTGGGCGGCCTCAGCTGATCCCTTATCGCCTACCACGGCCAGGAGGCCGCACAGTCTGAAGAAGGCGGAAGGAGATGAGTTAAGACAGGCGAACATATGCACTGCTCGTGCCCATAAACCACACCCTCGCTGACAAAATAAATATGACAACGAGGGGCGTTGTTTCTAGCAGGGCGGATGCACAGGCGCAGCCAGCTAACCATGATGACAAAAGACGGGAAACGCTACCAAGGGGGGTGCTGCGTATCATTACAAAGGAAAGTCACACCTCAGGGACAGTGGAATGGTCTCAATGAGACACATTTTGTACGTGTTGAGTTCCACGTGGGCAAGGAGAAAAAGTCAGCCACCTTGTACAAATGCAGCAGTACTGCTGTACTAGGTGGCTGTTATACATAGAAACACCTGGGGGGGTGGGGCCAGGTTCCCTTTTAATTTCAGTTCCTGTGCCTGCATGGCGTTTGCAGGTCACGTTGCCGGCTACACAGCAGGGGAACAGCTGGCGTTGCTGAACCCCACTAACACATTGGCTGGTGTTTTTCTCTGTGCAGCTAGCACTTCCGGGCAAAAACTAGC
This sequence comes from Ranitomeya imitator, assembly GCF_032444005.1. Taxonomy (NCBI): domain Eukaryota; kingdom Metazoa; phylum Chordata; class Amphibia; order Anura; family Dendrobatidae; genus Ranitomeya; species Ranitomeya imitator. Next base: position 337,816 of record NW_027194095.1, read on the forward strand.
GGTGTTTGAGCCCAGGGTCAGCAGGAGGAGGAGAGGAGCAGAGTGTAGGCCGAAGCCTGCACTGGTGGCAGCTTTTGTTCTGTTGTGCCAGCGTGGCTTGTGCTGGACACGTTGCCGACTACACAGCAGGGGAACAGCTGGCGGTGCTGAACCCCACTGACACATCACCTAGTGTTTTTTTCTGTGTAGACAACACTTCCAGGTGGCAACTGACAGTGTTGAAACCCAGGGAATCAAAGAGGAGCAGAGTGTAGGCCGAAGCCTGCAGTGGAGCAAGTTGAAAGGGAACCTTTAACCCCCCCCCCCAGGCATTTGTTGCTGAAAGAGCCATCTTGTACAGCAGTAATACTGCACATGGAAAATGGTGGCTCCGAAAATTATGCTCCTTGCAAACGCTGAAGTACACACTCATATAATGTGTCCCCTCACACCGTCAAACCATCCCGGAAGTGGGACTTTCCTTTGTAATGTGACACAGCACAGCCGTCATTCCAACCCCCTTGGTGCCGGGCACCACCTCCTCAACGTTGTTTGGTTCTGTCACGGAGCCCGCACTGTAATGTTATCCCTTGGCCATGCACAGTTAGCGGTGCCCGTCTTCTGACATCATGTAGGTGTCAGGCTGGCAGTGCCTGTGCGTCCAAGCTGCCCGAGATCCAACCTTGCAGTGTCATCTAATGTAGTCCCACTGCGGGCCAGGGATCCATGGGCATGCGCAGTGCATATCATCGCCTCTCACTCACCTCCTTCCTGCTTCTTCAGACTGTGCGGCGTCACGGCCGTGGCATGCTATTAGGGATCAGCTGACGCCGCCTAGTCTGAAGAAGCGTGAAGAAGGGGAGTGAGAGGCTAGTATATGCACTGCGCATGGCCATGGATACCAGGCCCACTGTGGGATCACATTAGACGACACTGCGAGGTGTGATTTCGGGCAGCGTGGACGCACAGGCGCAGCCAGGACGACAACAAATGATGTCAGAGGACGGGCAGCGCAAACTGTGCATGGCCAAGGGATAACATAACAGCGCAGGGTCCATGACGGAATCAAACAACGCTAAGGAGGCAGCGCACGGTGCCAAGGGGGTAGCAATGACGGCTGTGCTGCGTCACATTACAAAGGAAAGTCCCACCTCCGAGACGGTTGGACGGTGTGAGGGGACACATTACATGAGTGTGTAGTTCAGCGTTTGCAAGGAGCATAATTTCAAGAGCGACCTTTCCCTTGTGCAGTATTAGTGCTGCACATGGTGGCTCTTTCAGTAACAAACGCCTAGGGGGGGGGGGGGACAGGTCCCCTTACATTTTAGTTGTGCCAGCGTGGCGGTCGCATGACACGTTGCCGGATACACAGCTGGGGATCAGCTGACGTTACTGAACCCCAATAACAGAGGAGCGACTGTTGACTGTGCACACAGCACTTCCAGGCACCAACTGGCGGTGTTAGAGCCCAGGGACAGCAGGAGGAGCAGATTGGAGGTATTGCCGCACACACAGCTGGGGATCAGCTGACGTTACTGAACCCCAATAACAGAGGAGCGACTGTTGACTGTGCACACAGCACTTCCAGGCACCAACTGGCGGTGTTAGAGCCCAGGGACAGCAGGAGGAGCAGATTGGAGGTATTGCCGCACACACAGCTGGGGATCAGCTGACGTTACTGAACCCCAATAACAGAGGAGCGACTGTTGACTGTGCACACAGCACTTCCAGGCACCAACTGGCGGTGTTAGAGCCCAGGGACAGCAGGAGGAGCAGAGGAACAGAGTGTAGGCCGAAGCCTGATTGGAGCAAGTTGAAAGGAAACCTTTAACCCCCCCCCCCCAAGATGTTTGTAGCTGAAAGAGCCATGTTGTGCAGCACTAAGGATGAAGGAAAAGGTTGCTCTTTTAATTATGCTCCTTGCAAACACCGAAGTAAACACTAAAAATGTGTCCCTTTATACCGTTAAACCGTTCCGGAGGTGCGAATTTCCTTCGTAATGGGACACAGCACAGCTGTCATTCCTATCCCCTTGATGCCGTGCGCTGCCTCCTCAGCGTTGTTTTAAGCTGCCACGGAGCCTGCGCTGTTCTGTTAGCCCTTGGCCATGCCCAATTAGCGCTGCCTGTCTTCTGACATAATTTGGTGTCAGGCTGTCAGTGCCTGTGCGTCCACGCTGCTCCAGATCCCACCTCGCAGTCTCATCTAACGTAATCCCACTGCGGGCCTTGGAACCATGGGCATGCACAGTGCATAACCTCGACTCTCACTCCCCTCCTTCCCTCTTCTTCAGACTGTGCGGTGTCACGGCCGTGGCATGCTAGGGATCAGCTGACGGCGCACAGTCTAAAGAAGGCGGAGGGAAATGAGCGAGAGCCCGAGGGGAAGATATGCACTGCGCATGCCCATGGATCCCAGGCCCGCAGTGTGACTCAATCAGAAGACACTGCGAGGCGGGATCTCGGGCACCGCGGCCGCACAGGCGCAGCCAGCCTGACACCAAATTATGTCAGAAGACAGGCAGCGCAAATAGGGCATGCCCAAGGGATAACAGAACAGCGCAGGCTCCGTGACAGCTTAAAACAACGCTGAGGAGGCAGCGCATGGCACCAAGGGGGTAGGAATGACGGCTGTGCTGCGTCACATTACGAAGGAAAGTCCCAGCTCCGGGACGGTATAACGGTATCAGTGAACACATTTTATAAGTGTTAAGTTCTGCGTGTGCAAAGAGCTAAAAAAAAAGAGCTACCTTTTCCTTGTGCAGCATTACTGCTGCACAAGATGGCTCTTTCAGTAACAAACGACGGGGGGGGGGGGACAGGTTCCCTTACATTTAGGTTGTTGTGCCAGCGTGGCGGTCGCAGGACACATTGCCGGCTACACAGCTGGGGATCAGCTGACGTTACTGAAACCCAATAACACTGGGTCGTATGTTTTTACTGTGCAGCCTGCACTTCTGAGCCGCAACTGGCGGTGTTGGAGCCCAGGAATAGCAGTTCAGGTGGTAGAAAGATGAACACAGCAGGAGACCTGGATGACACCCAATTACTTAATCAGGCAGAGGAGTGGCAAATTCCTGCGAGATCCAGGCCTGGTTCATTTTCAGGAAAGTAAGCCGGTCAACGTTATCGGAGGATAGTCGCATGCGACGGTCTGTTAGTACACCACCTGCGGCACTAAAGACACGTTCCGATAAGACACTAGCCGCAGGGCAAGCCAGCACCTCCAATGCATACTGGCTTAGCTCTGGCCATGTATCCAGCTTAGAGACCCAAAACTTGAACGGGGAAGAGCCGTCTGGGAGTACAGTAAGAGGGCAAGCCATGTAGTCTGTCACCATCTGACGGAACCGTTGCCTCCTGCTGACTGGAGCCGCCGGTGATGGTGTAGACATTTGGGGCGGGCACACAAAAGTGTGCCAGAGTTGTGCCATACTGGGCTTGCCTTGGGCAGAGGCACTGCTTCTGCTCCCTCTTTGGGCAGAGCCTCCCCCACTGCCTCGACGCACTGAGCTGCTTTGTAAAGCACTAGCAGCACTCCTCTCAGTTGGACAGGAGAAGATGATGGAATTCACCAGTGTGTCGTGGTACTCCCGCAATTTACGCTCCCGGGTCAACGCAGGGATGAGGTTTTGGACGTTGTCCCGGTAGCGAGGATCGAGGAGGGTGAACACCCAATAATCAGGCATGTTGAGAATGTGGTCGATGCGGCGGTCGTTTCTCAGGCACTGCAGCATGAAATCCACCATGTGCTGCAGAGTGCCAACCGGCCCAGAAACGCTGTCCCCTGCTTGAGACATGATCTCTGCCCGCTCGTCATCACCCCACCCTCGCTGTACACACTGACCACTGGACAATTGTGTCGCTCCCTCCTCTGGACGGAGCTCTTCCTCCTCCATTGACTCCTCCTCATCCTCCTCACAAATTGGCCCCTGCGTACCCCTTTGTGAGGAACCACGTGGCGCTGACTCTCCAGAAGCTGATGGAAAAGGTGACTCCTCATCCTCCACCTCTTCCACCACATCATCCCTTAACCCTTGCAAAGTTTGCTGAAGCAGGCAGATAAGGGGGACAGTCATGCTGACTAGTGCATCATCTGCACTTGCCATCCGCGTGGAATAATCAAAAGGACGCAAAACCTGGCAGACGTCCTTCATAGTGGCCCACTCTGTGGTTGTGAAGTCTGATCGGCGCTGACTGCGACTTCTTTGCGCCTGATGCAGCTGGTACTCCATAACTGCTTGCTGCTGCTCACACAACCGCTCCAACATATGTAACGTGGAATTCCACCGGGTAGGTAGGTCACATATGATGCGGTGTTCCGGAAGGCGGAATCGGCGCTGCAGAGCAGCAATGCGGGATCTGGCCAAGCTGGAACGCCGCAAGTGAGCACACTCTAGGCGGACCTTGTGCAGCAGGGCATCAAGATCCGGATAGTCCCTCAGAAAACTCTGCACAACCAAATTGAGCACATGTGCCAGACATGGGATGTGAGTGAGGTTGCCAAGGGCCAAAGCTGCCACCAGATTTCGGCCATTGTCACACACTACCATGCCTGGCTGGAGATTCGCTGGCAGTAACCACACATCGCTCTCCTGCTTTATGGCATTCCAGAGCTCCTGCGCTGTGTGGCTTCGATGCCCCAATGAAACTAGTTTCAAGACGGCCTGCTGACGTTTGGCCACGGCTGTGCTCATGTCGGTCATAGGTAAACGTTCACGGGTCCATGTGGGGGTGGACTGTGACGGATCCTGCAGAGAGGAATCAGAGGAACTGGTGTAAGAGGAGGAGTCGATGCGTACAGACTGGATTCCTGCAATCCTTGGAGTGGGCAGGACACGTCCTGCGCCACTCGCACGATCTGTACCTGGCTCAACAACATTAACCCAATGGGCAGTGAGGGAAACATATCGCCCCTGTCCATGCTGACTGGTCCACGCATCGGTGGTGAGGTGGACCTTGCTACTGACGGCGTTCAGTAGCGCATGTTTTATGTTTGCCTCAACATGCCTGTGCAGGGCAGGGACAGCCTGCCTGCTGAAGTAAAAGCGGCTGGGCACCTTGTACTGTGGGACTGCCAATGCCATCAAGTCACGGAAGCTGTCAGTCTCCACCAGCCTGAACGAGAGCATTTCCAGGGACAACAGTTTGGCAATGCCTGCATTCAGAGCCTGTGCTCGGGGGTGGTTGGCCGAGAATGCCCGCCTTTTCTCCCATGCCTGTACTACCGATGGCTGTAGAGTAGACTGGGAGTGTGAGGATGACTGGGAAGGTGGTGCTGTGGGTGGAATTACACAAGGTCTCTGGGAGGAAGCCAAACCAGCTGTGCGTGAGCTGGAGGAAGAGGCAACACGAGCTGAAGAGGTGGTAGCTGCCGCTGTTGGTTGGCCTACATCTTCAGTGTGTTTCTGTAACTCCACCGCGTGCCTGGTCCGCACATGTTTCCACATATTTGTGGTATTGAGGTTGCTGACATTTTTCCCTCTTTTTACTTTATGATGACACAGCTTGCATTTGACAAAACAAATGTCATCTGCAACTGTGTCAAAAAAGGACCAGGCACTGCAAGTCTTGGGAGCGCCCTTTTTGGCTTTGGAAAGAGACAGGCTCCTAACGGGTGCCAAAGTGGAGGCTACAGGCTCCGCAGTCTTCCCCCTCCCTCTCCCTCTTTGGCCCGTAAGAGGAAGCTCTTCCTCTGAGCTGCTCCCACCACCTTCCTGTTCCTCACGCCACGATGGGTCAAGGACCTCATCATCTCCACTACCCTCTGCCACCAACTGCTCCTCCTGGGTAGTCTCAGCAGCACAGTACGCACGAGAAAGCGGCACCTGAGTTTCATCATCAGATGCGTACTGCGCTGTGGTCACCGGAGGCACTGGCCCACCTGCCTCTTCAGAGTCAGAGAGAAAAAGGTGTTGGGCATCACTGCACACTGCCTCTTCTTCCATTTCTCCAATGCTGCTTGGCTGGCCCCCTGTTTCCAAGCCAAGAGATTCAGAGAACAGAAGTAGAGACGGCTCCTGTCCTGGGCTCTCTGACTGCCTGGCCAATTTGGCAGGTGGTGAAGAGACAGATGGCTGCTCTCCAGTGCTCTGTGCCTGAGAGGATGTGGCACTAACTGAAGTCGATGCCGAGGCGTTAGCTGCCATCCACCCGACAACGGCTTCAATTTGGTCTTCACGCAGCAGCGGTGCACGGCGCTCTCCGACAAAGCTGCGCATGAAGGACTGTTCCCTGCTGAAACTGAGTGACGACGAGTCACCGGCGCCCGCAGCAGGCACAGAATCACCACGTCCTCTCCCTGCTCCTCTCCCTGCTCCGCGCCCACGCCCACGTGCCTTACTCCCTGCCCTCTTCATCTTGGTTGACAGATAAAGATAAGCAGAAAAGTACTAAGGCCTTAGTGTGCTTATTCCTGTAATGCTCCTCCTAACAGGTGTAAGAAACACTAATGTTGTAAATTGTGGACTAAACTTTATTATTTTTCAAATGTGGCCTACACAAGTGTAAGTTGTGTTTGGTGAACTTAACCTTTTTTTTGGTGCAGATCGGGCTACAGAGCTAGTTTAAATCACACGGAGACCGTGCAGACAGCCGTAAACGGCGCTGCAAGGCCAAGAAACCCTCCTCTGGGTTATCCTATATAGTGTTTTTCCACTATTTAGCTGGATACAAGTGGAAAGACACTAATAGGAATTTTTTTTTTCAAATTTTAAACTGGCTGCACTATTTGAAAAAAAGGAAATTGTTTTTCAAGGTATGAGGCAGTAACGCACCCTGAGCTGAATCCAACCGGCTATGGCTGCACACAGACTACAGGGCGAGCTGCGCTCACACAGAGACCGTGCAGACAGCCGTAAACGGCGCTGCAAGGCCCCCAAAAAAACCTCTAGGTTATCCTATGTAGTGTTTTTCCACAATTGAGCTGGAGACTGGTGGAAAGACACTAATAGGAATTTTTTTTTTTTCCAAATTTTAAACAGGCTGCACTATTTGAAAAAAAGGAAAATTTTTCTCAAGGTATGAGCCAGTAACGAACCCTGAGCTGAATCCAACCGGCTATGGCTGCACACAGACTACAGGGCGAGCTGGGCTCACACGGAGACCGTGCAGACAGCCGTAAACGGCGCTGCAAGGCCAAAAAACCCTCCTCTAGGTTATCCTATATAGTGTTTTTCCACTATTTAGCTGGATACGAGTGGAAAGACACTAATAGGAATTTTTTTTTTCAAATTTTAAACAGGCTGCACTATTTGAAAAAAAGGAAAATTTTTCTCAAGGTATGAGCCAGTAACGAACCCTGAGCTGAATCCAACCGGCTATGGCTGCACACAGACTACAGGGCGAGCTGGGCTCACACGGAGACCGTGCAGACAGCCGTAAACGGCGCTGCAAGGCCCAAAAACCCCCCTCTAGGTTATCCTATGTAGTGTTTTTCCACAATAGAGCTGGAGACTGGTGGAAAAACACTAATAGGAAATTTGAGAAAAAATGTGCAGCAGGCTGCACTAAGAGCAAAAAAGAACAACTGTGTGAGGCAGTGTGAACCCCCCCTGAGCTGAATACAACCGGGTATATGGCTGCACACAGACTACAGAGTGAGCTGCACACACACACACACACACACAGAGACCTTGCAGAACGCTGTTAAAACAGCGCTGCAAGGCAAGAGCAAGGTGAACAGTGAAGAACACACAGCGTTTTGCTAAATTAGCCTTTGGAAAGGAAAATAAAGCAATTAGCTAGCTCAACTGGCCCTCAGTTAGAACACAGCGTCCTGTCCCTAACTGAAATCACAGCAGAGTGAGCGCAAAATGGCGGCAGCGCTTTTTTATAGTGCAGAGTGACATCATTTCAGCAGCCAATCCAAGCCTTGCCAGTACTTACATGCCCACCATGCTAAACAGGATGTGCCCACACTTTCATTCATTCCTCATTGGCTGCTGCGTTCAATTTGAATTCTGGGAACTTCCGATTCCGGTATCCGATACGCGGGAAGTATCGGAATTCAGTATCGGAATTCCGATACCGCAAATATCGGCCGATACCCGATACTTGCGGTATCGGAATGCTCAACACTACTAATAAAAGTAAAAGCCAAATGACACAATGCAGAAAAAGATAAAAGAGGCGACACTAGTGCCACACACGGAACAGGTAATATACTGATGGAGCAGAAGACAATTATACTAATGCCATAAATATAAGTATAACACAGCACTCAGTAGAGTCCAAATAATGAGAGGACAAACCGAAAGATAATATTATAGTTAATGAATTAATGGCAACTGCTAATAATCAGTATGTAGTATATGTTCACACGAAGGTGTACTACCGCAGGAAAATACCCAGTATGCAATACAGAACTATGTATGAAGATAAAGTGCCTAGTGCAAATGGATATATACTGGTAACCACCAATATCAATAGGTGTGCCAACGCAGAGAAATACACAGTATGCGATACAAAAATATATGTATACAGAGAAAGTGCCCAGTGCATATGGATATATACTAATAGCCACCGACATCAAAAAGAGTAAAGCTAAATATATGTAGAAAAGTGACAAGATATGGTATGTGGCACAAATCAGCCGAGGGGTAGGCAAATCAATAATAGTAAATACACTGTTGTAAATAAAGACCTGTAGTCTGCCAGTAGAACATATATAACTAGAGGTACGAGTGCATACAATGGGTACCGACCTGAATCCGTGTGTGGGAGAGGGAGTGGTGTAGAGTGTAGGGTATAGAGTGTATAGTGTAGGGTATAGAGTGTAGGGTTTAGAGTGTAGGGTATAGAGTGTAGGGTATAGAGTGTAGAGTGTAGGGTATAGAGTGTATGGTATAGAGTGTAGGGGATAGTGTGTAGGGTATAGAGTGTAGGGTATAGAGTGTAGGGTATAGAGTGTAGAGTGTAGGGTATAGAGTTTAGGGTATAGAGTGTATGGTATAGAGTGTAGAGTGTAGGGTATAGAGTGTATAGTGTAGGGTATAGAGTGTAGGGTATAGAGTGTAGGGTATAGAGTGTATGGTATAGAGTGTAGGGAATAGAGTGTAGAGTGTAGGGTATAGAGTGTAGGGTATAGAGTGTAGAGTGTAGGGTATAAAGTGTAGGGTATAGAGTGTAGAGTGTAGGGTATAGAGTGTAGGGTATAGTGTGTAGGGTATAGAGTGTAGGGTATAGGGTGTAGGTTATAGAGTGTAGGGTATAGAGTGTAGGGTATAGAGTGTAGAGTGTAGGGTATAGAGTGTAGGGTATAGAGTGTAGGGTATAGAGTGTAGAGTGTAGGGTATAGAGTTTAGGGTATAGAGTGTAGAGTGTAGGGTATAGAGTGTAGAGTGTAGGGTATAGAGTTTAGGGTATAGAGTGTATGGTATAGAGTGTAGGGTATAGAGTGTAGAGTGTAGGGTATAGAGTGTAGGGTATAGAGTGTAGAGTGTAGGGTATAGAGTTTAGGGTATAGAGTGTATGGTATAGAGTGTAGAGTGTAGGGTATAGAGTGTATAATGTAGGGTATAGAGTGTAGGGTATAGAGTGTAGGGTATAGAGTGTATGGTAAATAGTGTAGGGAATAGAGTGTAGAGTGTAGGGTATAGAGTGTATGGTATAGAGTGTAGGGTGTAGAGGGTAGAGTGTAGGGTATAGAGTGTAGGGTATAGAGTGTAGGGTATAGAGTGTAGGGTGTAGAGTGTAGGGTATAGAGTGTAGGGTATAGAGTGTAGAGTGTAGGGTATAAAGTGTAGGGTATAGAGTGTAGGGTGTAGATTCTAGGGTATAGAGTGTAGAGTGTAGGGTATAGAGTGTATGGTATAATGTGTAGGGTATAGAGTGTAGAGTGTAGGGTATAGAGTGTAGGGTATAGAGTATAGAGTGTAGGGTATAGAGTGTAGAGTGTAGGGTATAGAGTGTAGAGTGTAGGGTATAGAGTGTAGGGTATAGAGTGTATGGTATAGAGTGTAGGGTATAGAGTGTAGGGTATAGAGTGTAGAGTGTAGGGATTAGAGTGTAGGGTATAGAGTGTAGAGTGTAGGGTATAGAGTGTAGGGTATAGAGTGTACGGTATAGAGTGTTGGGCTATAGAGTGTAGGGTATAGAGTGTAGGGTATAGAGTGTAGGGTATAGAGTGTAGGGTATACAGTGTAGGGTATAAAGTGTAGAGTGTAGGGTATAGAGTGTAGGGTATAGAGTGTAGGGTATAGAGTGTAGGGTATTGAGTGTAGAGTGTAGGGTATAGAGTGTAGAGTTTAGGGTATAGAGTGTAGGGTATAGAGTCTAGGGTTTAGAGTGTATGGTATAGAGTGTAGAGTGTAGGGTATAGAGTGTAGGGTATAGAGTGTAGGGTATAGAGTGTATGGTATAGAGTGTACGGTATAGAGTGTAGGGTATAGAGTGTAGGGTATAAAGTGTAGGGTATAGATTGTAAGGTATAGAGTGTAGAATGTAGGGTATAGAGTCTAGGGGATAGAGTGTATGGTGTAGAGTGTAGGGTATAGAGTGTATAGTGTAGGGTATAGAGTGTAGGGTTTAGAGTGTAGGGTATAGAGTGTAGGGTATAGAGTGTAGAGTGTAGGGTATAGAGTGTATGGTATAGAGTGTAGGGTATAGAGTGTAGGGTATAGAGTGTAGGGTATAGAGTGTAGGATATAGAGTGTAGAGTGTAGGGTATAGAGTTTAGGGTATAGAGTGTATGGTATAGAGTGTAGAGTGTAGGGTATAGAGTGTATAGTGTAGGGTATAGAGTGTAGGGTATAGAGTGTAGGGTATAGAGTGTATGGTATAGAGTGTAGGGAATAGAGTGTAGAGTGTAGGGTATAGAGTGTATGGTATAGAGTGTAGGGTATAGAGTGTAGAGTATAGAGTGTAGGGTATAGAGTGTAGGGAATAGAGTGTAGAGTGTAGGGTATAGAGTGTATGGTGTAGAGTGTAGGGTATAGAGTGTATAGTGTAGGGTATAGAGTGCAGGGTATAGAGTGTATGGAATAGAGTGTATGAAATATAGTGTACGGTATAGAGTGTAGAGTGTAGGGTATAGAGTGTAGGGTATAGAGCGTAGGGTGTAGGGTATAGATTGTAGGGTATAGAGTGTAGAGTGTAGGGTATAGAGTGCATGGTATAGAGTGTAGGGTGTAGAGTGTATGGTATAGAGTGTACAGTATAGAGTGTATGGTATAGAGTGTAGAGTGTAGGGTATAGAGTGTATGGTATAGAGTGTAGGGTGTAGAGTGTATAGTATAGAGTGTAGGGTACAGAGTGTAGAGTGTAGGGTATAGAGTGTAGGGTATAGAGTGTAGGGTATAGAGCGTATGGTATAGAGTGTACGGTATAGAGTGTATGATATAGAGTGTATGGTATATAGTGTAGGGTATAGAGTGTTTGGTATAGAGTGTAAGGTATAGAGTGTAGAGAGTAGGGTATAGATTTTAGAGTGTAGAGTGTAGGGTATAGAGTGTAGGGTATAGAGTGTAGAATGTAGGGATTAGAGTGTAGGGTATAGAGTGTAGGGTATAGAGTGTAGAGTGTAGGGTATAGAGTGTAGAGTATAGAGTGTAGGGTATAGAGTGTAGGGTATAGAGTGTAAAGTGTAGAGTGTAGAGTATAGAGTGTAGAGTGTAGGGTATAGAGTGTAGGGTATAGAACGTAGGGTGTAGGGTATAGAGTGTAGGGTATAGAGTGTAGGGTATAGATTGTAGAGTGTAGAGTATAGTGTGTATGGTATAGAGTGTAGGGTGTAGAGTTTAGGGTATAGAGTGTAGGGTATAGGGTGTAGGTTATAGAGTGTAGGGTATAGAGTGTAGGGTATAGAGTATAGAGTGCAGGGTATAGAGTGTAGGGTATATAGTGTAGAGTATAGAGTGTAGGGTATAGAGTGTAGAGTGTAGGGTATAGAGTGTAGAGTATATAGTGTATATTGAAGAGTATAGAGTGTAGGGTATAGAGTGTATGGTATAGAGTGTAGGGTATAGAGTGTAGAGTGTAGGGTATAGAGTGTACGGTATAGTGTGTAGGGTATAGAGTGTAGGGTATAGGGTGTAGGTTATAGAGTGTAGGGTATAGAGTGTAGGGTATAGAGTATAGAGTGCAGGGTATAGAGTGTAGGGTATATAGTGTAGAGTATAGAGTGTAGGGTATAGAGTGTAGGGTGTAGAGTGTAGAGTGTAGGGTATAGAGTGTAAGGTATAGAGTGTAGGGTATAGAGTGTAGAGTGTAGGGTATAGAGTGTAGGGTATAGAGTGTAGAGTGTAGGGTATAGAGTGTAGAGTGTAGGGTATAGAGTGTAGGGTATAGAGTGTAGGGTATAGAGTGTAGGGTATAGAGTGTACAGTGTAGGGTATAGAGTGTAGGGTATAGAGTGTAGGGTATATAGTGTAGGGTATAGAGTGTAGAGTGTGTGTAGGGTATAGAGTGTAGAGTGTAGGGTATAGAGTGTAAGGTATAGAATGTAGGGTATAGAGTGTAGAGTGTAGGGTATAGAGTGTAGGGTATAGAGTGTAGAGTGTAGGGTATAGAGTGTAGAGTGTAGGGTATAGAGTGTAGGGTATAGAGTGTAGGGTATAGAGTGTAGGGTATAGAGTGTACAGTGTAGGGTATAGAGTGTAGGGTATAGAGTGTAGGGTATAGAGTGTAGGGTATATAGTGTATATTGTAGGGTATAGAGTGTAGGGTATAGAGTGTATGGTATAGAGTGTAGGGTATAGAGTGTAGAGTGTAGGGTATAGAGTGTAGAGTATAGTGTGTAGGGTATAGAGTGTAGGGTATAGGGTGTAGGTTATAGAGTGTAGGGTATAGAGTGTAGGGTATAGAGTATAGAGTGCAGGGTATAGAGTGTAGGGTATATAGTGTAGAGTATAGAGTGTAGGGTATAGAGTGTAGGGTATAGAGTGTAGAGTGTAGGGTATAGAGTGTAGGGTATAGAATGTAGAGTGTATGGTATAGAGTGTAGAGTGTAGGGTATAAAGTGTAGGGTATAGAGTGTAGGGTATAGAGTGTAGGGTATAGAGTGTACAGTGTAGGGTATAGAGTGTAGGGTATAGAGTGTAGGGTATATAGTGTAGGGTATAGAGTGTAGAGTGTAGGGTATAGAGTGTAGGGTATAGAGTGTAGGGTATAGAGTGTATGGAATAGAGTTTAGAGTGTAGAGTGTAGGGTATAGAGTGTAGGGTATAGAGTGTATGGTATAGAGTGTAGGGTATAGAGTGTGGGGTATAGAGTGTAGGGTATAGAGTGTAGAGTGTAGGGATTAGAGTGTAGGGTATAGAGTGTAGGGTATAGAGTGTAGAGTGTAGGGATTAGAGTGTAGGGTATAGAGTGTAGGATATAGAGTGTAGGGTATAGTGTGTAGAGTGTAGGGTATAGAGTGTAGGGTATAGAGTGTAGAGTGTAGGGTGTAGAGTATAGAGTGTAGGGTATAGAGTGTAGGGTATAGAGTGTAAAGTGTAGAGTATAGAGTGTAGAGTGTAGGGTATAGAACGTAGGGTGTAGGGTATAGAGTGTAGGGTATAGATTGTAGAGTGTAGAGTATAGTGTGTATGGTATAGAGTGTAGGGTGTAGAGTTTAGGGTATAGAGTGTAGGGTATAGGGTGTAGGTTATAGAGTGTAGGGTATAGAGTGTAGGGTATAGAGTATAGAGTGCAGGGTATAGAGTGTAGGGTATATAGTGTAGAGTATAGAGTGTAGGGTATAGAGTGTAGAGTGTAGGGTATAGAGTGTAGGGTATATAGTGTATATTGTAGGGTATAGAGTGTAGGGTATAGAGTGTATGGTATAGAGTGTAGGGTATAGAGTGTAGAGTGTAGGGTATAGAGTGTAGGGTATAGTGTGTAGGGTATAGAGTGTAGGGTATAGGGTGTATGTTATAGAGTGTAGGGTATAGAGTGTAGGGTATAGAGTATAGAGTGCAGGGTATAGAGTGTAGGGTATATAGTGCAGAGTATAGAGTGTAGGGTATAGAGTGTAGGGTGTAGAGTGTAGAGTGTAGGGTATAGAGTGTACGGTATAGAGTGTAGGGTATAGAGTGTAGAGTGTAGGGTATAGAGTGTAGAGTGTAGTGTGTAGCGTGTAGGGTATAGAGTGTAGGGTATAGAGTGTAGGGTATAGAGTGTACAGTGTAGGGTATAGAGTGTAGGGTATAGAGTGTAGAGTGTAGGGTATAGAGTGTAGGGTATAGAGTGTAGGGTATAGAGTGTATGGAATAGAGTTTAGAGTGTAGAGTGTAGGGTATAGAGTGTAGGGTATAGAGTGTATGGTATAGAGTGTAGGGTATAGAGTGTGGGGTATAGAGTGTAGGGTATAGAGTGTAGCGTGTAGGGATTAGAGTGTAGGGTATAGAGTGTAGGATATAGAGTGTATGGAATAGAGTGTAGGGTATAGAGTGAAGAGTGTAGGGTATAGAGTGTAGGGTATAGAGCTTAGGGTGTAGGGTATAGAGTGTAGGGTATAGAGTGTAGGGTATAGAGTGTATGGTATAGAGTGTAGGGTGTAGAGTGTAGGGTATAGAGTGTAGAGTATAGAGTATAGAGTGTAGGGTATAGAGTGTAGGGTATAGAGTGTAAAGTGTAGAGTGTAGATTATAGAGTGTAGGGTGTAGGGTATAGAGTGTAGGGTATAGAACGTAGGGTGTAGGGTATAGAGTGTAGGGTATAGAGTGTAGGGTATAGATTGTAGAGTGTAGAGTATAGTGTGTATGGTATAGAGTGTAGGGTGTAGAGTTTAGGGTATAGAGTGTAGGGTATAGGGTGTAGGTTATAGAGTGTAGGGTATAGAGTGTAGGGTATAGAGTATAGAGTGCAGGGTATAGAGTGTAGGGTATATAGTGTAGAGTATAGAGTGTAGGGTATAGAGTGTAGAGTGTAGGGTATAGAGTGTAGGGTATATAGTGTATATTGTAGGGTATAGAGTGTAGGGTATAGAGTGTAGAGTGTAGGGTATAGAGTGTAGGGTATAGTGTGTAGGGTATAGAGTGTAGGGTATAGGGTGTAGGTTATAGAGTGTAGGGTATAGAGTGTAGGGTATAGAGTATAGAGTGCAGGGTATAGAGTGTAGGGTATATAGTGTAGAGTATAGAGTATAGGGTATAGAGTGTAGGGTGTAGAGTGTAGAGTGTAGGGTATAGAGTGTACGGTATAGAGTGTAGGGTGTAGAGTGTAGGGTATAGAGTGTTGGGCTATAGAGTGTAGGGTATAGAGTGTAGGGTATAGAGTGTAGGGTATAGAGTGTAGGGTATAGAGTGTAGGGTATAGAGTGTAGGGTATAGAGTGTAGAGTGTAGGGTATAGAGTGTAGAGTGTAGGGTATAGAGTGTAGGGTATAGAGTGTAGGGTATAGAGTGTAGGGTATAGAGTGTACAGTGTAGGGTATAGAGTGTAGGGTATAGAGTGTAGGGTATATAGTGTAGGGTATAGAGTGTAGAGTGTAGGGTATAGAGTGTAGGGTATAGAGTGTAGGGTATAGAGTGTATGGAATAGAGTTTAGAGTGTAGAGTGTAGGGTATAGAGTGTAGGGTATAGAGTGTATGGTGTAGAGTGTAGGGTATAGAGTGTGGGGTATAGAGTGTAGGGTATAGAGTGTAGAGTGTAGGGATTAGAGTGTAGGGTATAGAGTGTAGGATATAGAGTGTATGGAATAGAGTGTAGGGTATAGAGTGAAGAGTGTAGGGTATAGAGTATAGGGTATAGAGCTTAGGGTGTAGGTTATAGAGTGTAGGGTATAGAGTGTAGGGCATAGAGTGTATGGTATAGATTGTAGGGTGTAGAGTGTATAGTATAGAGTGTAGAGTGTAGGGTATAGAGTGTAGAGTGTGGGGTATAGAGTGTAGAGTGTAGGGTATAGAGTGTATGATATAGAGTGTAGGGTATAGAGTGTATGGTATAGATTGCAGGGTATAGAGTGTAGGGTATAGAGTGTAGAGTGTAGGGTATAGAGTTTAGGGTATAGAGTGTATGGTATAGAGTGTAGAGTGTAGGGTATAGAGTGTATAATGTAGGGTATAGAGTGTAGGGTATAGAGTGTAGGGTATAGAGTGTATGGTAAATAGTGTAGGGAATAGAGTGTAGAGTGTAGGGTATAGAGTGTATGGTATAGAGTGTAGGGTATAGAGTGTAGAGGGTAGAGTGTAGGGTATAGAGTGTAGGGTATAGAGTGTAGGGTATAGAGTGTAGGGTGTAGAGTGTAGGGTATAGAGTGTAGGGTATAGAGTGTAGAGTGTAGGGTATAAAGTGTAGGGTATAGAGTGTAGGGTGTAGATTCTAGGGTATAGAGTGTAGAGTGTAGGGTATAGAGTGTATGGTATAATGTGTAGGGTATAGAGTGTAGAGTGTAGGGTATAGAGTGTAGGGTATAGAGTATAGAGTGTAGGGTATAGAGTGTAGAGTGTAGGGTATAGAGTGTAGAGTGTAGGGTATAGAGTGTAGGGTATAGAGTGTATGGTATAGAGTGTAGGGTATAGAGTGTAGGGTATAGAGTGTAGAGTGTAGGGATTAGAGTGTAGGGTATAGAGTGTAGAGTGTAGGGTATAGAGTGTAGGGTATAGAGTGTACGGTATAGAGTGTTGGGCTATAGAGTGTAGGGTATAGAGTGTAGGGTATAGAGTGTAGGGTATAGAGTGTAGGGTATACAGTGTAGGGTATAAAGTGTAGAGTGTAGGGTATAGAGTGTAGGGTATAGAGTGTAGGGTATAGAGTGTAGGGTATTGAGTGTAGAGTGTAGGGTATAGAGTGTAGAGTTTAGGGTATAGAGTGTAGGGTATAGAGTCTAGGGTTTAGAGTGTATGGTATAGAGTGTAGAGTGTAGGGTATAGAGTGTAGGGTATAGAGTGTAGGGTATAGAGTGTATGGTATAGAGTGTACGGTATAGAGTGTAGAGTGTAGGGTATAGAGTGTAGGGTATAAAGTGTAGGGTATAGATTGTAAGGTATAGAGTGTAGAATGTAGGGTATAGAGTCTAGGGGATAGAGTGTATGGTGTAGAGTGTAGGGTATAGAGTGTAGGGTTTAGAGTGTAGGGTATAGAGTGTAGGGTATAGAGTGTAGAGTGTAGGGTATAGAGTGTATGGTATAGAGTGAAGGGTATAGAGTGTAGGGTATAGAGTGTAGGGTATAGAGTGTAGGATATAGAGTGTAGAGTGTAGGGTATAGAGTTTAGGGTATAGAGTGTATGGTATAGAGTGTAGAGTGTAGGGTATAGAGTGTATAGTGTAGGGTATAGAGTGTAGGGTATAGAGTGTAGGGTATAGAGTGTATGGTATAGAGTGTAGGGAATAGAGTGTAGAGTGTAGGGTATAGAGTGTATGGTATAGAGTGTAGGGTATAGAGTGTAGAGTATAGAGTGTAGGGTATAGAGTGTAGGGTATAGAGTGTAGGGTATAGAATGTATGGTATAGAGTGTAGGGAATAGAGTGTAGAGTGTAGGGTATAGAGTGTATGGTGTAGAGTGTAGGGTATAGAGTGTATAGTGTAGGGTTTAGAGTGCAGGGTATAGAGTGTATGGAATAGAGTGTATGAAATATAGTGTACGGTATAGAGTGTAGAGTGTAGGGTATAGAGTGTAGGGTATAGAGCGTAGGGTGTAGGGTATAGATTGTAGGGTATAGAGTGTAGAGTGTAGGGTATAGAGTGCATGGTATAGAGTGTAGGGTGTAGAGTGTATGGTATAGAGTGTACAGTATAGAGTGTATGGTATAGAGTGTAGAGTGTAGGGTATAGAGAGTATGGTATAGAGTGTAGGGTGTAGAGTGTATAGTATAGAGTGTAGGGTACAGAGTGTAGAGTGTAGGGTATAGAGTGTAGGGTATAGAGTGTAGGGTATAGAGCGTATGGTATAGAGTGTACGGTATAGAGTGTATGATATAGAGTGTATGGTATATAGTGTAGGGTATAGAGTGTTTGGTATAGAGTGTAAGGTATAGAGTGTAGAGAGTAGGGTATAGATTTTAGAGTGTAGAGTGTAGGGTATAGAGTGTAGGGTATAGAGTGTAGAATGTAGGGATTAGAGTGTAGGGTATAGAGTGTAGGGTATAGAGTGTAGAGTGTAGGGTATGGAGTGTAGAGTATAGAGTGTAGGGTATAGAGTGTAGGGTATAGAGTGTAAAGTGTAGAGTGTAGAGTATAGAGTGTAGAGTGTAGGGTATAGAGTGTAGGGTATAGAACGTAGGGTGTAGGGTATAGAGTGTAGGGTATAGAGTGTAGGGTATAGATTGTAGAGTGTAGAGTATAGTGTGTATGGTATAGAGTGTAGGGTGTAGAGTTTAGGGTATAGAGTGTAGGGTATAGGGTGTAGGTTATAGAGTGTAGGGTATAGAGTGTAGGGTATAGAGTATAGAGTGCAGGGTATAGAGTGTAGGGTATATAGTGTAGAGTATAGAGTGTAGGGTATAGAGTGTAGAGTGTAGGGTATAGAGTGTAGAGTATATAGTGTATATTGAAGGGTATAGAGTGTAGGGTATAGAGTGTATGGTATAGAGTGTAGGGTATAGAGTGTAGAGTGTAGGGTATAGAGTGTACGGTATAGTGTGTAGGGTATAGAGTGTAGGGTATAGGGTGTAGGTTATAGAGTGTAGGGTATAGAGTGTAGGGTATAGAGTATAGAGTGCAGGGTATAGAGTGTAGGGTATATAGTGTAGAGTATAGAGTGTAGGGTATAGAGTGTAGAGTGTAGAGTGTAGGGTATAGAGTGTAAGGTATAGAGTGTAGGGTATAGAGTGTAGAGTGTAGGGTATAGAGTGTAGGGTATAGAGTGTAGAGTGTAGGGTATAGAGTGTAGAGTGTAGGGTATAGAGTGTAGGGTATAGAGTGTAGGGTATAGAGTGTAGGGTATAGAGTGTACAGTGTAGGGTATAGAGTGTAGGGTATAGAGTGTAGGGTATATAGTGTAGGGTATAGAGTGTAGAGTGTGTGTAGGGTATAGAGTGTAGAGTGTAGGGTATAGAGTGTAAGGTATAGAATGTAGGGTATAGAGTGTAGAGTGTAGGGTATAGAGTGTAGGGTATAGAGTGTAGAGTGTAGGGTATAGAGTGTAGAGTGTAGGGTATAGAGTGTAGGGTATAGAGTGTAGGGTATAGAGTGTAGGGTATAGAGTGTACAGTGTAGGGTATAGAGTGTAGGGTATAGAGTGTAGGGTATAGAGTGTAGGGTATATAGTGTATATTGTAGGGTATAGAGTGTAGGGTATAGAGTGTATGGTATAGAGTGTAGGGTATAGAGTGTAGAGTGTAGGGTATAGAGTGTAGGGTATAGTGTGTAGGGTATAGAGTGTAGGGTATAGGGTGTAGGTTATAGAGTGTAGGGTATAGAGTGTAGGGTATAGAGTATAGAGTGCAGGGTATAGAGTGTAGGGTATATAGTGTAGAGTATAGAGTGTAGGGTATAGAGTGTAGGGTATAGAGTGTAGAGTGTAGGGTATAGAGTGTAGGGTATAGAATGTAGAGTGTATGGTATAGAGTGTAGAGTGTAGGGTATAGAGTGTAGGGTATAGAGTGTAGGGTATAGAGTGTAGGGTATAGAGTGTACAGTGTAGGGTATAGAGTGTAGGGTATAGAGTGTAGGGTATATAGTGTAGGGTATAGAGTGTAGAGTGTAGGGTATAGAGTGTAGGGTATAGAGTGTATGGAATAGAGTTTAGAGTGTAGAGTGTAGGGTATAGAGTGTAGGGTATAGAGTGTATGGTATAGAGTGTAGGGTATAGAGTGTGGGGTATAGAGTGTAGGGTATAGAGTGTAGAGTGTAGGGATTAGAGTGTAGGGTATAGAGTGTAGGATATAGAGTGTAGAGTGTAGGGTATAGAGTGTAGGGTATAGAGTGTAGGGTGTAGAGTGTATGGTATAGAGTGTAGGGTATAGTGTGTAGAGTGTAGGGTATAGAGTGTAGGGTATAGAGTGTAGAGTGTAGGGTATAGAGTAGAGTATAGAGTGTAGGGTATAGAGTGTAGGGTATAGAGTGTAAAGTGTAGAGTATAGAGTGTAGAGTGTAGGGTATAGAACGTAGGGTGTAGGGTATAGAGTGTAGGGTATAGATTGTAGAGTGTAGAGTATAGTGTGTATGGTATAGAGTGTAGGGTGTAGAGTTTAGGGTATAGAGTGTAGGGTATAGGGTGTAGGTTATAGAGTGTAGGGTATAGAGTGTAGGGTATAGAGTATAGAGTGCAGGGTATAGAGTGTAGGGTATATAGTGTAGAGTATAGAGTGTAGGGTATAGAGTGTAGAGTGTAGGGTATAGAGTGTAGGGTATATAGTGTATATTGTAGGGTATAGAGTGTAGGGTATAGAGTGTATGGTATAGAGTGTAGGGTATAGAGTGTAGAGTGTAGGGTATAGAGTGTAGGGTATAGTGTGTAGGGTATAGAGTGTAGGGTATAGGGTGTATGTTATAGAGTGTAGGGTATAGAGTGTAGGGTATAGAGTATAGAGTGCAGGGTATAGAGTGTAGGGTATATAGTGCAGAGTATAGAGTGTAGGGTATAGAGTGTAGGGTGTAGAGTGTAGAGTGTAGGGTATAGAGTGTACGGTATAGAGTGTAGGGTATAGAGTGTAGAGTGTAGGGTATAGAGTGTAGAGTGTAGTGTGTAGAGTGTAGGGTATAGAGTGTAGGGTATAGAGTGTAGGGTATAGAGTGTACAGTGTAGGGTATAGAGTGTAGGGTATAGAGTGTAGGGTATAGAGTGTAGGGTATAGAGTGTAGAGTGTAGGGTATAGAGTGTAGGGTATAGAGTGTAGGGTATAGAGTGTATGGAATAGAGTTTAGAGTGTAGAGTGTAGGGTATAGAGTGTAGGGTATAGAGTGTATGGTATAGAGTGTAGGGTATAGAGTGTGGGGTATAGAGTGTAGGGTATAGAGTGTAGCGTGTAGGGATTAGAGTGTAGGGTATAGAGTGTAGGATATAGAGTGTATGGAATAGAGTGTAGGGTATAGAGTGAAGAGTGTAGGGTATAGAGTGTAGGGTATAGAGATTAGGGTGTAGGGTATAGAGTGTAGGGTATAGAGTGTAGGGTATAGAGTGTATGGTATAGAGTGTAGGGTGTAGAGTGTAGGGTATAGAGTGTAGAGTATAGAGTATAGAGTGTAGGGTATAGAGTGTAGGGTATAGAGTGTAAAGTGTAGAGTGTAGATTATAGAGTGTAGGGTGTAGGGTATAGAGTGTAGGGTATAGAACGTAGGGTGTAGGGTATAGAGTGTAGGGTATAGAGTGTAGGGTATAGATTGTAGAGTGTAGAGTATAGTGTGTATGGTATAGAGTGTAGGGTGTAGAGTTTAGGGTATAGAGTGTAGGGTATAGGGTGTAGGTTATAGAGTGTAGGGTATAGAGTGTAGGGTATAGAGTATAGAGTGCAGGGTATAGAGTGTAGGATATAGAGTGTATGGAATAGAGTGTAGGGTATAGAGTGAAGAGTGTAGGGTATAGAGTGTAGGGTATAGAGATTAGGGTGTAGGGTATAGAGTGTAGGGTATAGAGTGTAGGGTATAGAGTGTATGGTATAGAGTGTAGGGTGTAGAGTGTAGGGTATAGAGTGTAGAGTATAGAGTATAGAGTGTAGGGTATAGAGTGTAGGGTATAGAGTGTAAAGTGTAGAGTGTAGATTATAGAGTGTAGGGTGTAGGGTATAGAGTGTAGGGTATAGAACGTAGGGTGTAGGGTATAGAGTGTAGGGTATAGAGTGTAGGGTATAGATTGTAGAGTGTAGAGTATAGTGTGTATGGTATAGAGTGTAGGGTGTAGAGTTTAGGGTATAGAGTGTAGGGTATAGGGTGTAGGTTATAGAGTGTAGGGTATAGAGTGTAGGGTATAGAGTATAGAGTGCAGGGTATAGAGTGTAGGGTATATAGTGTAGAGTATAGAGTGTAGGGTATAGAGTGTAGAGTGTAGGGTATAGAGTGTAGGGTATATAGTGTATATTGTAGGGTATAGAGTGTAGGGTGTAGAGTGTAGGGTATAGAGTGTAGGGTATAGTGTGTAGGGTATAGAGTGTAGGGTATAGGGTGTAGGTTATAGAGTGTAGGGTATAGAGTGTAGGGTATAGAGTATAGAGTGCAGGGTATAGAGTGTAGGGTATATAGTGTAGAGTATAGAGTATAGGGTATAGAGTGTAGGGTGTAGAGTGTAGAGTGTAGGGTATAGAGTGTACGGTATAGAGTGTAGGGTGTAGAGTGTAGGGTATAGAGTGTAGGGTATAGAGTGTAGAGTGTAGGGTATAGAGTGTAGAGTGTAGGGAATAGAGTGTAGGGTATAGAGTGTAGCGTATAGAGTGTAGGGTATAGAGTGTACAGTGTAGGGTATAGAGTGTAGGGTATAGAGTGTAGGGTATATAGTGTAGGGTATAGAGTGTAGAGTGTAGGGTATAGAGTGTAGGGTATAGAGTGTAGGGTATAGAGTGTATGGAATAGAGTTTAGAGTGTAGAGTGTAGGGTATAGAGTGTAGGGTATAGAGTGTATGGTGTAGAGTGTAGGGTATAGAGTGTGGGGTATAGAGTGTAGGGTATAGAGTGTAGAGTGTAGGGATTAGAGTGTAGGGTATAGAGTGTAGGATATAGAGTGTATGGAATAGAGTGTAGGGTATAGAGTGAAGAGTGTAGGGTATAGAGTGTAGGGTATAGAGCTTAGGGTGTAGGTTATAGAGTGTAGGGTATAGAGTGTAGGGCATAGAGTGTATGGTATAGAGTGTAGGGTGTAGAGTGTATAGTATAGAGTGTAGAGTGTAGGGTATAGAGTGTAGAGTGTGGGGTATAGAGTGTAGAGTGTAGGGTATAGAGTGTATGATATAGAGTGTAGGGTATAGAGTGTATGGTATAGATTGCAGGGTATAGAGTGTAGGGTATAGAGTGTAGGGTGTAGAGTGTAGGGTACAGAGTGTAGGGTATAGAGTGTATGGTATAGAGTGTATGGTATAGATTGTAGGGTATAGAGTGTAGGGTATAGAGTGTAGAGTATATAGTGTAGGGTATAGAGTGTAGAGTGTAGGGTATAGAGTGTAGGGTATAGAGTGTAGGGTATAGAGTGTATGGAATAGAGTTTAGAGTGTAGAGTGTAGGGTATAGAGTGTAGGGTATAGAGTGTATGGTGTAGAGTGTAGGGTATAGAGTGTGGGGTATAGAGTGTAGGGTATAGAGTGTAGAGTGTAGGGATTAGAGTGTAGGGTATAGAGTGTAGGATATAGAGTGTATGGAATAGAGTGTAGGGTATAGAGTGAAGAGTGTAGGGTATAGAGTGTAGGGTATAGAGCTTAGGGTGTAGGTTATAGAGTGTAGGGTATAGAGTGTAGGGCATAGAGTGTATGGTATAGAGTGTAGGGTGTAGAGTGTATAGTATAGAGTGTAGAGTGTAGGGTATAGAGTGTAGAGTGTGGGGTATAGAGTGTAGAGTGTAGGGTATAGAGTGTATGATATAGAGTGTAGGGTATAGAGTGTATGGTATAGATTGCAGGGTATAGAGTGTAGGGTATAGAGTGTAGGGTGTAGAGTGTAGGGTACAGAGTGTAGGGTATAGAGTGTATGGTATAGAGTGTATGGTATAGATTGTAGGGTATAGAGTGTAGGGTATAGAGTGTAGAGTGTAGGGTATAGAGTGTAGAAAGTAGGGTATAGTGTGTAGGGTATAGAGTGTAGAGTGTAGGGTATAGAGTGTAGGGTATAGAGTGTAGATTGTATGGTATAGAGTGTAGGGTATAGAGTGTATAGTGTAGGGTATAGAGTGTAGAGTGTAGGGTATAGAGTGTAGGGTATAGAGTGTTGGGATATAGAGTGTAGGGTATAGAGTGTAGGGTATAGAGTGTAGGGTATAGATTGTAGGGTATAGAGTGTAGGGTATAGAGTGTAGGGTATAGAGTATATAGTGTAGGGTATAGAGTGTAGGGTATAGAGCGTAGAGTGTAGGGTATAGAGTGTAGGGTATATAGTGTAGAGTATAGAGTGTAGGGTATAGAGTGTAGGGTGTAGAGTGTAGAGTGTAGGGTATAGAGTGTACGGTATAGAGTGTAGGGTATAGAGTGTAGAGTGTAGGGTATAGAGTGTAGGGTAGAGAGTGTAGGGTATAGAGTGTAGGGTATAGAGTGTAGGGTATAGAGTGTAGGGTATAGAGTGTAGGGTATAGAGTGTACAGTGTAGGGTATAGAGTGTAGGGTATAGAGTGTAGGGTATATAGTGTAGGGTATAGAGTGTAGAGTGTAGGGTATAGAGTGTAGGGTATAGAGTGTAGGGTATAGAGTGTGTGGAATAGAGTTTAAAGTGTAGAGTGTAGGGTATAGAGTGTAGGGTATAGAGTGTATGGTATAGAGTGTAGGGTATAGAGTGTGGGGTATAGAGTGTAGGGTATAGAGTGTAGAGTGTAGGGATTAGAGTGTAGGGTATAGAGTGTAGGATATAGAGTGTATGGAATAGAGTGTAGGGTATAGAGTGTAGAGTGTAGGGTATAGAGTGTAGGGTATAGAGTGTAGGGTGTAGAGTGTATGGTATAGAGTGTAGGGTATAGTGTGTAGAGTGTAGGGTATAGAGTGTAGGGTATAGAGTGTAGAGTGTAGGGTGTAGAGTATAGAGTGTAGGGTATAGAGTGTAGGGTATAGAGTGTAAAGTGTAGAGTATAGAGTGTAGAGTGTAGGGTATAGAACGTAGGGTGTAGGGTATAGAGTGTAGGGTATAGATTGTAGAGTGTAGAGTATAGTGTGTATGGTATAGAGTGTAGGGTGTAGAGTTTAGGGTATAGAGTGTAGGGTATAGGGTGTAGGTTATAGAGTGTAGGGTATAGAGTGTAGGGTATAGAGTATAGAGTGCAGGGTATAGAGTGTAGGGTATATAGTGTAGAGTATAGAGTGTAGGGTATAGAGTGTAGAGTGTAGGGTATAGAGTGTAGGGTATATAGTGTATATTGTAGGGTATAGAGTGTAGGGTATAGAGTGTATGGTATAGAGTGTAGGGTATAGAGTGTAGAGTGTAGGGTATAGAGTGTAGGGTATAGTGTGTAGGGTATAGAGTGTAGGGTATAGGGTGTATGTTATAGAGTGTAGGGTATAGAGTGTAGGGTATAGAGTATAGAGTGCAGGGTATAGAGTGTAGGGTATATAGTGCAGAGTATAGAGTGTAGGGTATAGAGTGTAGGGTGTAGAGTGTAGAGTGTAGGGTATAGAGTGTACGGTATAGAGTGTAGGGTATAGAGTGTAGAGTGTAGGGTATAGAGTGTAGAGTGTAGTGTGTAGCGTGTAGGGTATAGAGTGTAGGGTATAGAGTGTAGGGTATAGAGTGTACAGTGTAGGGTATAGAGTGTAGGGTATAGAGTGTAGAGTGTAGGGTATAGAGTGTAGGGTATAGAGTGTAGGGTATAGAGTGTATGGAATAGAGTTTAGAGTGTAGAGTGTAGGGTATAGAGTGTAGGGTATAGAGTGTATGGTATAGAGTGTAGGGTATAGAGTGTGGGGTATAGAGTGTAGGGTATAGAGTGTAGCGTGTAGGGATTAGAGTGTAGGGTATAGAGTGTAGGATATAGAGTGTATGGAATAGAGTGTAGGGTATAGAGTGAAGAGTGTAGGGTATAGAGTGTAGGGTATAGAGCTTAGGGTGTAGGGTATAGAGTGTAGGGTATAGAGTGTAGGGTATAGAGTGTATGGTATAGAGTGTAGGGTGTAGAGTGTAGGGTATAGAGTGTAGAGTATAGAGTATAGAGTGTAGGGTATAGAGTGTAGGGTATAGAGTGTAAAGTGTAGAGTGTAGATTATAGAGTGTAGGGTGTAGGGTATAGAGTGTAGGGTATAGAACGTAGGGTGTAGGGTATAGAGTGTAGGGTATAGAGTGTAGGGTATAGATTGTAGAGTGTAGAGTATAGTGTGTATGGTATAGAGTGTAGGGTGTAGAGTTTAGGGTATAGAGTGTAGGGTATAGGGTGTAGGTTATAGAGTGTAGGGTATAGAGTGTAGGGTATAGAGTATAGAGTGCAGGGTATAGAGTGTAGGGTATATAGTGTAGAGTATAGAGTGTAGGGTATAGAGTGTAGAGTGTAGGGTATAGAGTGTAGGGTATATAGTGTATATTGTAGGGTATAGAGTGTAGGGTATAGAGTGTAGAGTGTAGGGTATAGAGTGTAGGGTATAGTGTGTAGGGTATAGAGTGTAGGGTATAGGGTGTAGGTTATAGAGTGTAGGGTATAGAGTGTAGGGTATAGAGTATAGAGTGCAGGGTATAGAGTGTAGGGTATATAGTGTAGAGTATAGAGTATAGGGTATAGAGTGTAGGGTGTAGAGTGTAGAGTGTAGGGTATAGAGTGTACGGTATAGAGTGTAGGGTGTAGAGTGTAGGGTATAGAGTGTTGGGCTATAGAGTGTAGGGTATAGAGTGTAGGGTATAGAGTGTAGGGTATAGAGTGTAGAGTATACAGTGTAGGGTATAAAGTGTAGAGTGTAGGGTATAGAGTGTAGGGTATAGAGTGTAGGGTATAGAGTGTAGGGTATAGAGTGTAGGGTATAGAGTGTAGAGTGTAGGGTATAGAGTGTAGAGTGTAGGGTATAGAGTGTAGGGTATAGAGTGTAGGGTATAGAGTGTAGGGTATAGAGTGTACAGTGTAGGGTATAGAGTGTAGGGTATAGAGTGTAGGGTATATAGTGTAGGGTATAGAGTGTAGAGTGTAGGGTATAGAGTGTAGGGTATAGAGTGTAGGGTATAGAGTGTATGGAATAGAGTTTAGAGTGTAGAGTGTAGGGTATAGAGTGTAGGGTATAGAGTGTATGGTGTAGAGTGTAGGGTATAGAGTGTGGGGTATAGAGTGTAGGGTATAGAGTGTAGAGTGTAGGGATTAGAGTGTAGGGTATAGAGTGTAGGATATAGAGTGTATGGAATAGAGTGTAGGGTATAGAGTGAAGAGTGTAGGGTATAGAGTATAGGGTATAGAGCTTAGGGTGTAGGTTATAGAGTGTAGGGTATAGAGTGTAGGGCATAGAGTGTATGGTATAGAGTGTAGGGTGTAGAGTGTATAGTATAGAGTGTAGAGTGTAGGGTATAGAGTGTAGAGTGTGGGGTATAGAGTGTAGAGTGTAGGGTATAGAGTGTATGATATAGAGTGTAGGGTATAGAGTGTATGGTATAGATTGCAGGGTATAGAGTGTAGGGTATAGAGTGTAGAGTGTAGGGTATAGAGTTTAGGGTATAGAGTGTATGGTATAGAGTGTAGAGTGTAGGGTATAGAGTGTATAATGTAGGGTATAGAGTGTAGGGTATAGAGTGTAGGGTATAGAGTGTATGGTAAATAGTGTAGGGAATAGAGTGTAGAGTGTAGGGTATAGAGTGTATGGTATAGAGTGTAGGGTATAGAGTGTAGAGGGTAGAGTGTAGGGTATAGAGTGTAGGGTATAGAGTGTAGGGTATAGAGTGTAGGGTGTAGAGTGTAGGGTATAGAGTGTAGGGTATAGAGTGTAGAGTGTAGGGTATAAAGTGTAGGGTATAGAGTGTAGGGTGTAGATTCTAGGGTATAGAGTGTAGAGTGTAGGGTATAGAGTGTATGGTATAATGTGTAGGGTATAGAGTGTAGAGTGTAGGGTATAGAGTGTAGGGTATAGAGTATAGAGTGTAGGGTATAGAGTGTAGAGTGTAGGGTATAGAGTGTAGAGTGTAGGGTATAGAGTGTAGGGTATAGAGTGTATGGTATAGAGTGTAGGGTATAGAGTGTAGGGTATAGAGTGTAGAGTGTAGGGATTAGAGTGTAGGGTATAGAGTGTAGAGTGTAGGGTATAGAGTGTAGGGTATAGAGTGTACGGTATAGAGTGTTGGGCTATAGAGTGTAGGGTATAGAGTGTAGGGTATAGAGTGTAGGGTATAGAGTGTAGGGTATACAGTGTAGGGTATAAAGTGTAGAGTGTAGGGTATAGAGTGTAGGGTATAGAGTGTAGGGTATAGAGTGTAGGGTATTGAGTGTAGAGTGTAGGGTATAGAGTGTAGAGTTTAGGGTATAGAGTGTAGGGTATAGAGTCTAGGGTTTAGAGTGTATGGTATAGAGTGTAGAGTGTAGGGTATAGAGTGTAGGGTATAGAGTGTAGGGTATAGAGTGTATGGTATAGAGTGTACGGTATAGAGTGTAGAGTGTAGGGTATAGAGTGTAGGGTATAAAGTGTAGGGTATAGATTGTAAGGTATAGAGTGTAGAATGTAGGGTATAGAGTCTAGGGGATAGAGTGTATGGTGTAGAGTGTAGGGTATAGAGTGTAGGGTTTAGAGTGTAGGGTATAGAGTGTAGGGTATAGAGTGTAGAGTGTAGGGTATAGAGTGTATGGTATAGAGTGAAGGGTATAGAGTGTAGGGTATAGAGTGTAGGGTATAGAGTGTAGGATATAGAGTGTAGAGTGTAGGGTATAGAGTTTAGGGTATAGAGTGTATGGTATAGAGTGTAGAGTGTAGGGTATAGAGTGTATAGTGTAGGGTATAGAGTGTAGGGTATAGAGTGTAGGGTATAGAGTGTATGGTATAGAGTGTAGGGAATAGAGTGTAGAGTGTAGGGTATAGAGTGTATGGTATAGAGTGTAGGGTATAGAGTGTAGAGTATAGAGTGTAGGGTATAGAGTGTAGGGTATAGAGTGTAGGGTATAGAATGTATGGTATAGAGTGTAGGGAATAGAGTGTAGAGTGTAGGGTATAGAGTGTATGGTGTAGAGTGTAGGGTATAGAGTGTATAGTGTAGGGTTTAGAGTGCAGGGTATAGAGTGTATGGAATAGAGTGTATGAAATATAGTGTACGGTATAGAGTGTAGAGTGTAGGGTATAGAGTGTAGGGTATAGAGCGTAGGGTGTAGGGTATAGATTGTAGGGTATAGAGTGTAGAGTGTAGGGTATAGAGTGCATGGTATAGAGTGTAGGGTGTAGAGTGTATGGTATAGAGTGTACAGTATAGAGTGTATGGTATAGAGTGTAGAGTGTAGGGTATAGAGAGTATGGTATAGAGTGTAGGGTGTAGAGTGTATAGTATAGAGTGTAGGGTACAGAGTGTAGAGTGTAGGGTATAGAGTGTAGGGTATAGAGTGTAGGGTATAGAGCGTATGGTATAGAGTGTACGGTATAGAGTGTATGATATAGAGTGTATGGTATATAGTGTAGGGTATAGAGTGTTTGGTATAGAGTGTAAGGTATAGAGTGTAGAGAGTAGGGTATAGATTTTAGAGTGTAGAGTGTAGGGTATAGAGTGTAGGGTATAGAGTGTAGAATGTAGGGATTAGAGTGTAGGGTATAGAGTGTAGGGTATAGAGTGTAGAGTGTAGGGTATGGAGTGTAGAGTATAGAGTGTAGGGTATAGAGTGTAGGGTATAGAGTGTAAAGTGTAGAGTGTAGAGTATAGAGTGTAGAGTGTAGGGTATAGAGTGTAGGGTATAGAACGTAGGGTGTAGGGTATAGAGTGTAGGGTATAGAGTGTAGGGTATAGATTGTAGAGTGTAGAGTATAGTGTGTATGGTATAGAGTGTAGGGTGTAGAGTTTAGGGTATAGAGTGTAGGGTATAGGGTGTAGGTTATAGAGTGTAGGGTATAGAGTGTAGGGTATAGAGTATAGAGTGCAGGGTATAGAGTGTAGGGTATATAGTGTAGAGTATAGAGTGTAGGGTATAGAGTGTAGAGTGTAGGGTATAGAGTGTAGAGTATATAGTGTATATTGAAGGGTATAGAGTGTAGGGTATAGAGTGTATGGTATAGAGTGTAGGGTATAGAGTGTAGAGTGTAGGGTATAGAGTGTACGGTATAGTGTGTAGGGTATAGAGTGTAGGGTATAGGGTGTAGGTTATAGAGTGTAGGGTATAGAGTGTAGGGTATAGAGTATAGAGTGCAGGGTATAGAGTGTAGGGTATATAGTGTAGAGTATAGAGTGTAGGGTATAGAGTGTAGAGTGTAGAGTGTAGGGTATAGAGTGTAAGGTATAGAGTGTAGGGTATAGAGTGTAGAGTGTAGGGTATAGAGTGTAGGGTATAGAGTGTAGAGTGTAGGGTATAGAGTGTAGAGTGTAGGGTATAGAGTGTAGGGTATAGAGTGTAGGGTATAGAGTGTAGGGTATAGAGTGTACAGTGTAGGGTATAGAGTGTAGGGTATAGAGTGTAGGGTATATAGTGTAGGGTATAGAGTGTAGAGTGTGTGTAGGGTATAGAGTGTAGAGTGTAGGGTATAGAGTGTAAGGTATAGAATGTAGGGTATAGAGTGTAGAGTGTAGGGTATAGAGTGTAGGGTATAGAGTGTAGAGTGTAGGGTATAGAGTGTAGAGTGTAGGGTATAGAGTGTAGGGTATAGAGTGTAGGGTATAGAGTGTAGGGTATAGAGTGTACAGTGTAGGGTATAGAGTGTAGGGTATAGAGTGTAGGGTATAGAGTGTAGGGTATATAGTGTATATTGTAGGGTATAGAGTGTAGGGTATAGAGTGTATGGTATAGAGTGTAGGGTATAGAGTGTAGAGTGTAGGGTATAGAGTGTAGGGTATAGTGTGTAGGGTATAGAGTGTAGGGTATAGGGTGTAGGTTATAGAGTGTAGGGTATAGAGTGTAGGGTATAGAGTATAGAGTGCAGGGTATAGAGTGTAGGGTATATAGTGTAGAGTATAGAGTGTAGGGTATAGAGTGTAGGGTATAGAGTGTAGAGTGTAGGGTATAGAGTGTAGGGTATAGAATGTAGAGTGTATGGTATAGAGTGTAGAGTGTAGGGTATAGAGTGTAGGGTATAGAGTGTAGGGTATAGAGTGTAGGGTATAGAGTGTACAGTGTAGGGTATAGAGTGTAGGGTATAGAGTGTAGGGTATATAGTGTAGGGTATAGAGTGTAGAGTGTAGGGTATAGAGTGTAGGGTATAGAGTGTATGGAATAGAGTTTAGAGTGTAGAGTGTAGGGTATAGAGTGTAGGGTATAGAGTGTATGGTATAGAGTGTAGGGTATAGAGTGTGGGGTATAGAGTGTAGGGTATAGAGTGTAGAGTGTAGGGATTAGAGTGTAGGGTATAGAGTGTAGGATATAGAGTGTAGAGTGTAGGGTATAGAGTGTAGGGTATAGAGTGTAGGGTGTAGAGTGTATGGTATAGAGTGTAGGGTATAGTGTGTAGAGTGTAGGGTATAGAGTGTAGGGTATAGAGTGTAGAGTGTAGGGTATAGAGTAGAGTATAGAGTGTAGGGTATAGAGTGTAGGGTATAGAGTGTAAAGTGTAGAGTATAGAGTGTAGAGTGTAGGGTATAGAACGTAGGGTGTAGGGTATAGAGTGTAGGGTATAGATTGTAGAGTGTAGAGTATAGTGTGTATGGTATAGAGTGTAGGGTGTAGAGTTTAGGGTATAGAGTGTAGGGTATAGGGTGTAGGTTATAGAGTGTAGGGTATAGAGTGTAGGGTATAGAGTATAGAGTGCAGGGTATAGAGTGTAGGGTATATAGTGTAGAGTATAGAGTGTAGGGTATAGAGTGTAGAGTGTAGGGTATAGAGTGTAGGGTATATAGTGTATATTGTAGGGTATAGAGTGTAGGGTATAGAGTGTATGGTATAGAGTGTAGGGTATAGAGTGTAGAGTGTAGGGTATAGAGTGTAGGGTATAGTGTGTAGGGTATAGAGTGTAGGGTATAGGGTGTATGTTATAGAGTGTAGGGTATAGAGTGTAGGGTATAGAGTATAGAGTGCAGGGTATAGAGTGTAGGGTATATAGTGCAGAGTATAGAGTGTAGGGTATAGAGTGTAGGGTGTAGAGTGTAGAGTGTAGGGTATAGAGTGTACGGTATAGAGTGTAGGGTATAGAGTGTAGAGTGTAGGGTATAGAGTGTAGAGTGTAGTGTGTAGAGTGTAGGGTATAGAGTGTAGGGTATAGAGTGTAGGGTATAGAGTGTACAGTGTAGGGTATAGAGTGTAGGGTATAGAGTGTAGGGTATAGAGTGTAGGGTATAGAGTGTAGAGTGTAGGGTATAGAGTGTAGGGTATAGAGTGTAGGGTATAGAGTGTATGGAATAGAGTTTAGAGTGTAGAGTGTAGGGTATAGAGTGTAGGGTATAGAGTGTATGGTATAGAGTGTAGGGTATAGAGTGTGGGGTATAGAGTGTAGGGTATAGAGTGTAGCGTGTAGGGATTAGAGTGTAGGGTATAGAGTGTAGGATATAGAGTGTATGGAATAGAGTGTAGGGTATAGAGTGAAGAGTGTAGGGTATAGAGTGTAGGGTATAGAGATTAGGGTGTAGGGTATAGAGTGTAGGGTATAGAGTGTAGGGTATAGAGTGTATGGTATAGAGTGTAGGGTGTAGAGTGTAGGGTATAGAGTGTAGAGTATAGAGTATAGAGTGTAGGGTATAGAGTGTAGGGTATAGAGTGTAAAGTGTAGAGTGTAGATTATAGAGTGTAGGGTGTAGGGTATAGAGTGTAGGGTATAGAACGTAGGGTGTAGGGTATAGAGTGTAGGGTATAGAGTGTAGGGTATAGATTGTAGAGTGTAGAGTATAGTGTGTATGGTATAGAGTGTAGGGTGTAGAGTTTAGGGTATAGAGTGTAGGGTATAGGGTGTAGGTTATAGAGTGTAGGGTATAGAGTGTAGGGTATAGAGTATAGAGTGCAGGGTATAGAGTGTAGGGTATATAGTGTAGAGTATAGAGTGTAGGGTATAGAGTGTAGAGTGTAGGGTATAGAGTGTAGGGTATATAGTGTATATTGTAGGGTATAGAGTGTAGGGTGTAGAGTGTAGGGTATAGAGTGTAGGGTATAGTGTGTAGGGTATAGAGTGTAGGGTATAGGGTGTAGGTTATAGAGTGTAGGGTATAGAGTGTAGGGTATAGAGTATAGAGTGCAGGGTATAGAGTGTAGGGTATATAGTGTAGAGTATAGAGTATAGGGTATAGAGTGTAGGGTGTAGAGTGTAGAGTGTAGGGTATAGAGTGTACGGTATAGAGTGTAGGGTGTAGAGTGTAGGGTATAGAGTGTAGGGTATAGAGTGTAGAGTGTAGGGTATAGAGTGTAGAGTGTAGGGAATAGAGTGTAGGGTATAGAGTGTAGCGTATAGAGTGTAGGGTATAGAGTGTACAGTGTAGGGTATAGAGTGTAGGGTATAGAGTGTAGGGTATATAGTGTAGGGTATAGAGTGTAGAGTGTAGGGTATAGAGTGTAGGGTATAGAGTGTAGGGTATAGAGTGTATGGAATAGAGTTTAGAGTGTAGAGTGTAGGGTATAGAGTGTAGGGTATAGAGTGTATGGTGTAGAGTGTAGGGTATAGAGTGTGGGGTATAGAGTGTAGGGTATAGAGTGTAGAGTGTAGGGATTAGAGTGTAGGGTATAGAGTGTAGGATATAGAGTGTATGGAATAGAGTGTAGGGTATAGAGTGAAGAGTGTAGGGTATAGAGTGTAGGGTATAGAGCTTAGGGTGTAGGTTATAGAGTGTAGGGTATAGAGTGTAGGGCATAGAGTGTATGGTATAGAGTGTAGGGTGTAGAGTGTATAGTATAGAGTGTAGAGTGTAGGGTATAGAGTGTAGAGTGTGGGGTATAGAGTGTAGAGTGTAGGGTATAGAGTGTATGATATAGAGTGTAGGGTATAGAGTGTATGGTATAGATTGCAGGGTATAGAGTGTAGGGTATAGAGTGTAGGGTGTAGAGTGTAGGGTACAGAGTGTAGGGTATAGAGTGTATGGTATAGAGTGTATGGTATAGATTGTAGGGTATAGAGTGTAGGGTATAGAGTGTAGAGTATATAGTGTAGGGTATAGAGTGTAGAGTGTAGGGTATAGAGTGTAGGGTATA
Source organism: Ranitomeya imitator (assembly GCF_032444005.1). Taxonomy (NCBI): domain Eukaryota; kingdom Metazoa; phylum Chordata; class Amphibia; order Anura; family Dendrobatidae; genus Ranitomeya; species Ranitomeya imitator. The sequence goes on from NW_027194095.1 coordinate 371,465, forward strand.
GAGTGTAGGGTATAGAGTGTATGGAATAGAGTTTAGAGTGTAGAGTGTAGGGTATAGAGTGTAGGGTATAGAGTGTATGGTGTAGAGTGTAGGGTATAGAGTGTGGGGTATAGAGTGTAGGGTATAGAGTGTAGAGTGTAGGGATTAGAGTGTAGGGTATAGAGTGTAGGATATAGAGTGTATGGAATAGAGTGTAGGGTATAGAGTGAAGAGTGTAGGGTATAGAGTGTAGGGTATAGAGCTTAGGGTGTAGGTTATAGAGTGTAGGGTATAGAGTGTAGGGCATAGAGTGTATGGTATAGAGTGTAGGGTGTAGAGTGTATAGTATAGAGTGTAGAGTGTAGGGTATAGAGTGTAGAGTGTGGGGTATAGAGTGTAGAGTGTAGGGTATAGAGTGTATGATATAGAGTGTAGGGTATAGAGTGTATGGTATAGATTGCAGGGTATAGAGTGTAGGGTATAGAGTGTAGGGTGTAGAGTGTAGGGTACAGAGTGTAGGGTATAGAGTGTATGGTATAGAGTGTATGGTATAGATTGTAGGGTATAGAGTGTAGGGTATAGAGTGTAGAGTGTAGGGTATAGAGTGTAGAAAGTAGGGTATAGTGTGTAGGGTATAGAGTGTAGAGTGTAGGGTATAGAGTGTAGGGTATAGAGTGTAGATTGTATGGTATAGAGTGTAGGGTATAGAGTGTATAGTGTAGGGTATAGAGTGTAGAGTGTAGGGTATAGAGTGTAGGGTATAGAGTGTTGGGATATAGAGTGTAGGGTATAGAGTGTAGGGTATAGAGTGTAGGGTATAGATTGTAGGGTATAGAGTGTAGGGTATAGAGTGTAGGGTATAGAGTATATAGTGTAGGGTATAGAGTGTAGGGTATAGAGCGTAGAGTGTAGGGTATAGAGTGTAGGGTATATAGTGTAGAGTATAGAGTGTAGGGTATAGAGTGTAGGGTGTAGAGTGTAGAGTGTAGGGTATAGAGTGTACGGTATAGAGTGTAGGGTATAGAGTGTAGAGTGTAGGGTATAGAGTGTAGGGTAGAGAGTGTAGGGTATAGAGTGTAGGGTATAGAGTGTAGGGTATAGAGTGTAGGGTATAGAGTGTAGGGTATAGAGTGTACAGTGTAGGGTATAGAGTGTAGGGTATAGAGTGTAGGGTATATAGTGTAGGGTATAGAGTGTAGAGTGTAGGGTATAGAGTGTAGGGTATAGAGTGTAGGGTATAGAGTGTGTGGAATAGAGTTTAAAGTGTAGAGTGTAGGGTATAGAGTGTAGGGTATAGAGTGTATGGTATAGAGTGTAGGGTATAGAGTGTGGGGTATAGAGTGTAGGGTATAGAGTGTAGAGTGTAGGGATTAGAGTGTAGGGTATAGAGTGTAGGATATAGAGTGTATGGAATAGAGTGTAGGGTATAGAGTGAAGAGTGTAGGGTATAGAGTATAGGGTATAGAGCTTAGGGTGTAGGGTATAGAGTGTAGGGTATAGAGTGTAGGGTATAGAGTGTATGGTATAGAGTGTAGGGTGTAGAGTGTAGGGTATAGATTGTACGTTATAGAGTGTAGAGTGTAGGGCATAGAGTGTATGGTATAGAGTGTAGGGTGTAGAGTGTATAGTATAGAGTGTAGAGTGTAGGGTATAGAGTGTAGAGTGTGGGGTATAGAGTGTAGAGTGTAGGGTATAGAGTGTATGATATAGAGTGTAGGGTATAGAGTGTATGGTATAGATTGCAGGGTATAGAGTGTAGGGTATAGAGTGTAGGGTATAGAGTGTAGAGTGTAGGGTACAGAGTGTAGGGTATAGAGTGTATGGTATAGATTGTAGGGTATAGAGTGTAGGGTATAGAGTGTAGAAAGTAGGGTATAGTGTGTAGGGTATAGAGTGTAGGGTATAGAGTGTAGATTGTATGGTATAGAGTGTAGGGTATAGAGTGTATAGTGTAGGGTATAGAGTGTAGAGTGTAGGGTATAGAGTGTAGGGTATAGAGTGTTGGGATATAGAGTGTAGGGTATAGAGTGTAGGGTATAGATTGTAGGGTATAGAGTGTAGGGTATATAGTGTAGGGTATAGAGTGTAGGGTATAGAGTGTAGAGTGTAGGGTATAGAGTGTAGGGTATAGAGTGTAGGGTATAGAGTGTAGGGTATAAAGTGTAGAGTGTAGGGTATAGAGTGTAGGGTATAGAGTGTAGGGTATAGAGTGTAGAGTGTAGGATATAGAGTGTAGAGTGTAGGGTATAGAGTGTAGAGTGTAGGGTATAGAGTGTAGAGTGTAGGGTATAGAGTGTAGGGTATAGAGTGTATGGTATAGAGTGTAGGGTATAGAGTGTAGGGTAAAGAGTGTAGAGTGTAGGGCATAGAGTGTATGGTATAGAGTGTAGGGTGTAGAGTGTATAGTATAGAGTGTAGAGTGTAGGGTATAGAGTGTAGAGTGTGGGGTATAGAGTGTAGAGTGTAGGGTATAGAGTGTATGATATAGAGTGTAGGGTATAGAGTGTTTGGTATAGATTGCAGGGTATAGAGTGTAGGGTATAGAGTGTAGGGTATAGAGTGTAGAGTGTAGGGTACAGAGTGTAGGGTATAGAGTGTATGGTATAGAGTGTATGGTATAGATTGTAGGGTATAGAGTGTAGGGTATAGAGTGTAGAGTGTAGGGTATAGAGTGTAGAAAGTAGGGTATAGTGTGTAGGGTATAGAGTGTAGAGTGTAGGGTATAGAGTGTAGGGTATAGAGTGTAGATTGTATGGTATAGAGTGTAGGGTATAGAGTGTATAGTGTAGGGTATAGAGTGTAGAGTGTAGGGTATAGAGTGTAGGGTATAGAGTGTTGGGATATAGAGTGTAGGGTATAGAGTGTAGGGTATAGAGTGTAGGGTATAGACTGTAGGGTATAGAGTGTAGGGTATAGAGTGTAGGGTATAGAGTATATAGTGTAGGGTATGGAGTGTAGAGTATAGAGTGTAGAGTGTAGGGTATAGAGTGTAGGGTATAGAGTGTAGGGTATAGAGTGTAGGGTATAGAGTGTAGGGTATAAAGTGTAGAGTGTAGGGTATAGAGTGTAGGGTATAGAGTGTAGGGTATAGAGTGTAGAGTGTAGGATATAGAGTGTAGAGTGTAGGGTATAGAGTGTAGGGTATAGAGTGTAGGGTATAGAGTGTGTGGAATAGAGTTTAAAGTGTAGAGTGTAGGGTATAGAGTGTAGGGTATAGAGTGTATGGTATAGAGTGTAGGGTATAGAGTGTGGGGTATAGAGTGTAGGGTATAGAGTGTAGAGTGTAGGGATTAGAGTGTAGGGTATAGAGTGTAGGATATAGAGTGTATGGAATAGAGTGTAGGGTATAGAGTGAAGAGTGTAGGGTATAGAGTATAGGGTATAGAGCTTAGGGTGTAGGGTATAGAGTGTAGGGTATAGAGTGTAGGGTATAGAGTGTATGGTATAGAGTGTAGGGTGTAGAGTGTAGGGTATAGATTGTACGTTATAGAGTGTAGAGTGTAGGGCATAGAGTGTATGGTATAGAGTGTAGGGTGTAGAGTGTATAGTATAGAGTGTAGAGTGTAGGGTATAGAGTGTAGAGTGTGGGGTATAGAGTGTAGAGTGTAGGGTATAGAGTGTATGATATAGAGTGTAGGGTATAGAGTGTATGGTATAGATTGCAGGGTATAGAGAGTAGGGTATAGAGTGTAGGGTATAGAGTGTAGAGTGTAGGGTACAGAGTGTAGGGTATAGAGTGTATGGTATAGATTGTAGGGTATAGAGTGTAGGGTATAGAGTGTAGAAAGTAGGGTATAGTGTGTAGGGTATAGAGTGTAGGGTATAGAGTGTAGATTGTATGGTATAGAGTGTAGGGTATAGAGTGTATAGTGTAGGGTATAGAGTGTAGAGTGTAGGGTATAGAGTGTAGGGTATAGAGTGTTGGGATATAGAGTGTAGGGTATAGAGTGTAGGGTATAGATTGTAGGGTATAGAGTGTAGGGTATATAGTGTAGGGTATAGAGTGTAGGGTATAGAGTGTAGAGTGTAGGGTATAGAGTGTAGGGTATAGAGTGTAGGGTATAGAGTGTAGGGTATAAAGTGTAGAGTGTAGGGTATAGAGTGTAGGGTATAGAGTGTAGGGTATAGAGTGTAGAGTGTAGGATATAGAGTGTAGAGTGTAGGGTATAGAGTGTAGAGTGTAGGGTATAGAGTGTAGAGTGTAGGGTATAGAGTGTAGGGTATAGAGTGTATGGTATAGAGTGTAGGGTATAGAGTGTAGGGTAAAGAGTGTAGAGTGTAGGGCATAGAGTGTATGGTATAGAGTGTAGGGTGTAGAGTGTATAGTATAGAGTGTAGAGTGTAGGGTATAGAGTGTAGAGTGTGGGGTATAGAGTGTAGAGTGTAGGGTATAGAGTGTATGATATAGAGTGTAGGGTATAGAGTGTTTGGTATAGATTGCAGGGTATAGAGTGTAGGGTATAGAGTGTAGGGTATAGAGTGTAGAGTGTAGGGTACAGAGTGTAGGGTATAGAGTGTATGGTATAGAGTGTATGGTATAGATTGTAGGGTATAGAGTGTAGGGTATAGAGTGTAGAGTGTAGGGTATAGAGTGTAGAAAGTAGGGTATAGTGTGTAGGGTATAGAGTGTAGAGTGTAGGGTATAGAGTGTAGGGTATAGAGTGTAGATTGTATGGTATAGAGTGTAGGGTATAGAGTGTATAGTGTAGGGTATAGAGTGTAGAGTGTAGGGTATAGAGTGTAGGGTATAGAGTGTTGGGATATAGAGTGTAGGGTATAGAGTGTAGGGTATAGAGTGTAGGGTATAGACTGTAGGGTATAGAGTGTAGGGTATAGAGTGTAGGGTATAGAGTATATAGTGTAGGGTATGGAGTGTAGAGTATAGAGTGTAGAGTGTAGGGTATAGAGTGTAGGGTATAGAGTGTAGGGTATAGAGTGTAGGGTATAGAGTGTAGGGTATAAAGTGTAGAGTGTAGGGTATAGAGTGTAGGGTATAGAGTGTAGGGTATAGAGTGTAGAGTGTAGGATATAGAGTGTAGAGTGTAGGGTATAGAGTGTAGAGTGTAGGGTATAGAGTGTAGAGTGTAGGGTATAGAGTGTAGGGTATAGAGTGTATGGTATAGAGTGTAGGGTATAGAGTGTAGGGTAAAGAGTGTAGAGTGTAGGGATTAGAGTGTAGGGTATAGAGTGTAGGGTATAGAGCGTAGAGTGTAGGGTATAGAGTGTAGGGTATAGAGTGTACGGTATAGAGTGTTGGGCTATAGAGTGTAGGGTATAGAGTGTAGGGTATAGAGTGTAGGGTATAGAGTGTAGGGTATACAGTGTAGGGTATAAAGTGTAGAGTGTAGGGTATAGAGTGTAGGGTATAGAGTATAGGGTATAGAGTGTAGGGTATTGAGTGTACAGTGTAGAGTGTAGGGTATAGAGTGTAGAGTTTAGGGTATAGAGTGTAGGGTATAGAGTGTAGGGTTTAGAGTGTATGGTATAGAGTGTAGGGTATAGAGTGTAGAGTGTAGGGTATAGAGTGTAGGGTATAGAGTGTAGGGTATAGAGTGTACGGTATAGAGTGTAGAGTGTAGGGTATAGAGTGTAGGGTATAAAGTGTAGGGTATAGATTGTAGGGTATAGAGTGTAGAATGTAGGGTATAGGGTATAGAGTGTATGGAGTAGAGTGTAGGGTATAGAGTGTATAGTGTAGGGTATAGAGTGTACGGTTTAGAGTGTAGGGTATAGAGTGTAGGGTATAGAGTGTAGAGTGTAGGGTATAGAGTGTATGGTATAGGGTGTAGGGTATAGAGTGTAGGGTATAGAGTGTAGGGTATAGAGTGTAGGGTATAGAGTGTAGAGTGTAGGGTATAGAGTTTAGGGTATAGAGTGTATGGTATAGAGTGTAGAGTGTAGGGTATAGAGTGTATAGTGTAGGGTATAGAGTGTAGGATATAGAGCGTAAGTTATAGAGTGTAGGGAATAGAGTGTAGATTGTAGGGTATAGAGTGTATGGTATAGAGTGTAGGGTATAGAGTGTAGAGTATAGAGTGTAGGGTATAGAGTGTAGGGTATAGAGTGTAGGGTATAGAATGTATGGTATAGAGTGTAGGGAATAGAGTGTAGAGTGTAGGGTATAGAGTGTATGGTGTAGAGTGTAGGGTATAGAGTGTATAGTGTAGGGTATAGAGTGCAGGGTATAGAGTGTATGGAATAGAGTGTAGAGTATAGAGTGTAGGGTATAGAGCGTATGGTGTAGGGTATAGATTGTAGGGTATAGAGTGTAGGGTATAGAGTGTAGAGTGTAGGGTATAGATTGTAGAGTATAGAGTGTAGGGTATAGAGTGTAGGGTGTAGAGTGTATAGTATAGAGTGTAGGGTACAGAGTGTAGAGTGTAGGGTATAGAGTGTAGGGTATAGTGTGTATGGTATAGAGTGTATGGTATATAGTGTAGGGTATAGAGTGTTTGGTATAGAGTGTAGGGTATAGAGTGTAGGGTATAGATTGCAGGGAATAGAGTGTAGGGTGTAGAGTGTAGGGTATAGTGTGTAGAGTGTAGGGTATAGAGTGTAGGGTATAGAGTGTAGGATATAGAGTATATGGTATAGAGTGTAGGGTATAGAGTGTAGGGTATAGATTGCAGGGTATAGAGTGTAGGGTATAGAGTGTAGGGTATAGTGTGTATTGTGTAGGGTATAGAGTGTAGGGTATAGAGTGTAGGGTATAGAGTGTATGGTATAGATTGTAGGGTATAGAGTGTAGAGTATAGAGTGTAGAATGTAGGGTATAGAGTGTAGAAAGTAGGGTATAGTGTGTAGGGTATAGAGTGTAGAGTGTAGGGTATAGAGTGTAGGGTATAGAGTGTAGATTGTATGGTATAGAGTGTAGGGTATAGAGTGTATAGTGTAGGGTATAGAGTGTAGAGTGTAGGGTATAGAGTGTAGGGTATAGAGTGTTGGGATATAGAGTGTAGGGTATAGAGTGCAGGGTATAGAGTGTAGGGTATAGATTGTAGGGTATAGAGTGTAGGGTATAGAGTGTAGGGTATAGAGTATATAGTGTAGGGTATAGAGTGTAGGGTATAGAGTGTAAAGTGTAGGGTATAGAGTGTAGGGTATAGAGTGTAGGGTATAGAGTGTAGGGTATAAAGTGTAGAGTGTAGGGTATAGAGTGTAGGGTATAGAGTGTAGGGTATAGAGTGTGGAATGTAGGGTGTAGAGTGTAGAGTGTAGGGTATAGAGTGTAAGGTATAGAGTGTAGGGTATAGAGTGTATGTTATAGAGTGTAGGGTATAGAGTGTAGAGTGTAGGGTATAGAGTGTAGGGTATAGAGTGTAGGGCATAGAGTGTAGGGTATAGAGTGTAGGGTATAGAGTATATAGTGTAGGGTATAGAGTGTAGGGTATAGAGTGTAAAGTGTAGGGTATAGAGTGTAGGGTATAGAGTGTAGGGTATAGAGTGTAGGGTATAAAGTGTAGAGTGTAGGGTATAGAGTGTAGGGTATAGAGTGTAGGGTATAGAGTGTAGGGTATAGAGTGTAGAGTGTAGGGTGTAGAGTGTAGAGTGTAGGGTATAGAGTGTAAGGTATAGAGTGTAGGGTATAGAGTGTATGTTATAGAGTGTAGGGTATAGAGTGTAGAGTGTAGGGTATAGAGTGTAGGGTATACAGTGTAGGGTATAAAGTGTAGAGTGTAGGGTATAGAGTGTAGGGTATAGAGTATAGGGTATAGAGTGTAGGGTATTGAGTGTACAGTGTAGAGTGTAGGGTACAGAGTGTAGAGTTTAGGGTATAGAGTGTAGGGTTTAGAGTGTATGGTATAGAGTGTAGGGTATAGAGTGTAGAGTGTAGGGTATAGAGTGTAGGGTATAGAGTGTAGGGTATAGAGTGTAGGGTATAGAGTGTACGGTATAGAGTGTAGAGTGTAGGGTATAGAGTGTAGGGTATAAAGTGTAGGGTATAGATTGTAGGGTATAGAGTGTAGAATGTAGGGTATAGGGTATAGAGTGTATGGTGTAGGGTATAGAGTGTATAGTGTAGGGTATAGAGTGTAGGGTTTAGAGTGTAGGGTATAGAGTGTAGGGTATAGAGTGTAGAGTGTAGGGTATAGAGTGTATGGTATAGGGTGTAGGGTATAGAGTGTAGGGTATAGAGTGTAGGGTATAGAGTGTAGGGTATAGAGTGTAGAGTGTAGGGTATAGAGTTTAGGGTATAGAGTGTATGGTATAGAGTGTAGAGTGTAGGGTATAGAGTGTATAGTGTAGGGTATAGAGTGTAGGGTATAGAGCGTATGGTATAGAGTGTAGGGAATAGAGTGTAGATTGTAGGGTATAGAGTGTATGGTATAGAGTGTAGGGTATAGAGTGTAGGGTATAGAGTGTAGGGTATAGAGTGTAGGGTATAGAATGTATGGTATAGAGTGTAGGGAATAGAGTGTAGAGTGTAGGGTATAGAGTGTATGGTGTAGAGTGTAGGTTATAGAGTGTATAGTGTAGGGTATAGAGTGCAGGGTATAGAGTGTATGGAATAGAGTGTAGAGTATAGAGTGTAGGGTATAGAGCGTATGGTGTAGGGTATAGATTGTAGGGTATAGAGTGTAGGGTATAGAGTGTAGAGTGTAGGGTATAGAGTGCATGATATAGAGGGTAGGGTGTAGAGTGTATGGTATAGAGTGTAGGGTGTAGAGTGTATAGTATAGAGTGTAGGGTACAGAGTGTAGAGTGTAGGGTATAGAGTGTAGGGTATAGTGTGTATGGTATAGAGTGTATGGTATATAGTGTAGGGTATAGAGTGTTTGGTATAGAGTGTAGGGTATAGAGTGTAGGGTATAGATTGCAGGGTATAGAGTGTAGGGTGTAGAGTGTAGGGTATAGTGTGTAGAGTGTAGGGTATAGAGTGTAGGGTATAGAGTGTAGGGTATAGAGTATATGGTATAGAGTGTAGGGTATAGAGTGTAGGGTATAGATTGCAGGGTATAGAGTGTAGGGTATAGAGTGTAGGGTATAGTGTGTATTGTGTAGGGTATAGAGTGTAGGGTATAGAGTGTAGGGTATAGAGTGTATGGTATAGAGTGTATGGTATAGATTGTAGGGTATAGAGTGTAGGGTATAGAGTGTAGAGTGTAGGGTATAGAGTGTAGAAAGTAGGGTATAGTGTGTAGGGTATAGAGTGTAGAGTGTAGGGTATAGAGTGTAGGGTATAGAGTGTAGATTGTATGGTATAGAGTGTAGGGTATAGAGTGTATAGTGTAGGGTATAGAGTGTAGAGTGTAGGGTATAGAGTGTAGGGTATAGAGTGTTGGGATATAGAGTGTAGGGTATAGAGTGCAGGGTATAGAGTGTAGGGTATAGATTGTAGGGTATAGAGTGTAGGGTATAGAGTGTAGGGTATAGAGTATATAGTGTAGGGTATAGAGTGTAGGGTATAGAGTGTAAAGTGTAGGGTATAGAGTGTAGGGTATAGAGTGTAGGGTATAGAGTGTAGGGTATAAAGTGTAGAGTGTAGGGTATAGAGTGTAGGGTATAGAGTGTAGGGTATAGAGTGTAGGGTATAGAGTGTAGAGTGTAGGGTGTAGAGTGTAGAGTGTAGGGTATAGAGTGTAAGGTATAGAGTGTAGGGTATAGAGTGTATAGTGTAGGGTATAGAGTGCAGGGTATAGAGTGTATGGAATAGAGTGTAGAGTATAGAGTGTAGGGTATAGAGCGTATGGTGTAGGGTATAGATTGTAGGGTATAGAGTGTAGGGTATAGAGTGTAGAGTGTAGGGTATAGAGTGCATGATATAGAGGGTAGGGTGTAGAGTGTATGGTATAGAGTGTAGGGTGTAGAGTGTATAGTATAGAGTGTAGGGTACAGAGTGTAGAGTGTAGGGTATAGAGTGTAGGGTATAGTGTGTATGGTATAGAGTGTATGGTATATAGTGTAGGGTATAGAGTGTTTGGTATAGAGTGTAGGGTATAGAGTGTAGGGTATAGATTGCAGGGAATAGAGTGTAGGGTGTAGAGTGTAGGGTATAGTGTGTAGAGTGTAGGGTATAGAGTGTAGGGTATAGAGTGTAGGGTATAGAGTATATGGTATAGAGTGTAGGGTATAGAGTGTAGGGTATAGATTGCAGGGTATAGAGTGTAGGGTATAGAGTGTAGGGTATAGTGTGTATTGTGTAGGGTATAGAGTGTAGGGTATAGAGTGTAGGGTATAGAGTGTATGGTATAGATTGTAGGGTATAGAGTGTAGGGTATAGAGTGTAGAATGTAGGGTATAGAGTGTAGAAAGTAGGGTATAGTGTGTAGGGTATAGAGTGTAGAGTGTAGGGTATAGAGTGTAGGGTATAGAGTGTAGATTGTATGGTATAGAGTGTAGGGTATAGAGTGTATAGTGTAGGGTATAGAGTGTAGAGTGTAGGGTATAGAGTGTAGGGTATAGAGTGTTGGGATATAGAGTGTAGGGTATAGAGTGCAGGGTATAGAGTGTAGGGTATAGATTGTAGGGTATAGAGTGTAGGGTATAGAGTGTAGGGTATAGAGTATATAGTGTAGGGTATAGAGTGTAGGGTATAGAGTGTAAAGTGTAGGGTATAGAGTGTAGGGTATAGAGTGTAGGGTATAGAGTGTAGGGTATAAAGTGTAGAGTGTAGGGTATAGAGTGTAGGGTATAGAGTGTAGGGTATAGAGTGTAGGGTATAGAGTGTAGAATGTAGGGTGTAGAGTGTAGAGTGTAGGGTATAGAGTGTAAGGTATAGAGTGTAGGGTATAGAGTGTATGTTATAGAGTGTAGGGTATAGAGTGTAGAGTGTAGGGTATAGAGTGTAGGGTATAGAGTGTAGGGCATAGAGTGTAGGGTATAGAGTGTAGGGTATAGAGTATATAGTGTAGGGTATAGAGTGTAGGGTATAGAGTGTAAAGTGTAGGGTATAGAGTGTAGGGTATAGAGTGTAGGGTATAGAGTGTAGGGTATAAAGTGTAGAGTGTAGGGTATAGAGTGTAGGGTATAGAGTGTAGGGTATAGAGTGTAGGGTATAGAGTGTAGAGTGTAGGGTGTAGAGTGTAGAGTGTAGGGTATAGAGTGTAAGGTATAGAGTGTAGGGTATAGAGTGTATGTTATAGAGTGTAGGGTATAGAGTGTAGAGTGTAGGGTATAGAGTGTAGGGTATACAGTGTAGGGTATAAAGTGTAGAGTGTAGGGTATAGAGTGTAGGGTATAGAGTATAGGGTATAGAGTGTAGGGTATTGAGTGTACAGTGTAGAGTGTAGGGTATAGAGTGTAGAGTTTAGGGTATAGAGTGTAGGGTTTAGAGTGTATGGTATAGAGTGTAGGGTATAGAGTGTAGAGTGTAGGGTATAGAGTGTAGGGTATAGAGTGTAGGGTATAGAGTGTAGGGTATAGAGTGTACGGTATAGAGTGTAGAGTGTAGGGTATAGAGTGTAGGGTATAAAGTGTAGGGTATAGATTGTAGGGTATAGAGTGTAGAATGTAGGGTATAGGGTATAGAGTGTATGGTGTAGGGTATAGAGTGTATAGTGTAGGGTATAGAGTGTAGGGTTTAGAGTGTAGGGTATAGAGTGTAGGGTATAGAGTGTAGAGTGTAGGGTATAGAGTGTATGGTATAGGGTGTAGGGTATAGAGTGTAGGGTATAGAGTGTAGGGTATAGAGTGTAGGGTATAGAGTGTAGAGTGTAGGGTATAGAGTTTAGGGTATAGAGTGTATGGTATAGAGTGTAGAGTGTAGGGTATAGAGTGTATAGTGTAGGGTATAGAGTGTAGGGTATAGAGCGTATGGTATAGAGTGTAGGGAATAGAGTGTAGATTGTAGGGTATAGAGTGTATGGTATAGAGTGTAGGGTATAGAGTGTAGGGTATAGAGTGTAGGGTATAGAGTGTAGGGTATAGAATGTATGGTATAGAGTGTAGGGAATAGAGTGTAGAGTGTAGGGTATAGAGTGTATGGTGTAGAGTGTAGGGTATAGAGTGTATAGTGTAGGGTATAGAGTGCAGGGTATAGAGTGTATGGAATAGAGTGTAGAGTATAGAGTGTAGGGTATAGAGCGTATGGTGTAGGGTATAGATTGTAGGGTATAGAGTGTAGGGTATAGAGTGTAGAGTGTAGGGTATAGAGTGCATGATATAGAGGGTAGGGTGTAGAGTGTATGGTATAGAGTGTAGGGTGTAGAGTGTATAGTATAGAGTGTAGGGTACAGAGTGTAGAGTGTAGGGTATAGAGTGTAGGGTATAGTGTGTATGGTATAGAGTGTATGGTATATAGTAGGGTTGAGCGAAACGGGTCGAACATTTTCAAAAGTCGCCGACTTTTGGCTAAGTCGGGGTTTCATGAAACCCGATCCGACCCCTGTGCGGGGTCGGCCATGCGGTACGCGACTTTCGCGCCAAAGTCGCGTTTCAATGACGCGAAAAGCGCCATTTCTCAGCCAATGAAGGTAAACGCAGAGTGTGGGCAGCGTGATGACATAGGTCCTGGTCCCCACCATCTTAGAGAAGGGCATTGCAGTGATTGGCTTGCTGTCTGCGACGTCACAGGGGCTATAAAGAGGCGTTCCCGCCGACCGCCATCTTACTGCTGCTGATCTGAGCTTAGGGAGAGGTTGCTGCCGCTTTGTCAGAAGCAGGGATAGCGTTAGGCAGGGTCCATTAACCACAAAACCGCTTGTGCTGCAGCGATTTGCACTGTCCAACACCACCCTCGGTGTGCAGGGACAGTGGAAGTTTTTTTTTTTTTTTTTTTCCCCTCAGCGCTGTAGCTCATTGGGCTGCCCTAGAAGGCTCCCTGATAGCTGCATTGCTGTGTGTACGCCGCTGTGCAAACCAACTGCTTTTTTCAAAGCACAAATCCTCTTGTTCCTTCCTTTCTGCACAGCTATCTTTTTTGTTTGTCCACACTTTTTATTTCATTTGTGCATCAGTCCACTCCTTATTGCTGCCTGCCATACCTGGCTGAGATTACTGCAGGCAGGGAGATAGTAGCTGCCTGCCATACCTGGCTGAGATTACTGCAGGCAGGGAGATAGTAATTGTAGGACATTCCCTGTTTTTTTTTTTTGTTTTTTTTTTGGTGGGAGATTAAGATTGGCAATTTGGCATTTCTGCTAGAGTGCCATCCCTGTGTGTGCCATCTCTCTCACATAGTGGGCCATAGAAAGCCTTTTCATTTTTCTGTATTTTTTTTTGTGGGGTGTATAAATTCTCCCTGATAAAAATACAGTGGGAGATTAATATTGGCCTTTGGGCTTGTGTGCCAGTCCTGAGTGTGCCATCTCTCTCACAAATAGTGGGCCATAGAAAGCCTATTTTATTTTTGTTGGGGTTTTATAAATTCTCCCTGAAAAAAAGGGAGATTAATATTGGCCTCTGGGCTTGTGTGCCAGTCCTGAGCGTGCCATCTGTGCCAGCCCTGAGCGTGCCATCTCTCTCACAAATAGTGGGCCATAGAAAGCCTATTTATTTTTTTTTTTGGTTTTATAAATTCTCCCTGAAAAAAAGGGAGATTAATATTGGCCTCTGGGCTTGTGTGCCAGTCCTGAGCGTGCCATCTGTGCCAGCCCTGAGCGTGCCATCTCTCTCACAAATAGTGGGCCATAGAAAGCCTATTTATTTTTTTTTTTTGTTTTATAAATTTTCCCTGAAAAAAGGGAGATTAATATTGGCCTCTGGGCTTGTGTGCCAGTTGTGAGCGTGCCATCTGTGCCAGTCCTGAGCGTGCCATCTCTCTCACAAATAGTGGGCCATAGAAAGCCTATTTAAATTTTTTTTTGGTTTTATAAATTCTCCCAGAAAAAAAGGGAGATTAATATTGGCCTCTGGGCTTCTGTGCCAGTCCTGAGCGTGCCATCTGTGCCAGTCCTGAGCGTCCCATCTCTCTCACAAATAGTGGGCCATAGAAAGCCTATTTTATTTTTTTTGGGGGTTTTATAAATTCTCCCTGAAAAAAAGGGAGATTAATATTGGCCTCTGGGCTTGTGTGCCAGTCCTGAGCGTGCCATCTGTGCAAGCCCTGAGCGTGCCATCTCTCTCACAAATAGTGGGCCATAGAAAGCCTATTTATTTTTTTTTTTTGTTTTATAAATTTTCCCTGAAAAAAGGGAGATTAATATTGGCCTCTGGGCTTGTGTGCCAGTTGTGAGCGTGCCATCTGTGCCAGTCCTGAGCGTGCCATCTCTCTCACAAATAGTGGGCCATAGAAAGCCTATTTAAATTTTTTTTTGGTTTTATAAATTCTACCAGAAAAAAAGGGAGATTAATATTGGCCTCTGGGCTTCTGTGCCAGTCCTGAGCGTGCCATCTGTGCCAGTCCTGAGCGTCCCATCTCTCTCACAAATAGTGGGCCATAGAAAGCCTATTTTTTTTTTTTTTGGGGTTTTAGAAATTCTCCCTGGAAAAAAAAAGGGAGATTAATATTGCCCTTTGGGCTTGTGTGCCAGTACTAAGCGTTCCATCTCTCTCTCTCTCTCTCTCAGTCAGTGGGCCATAGAACGCCTATTTTTGGTTTTATTTGTTTTCTAAATTCTCCCTGAAAAAATCATTTTATTTTATTTGGTTTCTAAATTCTTCCTGATAAAATCACATTTTTTTTATTATTTTTTTTTCTAAAGTCTCCCTGAAAAAAAAAAAAAAAAACAGTGGGAGATTAATATTGGCCTTTCTGCTTGTGTGCCAGTCTTGACTCCTGGGTGCGTCATCTCTCAGTCAGTGGGCCATAGAACGCCTATTTTTGGTTTTATTTGTTTTCTAAATTCTCCCTGAAAAAATCATTTTATTTTATTTGGTTTCTAAATTCTTCCTGATAAAATCACATTTTTTTTATTATTTTTTTTTCTAAAGTCTCCCTGAAAAAAAAAAAAAAAAACAGTGGGAGATTAATATTGGCCTTTCTGCTTGTGTGCCAGTCTTGACTCCTGGGTGCGTCATCTCTCAGTCAGTGGGCCATAGAACGCCTATTTTTGGTTTTATTTGTTTTCTAAATTCTCCCTGAAAAAATCATTTTATTTTATTTGGTTTCTAAATTCTTCCTGATAAAATCACATTTTTTTTATTATTTTTTTTTCTAAAGTCTCCCTGAAAAAAAAAAAAAAAAACAGTGGGAGATTAATATTGGCCTTTCTGCTTGTGTGCCAGTCTTGACTCCTGGGTGCGTCATCTCTCAGTCAGTGGGCCATAGAACGCCTATTTTTGGTTTTATTTGTTTTATAAATTCTCCCAGAAAAAATCATTTTATTTTATTTGGTTTCTAAATTCTTCCTGATAAAATCATATTTTTTTTATTATTTTTTTTTCTAAAGTCTCCCTGAAAAAAAAAAAAAAAAAACAACCAAAAAAAACAGTGGGAGATTAATATTGGCCTTTCTGCTTGTGTGCCAGTCTTGACTCCTGGGTGTGCCATCTCTCTCTCTCTCTCTCTCTCTCTCTCTCTCTCTCTCTCTCTCTCTCCAATTGTGGTCCATAGAAAGCCTATATTTTTTTTCCTTGATTTGGGTTCTAAAATCTACCAGAGAAAATAACTACATCAATCATTGGTAGAAAAATATTGGCCTCTGGGTTTGTGTGCCACTCCTGACTCCTGTGTGCGTCATCTCTCAGTCAGTGGGCCATAGAACGCCTATTTTTGTTTTTATTTGTTTTATAAATTCTCCCTGAAAAAATCATTTTATTTTATTTGGTTTCTAAATTCTTCCTGATAAAATCATATTTTTTTTATTATTTTTTTTTCTAAAGTCTCCCTGAAAAAAAAAAAAAAAAAAAAACAGTGGGAGATTAATATTGGCCTTTCTGCTTGTGTGCCAGTCTTGACTCCTGGGTGTGCCATCTCTCTCTCTCTCTCTCTCTCTCTCTCCAATTGTGGTCCATAGAAAGCCTACATTTTTTTTCCTTGATTTGGGTTCCAAAATCTACCAGAGAAAATAACTCCATCAATCATTGGTAGAAAAATATTGGCCTCTGGGCTTGTGTGCCACTCCTGATTCCTGTGTGCGTCATCTCTCACTCAGTGGCCCATAGAAAGCATATAGTTTGTTACATTTGTTTTCTAAATTCTCCCTGCAAAAATCTTTTTTTTTTTTTTGGGGGGGTTTCTAAAGTGTTCCTGAAAAAAATAAAAATAAAAAAAAAATAATAGTGTGACATTAATATTAACATTTGTGCTTCAGTGACAGTCCTGCGTGTGGGGCATCTCTCTAATTTGCAGCCACCAAAAAAAGAGTGTGTAACATTGGGCCTGATTTTCGCTGTGGTCTCACCAACCTGTAAAGGGGTAGCTAAATCATACTGAAGTTATAGCTCACCGTGTAAGTTGTGTGACTGCAACAAATAACGTTAGTTTGGTTACGTTTTTAAAACAATGAGGAAGTCTAGTGGAAGAGGTCGTGGCCGGGGGCGTTCATTGTCAGCTGGTAATGAGGGTAGTGGTAGTGGTGGAGCATCAGGTGGTCGTGGGGGAAAAAATATTGCACCTAAGTCTGGAGCTGTGGAGCCAGGTTCGTCGTCCGGCTACACAAGGCCTCGAACGCTCCCTTTTCTGGGATTAGGAAAACCGCTTTTAAAGCCGGAGCAGCAAGAGCAAGTTTTGGCTTATCTTGCTGACTCAGCCTCTAGCTCTTTTGCCTCATCTCGTGAAACTGGTAAAAGTAAAACCAGCGCGTCGTTAGTGGATGTTCACGGTCAGGGACAAGTCACTTCCTTGTCCTCTTCAGCAAAAACAACAACAGAGAAGAATGCAGCAGGCGACACAACGGGTTACTCCATGGAGCTCTTTACACATACCGTCCCTGGCTTAGAAAGTGAAGCAGTTAACAGTCCATGCCCATTACAAATTGAATCTGACATGGAGTGCACTGACGCACAGCCACAGCCAGACTACTATGCTGGTCCTTTGACTCAGACCACAACATTGCCCTCGCAGGGTGCTGATCAAGAATCAGACCCTGATGAGACTATGTTGCCCCATCACGAACGCTATACCACCGAACGACACGGTGACACAGACGAAGTTGCGCAGGAGGTACAAGAAGAGTTATTAGATGACCCAGTTCTTGACCCCGATTGGCAGCCATTGGGGGAACAGGGTGCAGGCGGCAGCAGTTCTGAAGCAGAGGAGGAGGAGGGGCCGCAGCAGGCATCAACATCGC
Organism: Ranitomeya imitator; assembly: GCF_032444005.1. Taxonomy (NCBI): domain Eukaryota; kingdom Metazoa; phylum Chordata; class Amphibia; order Anura; family Dendrobatidae; genus Ranitomeya; species Ranitomeya imitator. Next base: position 388,555 of record NW_027194095.1, read on the forward strand.
CACAGGTTCCATCTGCCGGGCCCGTATCTTGCCCAAAACGCGTGGCAAAGCCAAAACCTGGTGGAGGACAGCGTGGCCATCCGGTTAAAGCTCAGTCTGCAATGCCTGAAAAGGTATCCGATGCTAGAAAGAGTGCAATCTGGCATTTTTTTAAACAACATCCAATTGATCAGCGCAAAGTCATCTGTCAAAAATGTTCTACTTCCTTAAGCAGAGGTCAGAATCTGAAAAGTCTCAATACTAGTTGCATGCATAGACATTTAACCACCATGCATTTGAAAGCTTGGACTAACTACCAAACGTCCCTTAAGGTTGTTGCACCCTCGGCCAATGAAGCTAGTCATCAACGCAACATCCCTTCCGGCAGTGTAGGACCACCATTTAGCGCACCACCTGCTGTATCTGTGCAGGTATCTTTGCCAGGCCAAAGCAGTCAGGGTCAGGGAATCACCAGTTTCGTAGTAGGAAACACTGCATCTAGGGCACCGGCGGCAACAATACCATCTCCCACCGTCTCTCAGTCTGCCATGTCCACCGGCACCCCCGCTAGTTCCACGATCTCCAGCTCTCCAGTCCAGCTCACCCTACATGAGACTATGGATAGAAAAAGGAAATACTTAGCCTCGCATCCGCGTACACAGGGTTTGAACGCCCACATAGCTAGACTAATCTCGTTAGAGATGATGCCCTACCGGTTAGTTGAAAGCGAAGCTTTCAAAGACCTGATGGACTACGCTGTACCACGCTACGAGCTACCCAGTCGACACTTTTTTTCCAGAAAAGCCATCCCAGCCCTCCACCAGCATGTTAAAGAGCGCATCGTCCATGCACTCAGGCAATCTGTGAGCACAAAGGTGCACCTGACAACAGATGCATGGACCAGTAGGCATGGCCAGGGACGTTACGTGTCCATCACGGCACACTGGGTAAATGTGGTGGATTCAGGGTCCACAGGGGACAGCAAGTTTGGGACAGTTCTGCCTAGCCCACGGTCTAGTAAACAGTTGTCTGTAGCCGTTCGCACCCCCTCCTCCTCCTCCTCCTCGTCCTCCTGCAGAAGCAAGAGCTCGTCCACAGACCGCAGTCGCACAAACACTCCATCCGCACCTGCCACTGTTGCACACCAGGTCTCCCATTATGGGGCAGCTACTGGCATACGTCAGCAGGCTGTATTGGCTATGAAGTGTTTGGGCGACAATAGACACACCGCGGAAGTTCTGTCCGAGTTCTTGCAGCAAGAAACGCAGTCGTGGCTGGGCACTGTAGATCTTGAGGCAGGCAAGGTAGTGAGTGATAACGGAAGGAATTTCATGGCTGCCATCTCCCTTTCCCAACTGAAACACATTCCTTGCCTGGCTCACACCTTAAACCTGGTGGTGCAGTGCTTCCTGAAAAGTTATCCGGGGTTATCCGACCTGCTCCTCAAAGTGCGTGGACTTTGCGCACATATCCGCCGTTCGCCTGTACACTCCAGCCGTATGCAGACCTATCAGCGTTCTTTGAACCTTCCCCAGCATCGCCTAATCATAGACGTTGCAACAAGGTGGAACTCAACACTGCACATGCTTCAGAGACTGTGCGAACAGAGGCGGGCTGTTATGTTTTTGTGGGAGGATACACATACACGGGCAGGCAGTAGGATGGCAGACATGGAGTTGTCAGGTGTGCAGTGGTCGAAGATTCAAGACATGTGTCAAGTCCTTCAGTGTTTTGAGGAATGCACACGGCTGGTTAGTGCAGACAACGCCATAATAAGCATGAGCATCCCCCTAATGCGTCTGCTGATGCAAAGTTTGACGCACATAAAGGATCAGGCGTCTGCACCAGAGGAAGAGGAAAGCCTTGATGACAGTCAGCGATTGTCTGGTCAGGGCAGTGTACATGACGAGGTACCGGGCGAAGAGGAGGTGGAGGATGAGGAGGATGATGGGGATGAGTATATTTTTAATGAGGAAGCTTTCCCGGGGGCACGGGAAATTGGTGGCGTGGCAAGGCCGGGTTCTGGTTTTTTGAGGGACACAAGTGACGTAGATTTGCCTGCAACTGCCCCTCAACCAAGCACAACCGCAGATTTGACAACGGGAACTTTGGCCCACATGGCGGATTATGCCTTGCGTATCCTCAAAAGGGACACACGCATTACAAAAATGATGAACGATGACGATTACTGGTTGGCCTGCCTCCTTGATCCTCGCTATAAAGGCAAATTGCAAAATATTATGCCACATGAGAACTTGGAACTAATATTAGCAACAAAACAATCAACTCTTGTTGACCGTTTGCTTCTGGCATTCCCTGCACACAGCGCCCGTGATCGTTCTCACACGAGCTCCAGGGGCCAGCAGACCAGAGGTGTTAGAGGGGCAGAAATCAGAAGTGGCGTTGGCCAGAGGGGTTTTCTGACCAGGTTGTGGAGTGATTTTTCTATGACCGCAGACAGGACAGGTACTGCAGCATCAATTCAAAGTGACAGGAGACAACATTTGTCCAGTATGGTTACAAACTATTTTTCATCCCTTATCGACGTTCTCCCTCAACCGTCATTCCCATTTGATTACTGGGCATCCAAATTAGACACCTGGCCAGAATTGGCAGAATATGCATTGCAGGAGCTTGCTTGCCCGGCAGCTAGTGTCCTATCAGAAAGAGTATTCAGTGCTGCAGGTTCAATACTAACAGAAAAAAGGACTCGTCTGGCTACCCAAAATGTAGATGATCTAACCTTCATTAAAATGAACCACAACTGGATTTCAAAATCTTTTGCCCCACCCTGCCCGGCTGACACCTAGCTTTCCTATGAAAAGGTCTTGCCTGTGGACTATTCTGAATGACTTTTCCAATCTCGTAATTTTCTTCACCTGATTGTCCAGCATACGACATGTTTCCACCTCACGAAATGGCCAAACTCCCCACACGGGGCCGTGCTATCGCCACTTTGCGCTTGGACCCTTGAGAGTGCTGTTTGTCTGAAGAGGTGGGTGTGGCCGCTTTTGGTCGACGGCACTGCCACTGGGTCCCTCATAGTACAATAAAGTGTCTCTGGCGGTGGTGGTGCGCACCCAACGTCAGACACACCGTTGTAATATGAGGGGCCCTGTGCCTGTAACGCCGGCCACAAGACAGTTCCCCCCCCCAGCTCAAACAGTGCTCTACCACTAGCAAAATTATCTCTCACAGCTTCACCAATGTGTAGTCTAGGCGCTGACATCCTTCAATGCCTGGCACTGACAATACCATTGTTTTGACATTTTTGTTATGTTAGGCCTTCGAAGCCTGTCTGCGGTCCCTTCTTTCTACAACTACTACACTGACCAGGCCACTGCTGGCCGTGTTACCCTGGAACCAATTTAAAAGTGCCTACAGTCAGCCCAATTTTGTTATGTTAGGCCTTCGAAGACTGTCTGCCGTCACTCCTTCCACTAGACTTCCACTGACCATACACTGCTGCCCATGTACCCCTGGAACCAATTTAAAGTGCCTACAGCCAGCCCAATTTTGTTATGTTAGGCCTTGGAAGCCTGTCTGCGGTCACTCCTTCCACTAGACTTCCACTGACCAGACCACTGCTGCCCGTGTACCCCTGGAACCAATTTAAAAGTGCCTACAGCCAGCCCAAGTTTGTTATGTTAGGCCTTGGAAGCCTGTCTGCGGTCACTCCTTCCACTAGGCCTCCACTGACCACACCACTGCTGTCCGTGTACCCCTGGAACCAATTTAAAATTGCCTACAGCCATGTGTTATTATTTTAGGCCTTCGATGCCTGTCTGCGGTCACTCCTTCCACTAGGCCTCCACTGACCACACCACTGCTGTCCGTGTACCCCTGGAACCAATTTAAAATTGCCTACAGCCAGCCCAATTTTTTTATTTTAGGCCTTCGATGCCTGTCTGCGGTCCATTCTTTCAACTACTACTACACTGACCAGGTCACTGCTGCCCGTGTACCCCTGGAACCAATTTAAAATTGCCTACAGCCATGTGTTATTATTTTAGGCCTTCGATGCCTGTCTGCGGTCACTCCTTCCACTAGGCCTCCACTGACCACACCACTGCTGCCCGTGTACCCCTGGAACCAATTTAAAATTGCCTACAGCCAGCCCAATTTTTTTATTTTAGGCCTTCGATGCCTGTCTGCGGTCCATTCTTTCAACTACTACTACACTGACCAGGTCACTGCTGCCCGTGTACCCCTGGAACCAATTTAAAATTGCCTACAGCCATGTGTTATTATTTTAGGCCTTCGATGCCTGTCTGCGGTCACTCCTTCCACTAGGCCTCCACTGACCACACCACTGCTGTCCGTGTACCCCTGGAACCAATTTAAAATTGCCTACAGCCATGTGTTTTTATTTTAGGCCTTCGATGCCTGTCTGCGGTCCATTCTTTCAACTACTACTACACTGACCAGGGCACTGCTGGCCGTGTACCCCTGGAACCAACATCAGAAAATATAAAAATAAGTATTTTGCTTATAAAAAAGAAAATACTGGTGAGATATCAAATGCAGACATTTTAACATTAAAAACAAACACACAACTAAAATCTGGTACAGTACTAAAAATGGCCACCAGCTACAATTACTTTCTCCTGCAAGTAGTTAACTGAAAGTTTTTTTAAATTGAAAACACACATATGGCATCCACCGAGTGTTGTCCTGTCGCGTCTTCTTTATATTATTGCCGAGAAGATGCAAAATAATGAAAATAATAAAATCATTAATTACCAAAATAATAGAGAAAGTCAACACCACATTGCAAATAAACATTCATTCCAAATAAAGAAGCAGGGCGCGTCCGAGGGTGAGTATATACCTAATAAGAATCTAATCACCCTCGGACGCGCAATGCTTATTTCCAACAGCCTTCCTTCCTAAGAATCAGCCCTTCCGTCGTGTAGAGAGACGTTGTGTTACACTCCAAGGTGTTCCCCAGGTTTCCTTTCCTGAGCTTCGATCTTCCGGCTCTCGTTTAGTAGTTCTTGGAAACTACACTGCATTAGGCCTTCAAATTGGGTATGGGGTGTAGAGAGAGGGTGTGTTACACTCCAAGGTGTTCCCCAGGTTGCCTTTCCTGAGCTTCGATATTCCGGCTCTCGTTTAGTAGTTCTTGGAAACTACACTGCATTAGGCCTTCAAATTGGGTATGGGGTGTAGAGAGAGGGTGTGTTACACTCCAAGGTGTTCCCCAGGTTGCCTTTCCTGAGCTTCGAAATTCCGGCTCTCGTTTAGTAGTTGTTGGAAACTACACTGCATTAGGCCTACAAATTTGGTATGGGGGAAACATTGGCGCATCTGCGGTCCCTCCTTCCTCTAGGCCTCCACTGACCTGTCTACTGCTGCCCGTGTTCCCCTGGAACCAATTTTAAATTGCCTACAGGCAGCCCAATTTATTATGTTAGGGCTTCGAAGCCTGTCTGCGGTCCCTCCTTCCACTAGGCCTCCACTGACCTGTCTACTGCTGCCCGTGTACCCCTTGAACCAACATCATAAAATAAAAAAAAAAGGATTTTGCTTATAAAAAAGAAAATACTGGTGAGATATCAAATGCAGACATTTTGACATTAAAAACAAACAAACAGCTAAAATCTGGTACAGTACTAAAAATGGCCACCAGCTACAATTACTTTCTCCTGCAAGTAGTTAACTGAAAGGTTTTTTAAATTGAAAACACACATATGGCATCCACCGAGTGTTGTCCTGTCGCGTCTTCTTTATATTATTGCCGAGAAGATGCAAAATAATGAAAATAATAAAATCATTAATTACCAAAATAATAGAGAAAGTCAACACCACATTGCAAATAAACATTCATTCCAAATAAAGAAGCAGGGCGCGTCCGAGGGTGAGTATATACCTAATAAGAATCTAATCACCCTCGGACGCGCAATGCTTATTTCCAACAGCCTTCCTTCCTAAGAATCATCCCTTCCGTGGTGTAGAGAGACGTTGTGTTACACTCCAAGGTGTTCCCCAGGTTGCCTTTCCTGAGCTTCGATCTACCGGCTCTCGTTTAGTAGTTGTTGGATACTACGCTGCATTAGGCCTTCAAATTGGGTATGGGGTGTAGAGAGATGGTGTGTTCCACTCCAAGGTGTTCCCCAGGTTGCCTTTCCTGAGCTTCGATCTTCCGGCTCTCGTTTAGTAGTTCTTGGAAACTACACTGCATTAGGCCTTCAAATTGGGTATGGGGTGTAGAGAGAGGGTGTGTTACACTCCAAGGTGTTCCCCAGGTTGCCTTTCCTGAGCTTCGATATTCCGGCTCTCGTTTAGTAGTTATCGGAAACTACGCTGCATTAGGCCTACAAATTGGGTATGGGGTGTAGAGAGAGGGTGTGTTACACTCCAAGGTGTTCCCCAGGTTGCCTTTCCTGAGCTTCGATATTCCGGCTCTCGTTTAGTAGTTGTCGGAAACTACGCTGCATTAGGCCTACAAATTGGGTATGGGGTGTAGAGAGAGGGTTTGTTACACTCCAAGGTGTTCCCCAGGTTGCCTTTCCTGAGCTTCGATCTTCCGGCTCTCGTTTAGTAGTTGTTGGAAACTACGCTGCATTAGGCCTTCAAATTGGGTATGGGGTGTAGCGAGAGGGTGTGTTACACTCCAAGGTGTTCCCCAGGTTGCCTTTCCTGAGCTTCGATCTTCCGGCTCTCGTTTAGTAGTTCTTGGAAACTACACTGCATTAGACCTTCAAATTGGGTATGGGGTGTAGAGAGAGGGTGTGTTACACTCTAAGGTGTTCCCCAGGTTTCCTTGCCATTGCTTCGGTCTTCCGACTCTCGTTTAGTAGTTGTAGAAAAGTACACTGCATTAGGCCATACAAAATGGGTATGGGGTGGAGAGAGATGGTGTGTTACACTCCAAGGTGTTCCCCAGGTTGCCTTTCCTGAGCTTCTATCTTCAGGCTCTCATTAAATTGTGGTTAAATGGAACAACTGCATTTGGCGTACTAGTTGGTTTGGGGCCTACTATCGGTGTCTGCCACTCCTTGCTGTTCTCCTCCACTGAACAAAGCTGTGCCGCCTGTTTACTACGGTTGCCAATTTTGAACTGCATTTCGACTACTTACTGATTTGGCCCTACTCTCTGTGTCAGCCTCTCATTCCAGTTGTCCTCCACTGCAATGCCCCCTGGTTATTCCTGTGTTACCAATTTTGAACTGCATTTAGCCCACTTTCTTCTTTGGGCCTATATCTGTGTTTCCACTTCATCGTGCCCATTGCCCAGCCAGTGATAGATGAGTCTGCTGGTACATTGACCCATAACGCAACATTCCCCGTGCACGCTACACAACAACATTGTGACCCTGCTGAAAGTCAGGTTGCTCTTCCCGCATACCATACCACCTTACACGGGGACAAAGAGGAAGGTGCAGATGAAAGTGCAGGTTCCTTCATCAGGTGGGGGGAGGAATACTAGTTGGCGACGTCACTGGCACAGGGCCTCTCATAGTACGCAAAAGTGTTGCTGCCGGTGGGAGGCGCCCCCGCCGTGCAAACACACCGCTGTACTTTGAGGGGCCCTGTGCCAGTGCCAATGCCAACGAGTGGGCCCCCCCTGCTTGCTCAGGTTCACAGCACTTGCAAAGTTGAAATACTTACCTCTCCCTGCTCCACTGCCGTGACATGGTCCAGATTTCCTGGGCCCACTAATTACTTGAACCAGCCCTACCCCCCACAACTTTAGCCAAATGACCCCCAATTTCAAATGCCTTCCAATTATTATAAGGTAAATTACGCTTGACAAGCTTCATTAAGAAGAATGGATGGTTTTGACATTAAAATGGGCACTCTAGGTGTTTTCCTGGCCCCCACTCACTGCCGACTATGCTGCCCCATTGACTTGCATTGGGTTTCGTGTTTCGGTCGATCCCGACTTTACGTCATAATCGGCCGATTTCACTCGACCCGACTTTGGACATAGTCGGGTTTCGCAAAACCCGGCTCGACTCTAAAAAGGTCAAGGTCGCTCAACTCTAGTATATAGTGTAGGGTATAGAGTGTTTGGTATAGAGTGTAGGGTATAGAGTGTAGGGTATAGATTGCAGGGTATAGAGTGTAGGGTGTAGAGTGTAGGGTATAGTGTGTAGAGTGTAGGGTATAGAGTGTAGGGTATAGAGTGTAGGGTATAGAGTATATGGTATAGAGTGTAGGGTATAGAGTGTAGGGTATAGATTGCAGGGTATAGAGTGTAGGGTATAGAGTGTAGGGTATAGTGTGTATTGTGTAGGGTATAGAGTGTAGGGTATAGAGTGTAGGGTATAGAGTGTATGGTATAGAGTGTATGGTATAGATTGTAGGGTATAGAGTGTAGGGTATAGAGTGTAGAGTGTAGGGTATAGAGTGTAGAAAGTAGGGTATAGTGTGTAGGGTATAGAGTGTAGAGTGTAGGGTATAGAGTGTAGGGTATAGAGTGTAGATTGTATGGTATAGAGTGTAGGGTATAGAGTGTATAGTGTAGGGTATAGAGTGTAGAGTGTAGGGTATAGAGTGTAGGGTATAGAGTGTTGGGATATAGAGTGTAGGGTATAGAGTGCAGGGTATAGAGTGTAGGGTATAGATTGTAGGGTATAGAGTGTAGGGTATAGAGTGTAGGGTATAGAGTATATAGTGTAGGGTATAGAGTGTAGGGTATAGAGTGTAAAGTGTAGGGTATAGAGTGTAGGGTATAGAGTGTAGGGTATAGAGTGTAGGGTATAAAGTGTAGAGTGTAGGGTATAGAGTGTAGGGTATAGAGTGTAGGGTATAGAGTGTAGGGTATAGAGTGTAGAGTGTAGGGTGTAGAGTGTAGAGTGTAGGGTATAGAGTGTAAGGTATAGAGTGTAGGGTATAGAGTGTATGTTATAGAGTGTAGGGTATAGAGTGTAGAGTGTAGGGTATAGAGTGTAGGGTATAGAGTGTAGGGCATAGAGTGTAGGGTATAGAGTGTAGGGTATGAAGTGTAGAGTGTAGGGTATAGAGTGTAGGGTTTAGAGTGTATGTTATAGAGTGTAGGGTATAGAGTGTAGAGTGTAGGGTATAGAGTGTAGGGTATATAGTGTAGGGTATAGAGTGTAGGTTATAGAGTGTAGGGTATAGAGTGTAGAGTGTAGGGTATAGAGTGTAGAAAGTAGGGTATAGTGTGTATGGTATAGAGTGTAGAATGTAGGGTATAGAGTGTATGGTATAATGTGTAGGGTATAGAGTGTAGAGTGTAGGATATAGAGTGTAGAGTATAGAGTGTAGGGTATATAGTGTAGGGTATAGAGTGTAGGGTATAGAGTGTAGTGTATAGAGTGTAGAGTGTAGGGTATATAGTGTAGGGTATAGAGTATAGAGTGTAGGGTATAGAGTGTAGAGTGTAGAGTGTAGGGTATAGAGTGTAGAGTGTAGGGTATAGAGTGTAGGGTATAGAGTGTAGGGTATAGAGTGTAGGGTATACAGTGTAGGGTATAAAGTGTAGAGTGTAGGGCATAGAGTGTAGGGTATAGAGTGTAGGGTATAGAGTGTAGGGTATAGAGTGTAGAGTGTAGGGTATAGAGTGTAGAGTGTAGGGTATAGAGTGTAGGGTATATAGTGTAGGGTATAGAGTGTAGGGTATAGAGTGTAGGGTATAGAGTGTAGAGTGTAGGGTATAGAGTGTAGAAAGTAGGGTATAGTGTGTATGGTATAGAGTGTAGAATGTAGGGTATAGAGTGTATGGTATAATGTGTAGGGTATAGAGTGTAGAGTGTAGGATATAGAGTGTAGAGTGTAGGGTATAGAGTGTAGGGTATAGAGTGTAGGGTATAGAGTGTAGTGTATAGAGTGTAGAGTGTAGGGTATATAGTGTAGGGTATAGAGTATAGAGTGTAGGGTATAGAGTATAGGGTATAGAGTGTAGAGTGTAGAGTGTAGGGTATAGAGTGTAGAGTGTAGGGTATAGAGTGTAGGGTATAGAGTGTAGGGTATACAGTGTAGGGTAAAAAGTGTAGAGTGTAGGGCATAGAGTGTAGGGTATAGAGTGTAGGGTATAGAGTGTAGGGTATAGAGTGTAGAGTGTAGGGTATAGAGTGTAGAGTTTAGGGTATAGAGTGTAGGGTATAGAGTGTAGGGTTTAGAGTGTAGGGTATAGAGTGTAGGGTATAGAGTGTAGAGTGAAGGGTATAGAGTGTAGGGTGTAGAGTGTAGGGTATAGAGTGTAGGGTATAGAGTGTAGAGTGTAGGGTATACAGTGTAGGGTATAGAGTGTAGGGTGTAGAGTCTAGGGTATAGAGTGTAGAGTGTATGGTATAATGTGTAGGGTATTGAGTGTAGAGTGTAGGGTATAGAGTGTAGGGTATAGAGTATAGAGTGTAGGGTATGGAGTGTAGAGTGTAGGGTATAGAGTGTAGGGTATAGAGTGTAGGGTATAGAGTGTATGGTATAGAGTGTATGGTATAGAGTGTAGGGTATAGAGTGTAGAGTGTAGGGATTAGAGTGTAGAGTACAGAGTGTAGGGTATAGAGTGTAGAGTGTAGGGTATAGAGTGTAGGGTATAGAGTGTAAGGTATAGAGTTTATGGTATAGAGTGTACGGTATAGAGTTTATGGTATAGAGTGTACGGTATAGAGTGTAGGGTATAGAGTGTTATGTATAGATTGTAGGGTATAGAGTGTAGGGTATAAAATGTAGAGTGTAGGGTATTGAGTGTAGGGTATAGAGTGTAGGGTATAGAGTGTAGAGTGTAGGGTGTAGAGTGTAGAGAGTAGGGTATAGAGTGTAAGGTATAGCGTATAGTGTATAGAGTGTATGTTTTAGAGTGTAGGGTATAGAGTGTAGAGTTTAAAGTAAAGTATTAACACTCTATACCCTACACTCTATACCATACACTCTATACCCTACACTCTATACCCTACACTCTACACCCTACACTCTATACCCTACACTCTAATCCCTACACTCTACACTGTATACCATACACTCTATACCCTACAGTATATACCCTACACTCTATACCCTACACTCTACACTCTATACCCAACACTCTATACTCTACACTCCATACCCTACACTCTACACTCTATACCCTACACTCTACTCTTTATACCCTACACTCTATACCCTACACTCTACACTCTATACCCTACACTCTACACTCTATACCTTACACTCTATACCCTACACTCTCCACTCTACACCCTACACTCTACACTCTATACCCTACACTCTACACTTTATACCCTACACTCTATACCCTACACTCTATACCCTAAACTCTATACCCTACACTCTACACTCTATACCCTACACTCTATACCCTACACTATATACTCTATACCCTACACTCTATACCCTACACTCTATACCCTACAATCTATACCCTACACTCTATACCCGACACTCTATACCCTACACTCTATATCCCAACACTCTATACCCTACACTCTATACCCTACACTCTACACTCTATACCCCACACTCTACACTCAATACCCTACACTCTACACCCTACACTCTATACCATACTCTCTATTCCATACAGTCTTTACCATACACTCTATACCCTACACTCTACACTCTACAATCTATATCCTACTCTCTACACTCTATACCTTACACTCTATACCAAACACTATATACCATACACAATATATCATACACTCTATACCGTACACTCTATACCCTACACTCTATACCCTACACTCCATACCCTACACTCTATACCCTACACTCTATACCCTACACTCTATACCCTACAATCTATACCCTACACTCTATACCCGACACTCTATACCCTACACTCTATATCCCAACACTCTATACCCTACACTCTATACCCTACACTCTACACTCTATACCCTACACTATACACTCTATACCCTACACTCTATACCATACAATCTACACTCTATACCCTACACTCTATACCCTACACTCTACACTCTATACCCTACACACTATACCCTACTTTCTACACTCTATACCCTACACTCTACACTCTATACCATACACTCTATACCCTACACTCTATACCCTACACTCTATACCCTACACTATATACCCTACACTTTATACCCTACACTCTACACTCTATATCCTACACTCTACACTCTATACCCTACACTCTATACCATACACTCTATACCCTACACTCTATACCCTACACTCTATACCCTACACTCTACACTCTATACCCTACACTCTATACCCTACACTCTACACTCTATACCGTACACTATATTCCATACACTCTATTCCATACACTCAATACCCTGCACTCTATACCCTACACTATACACTCTATACCCTACACACTACTCCATACACTCTATACCCTATACTCTATACACTACACTCTACATTCTATACCCTAAAATCTATACCCAACACTCTATACCCTACACTCTATACCCTACACTCTATACCTTACACTCTACACTCTATACCCTACACTCTATACCATACACTCTATACCCTACACTCTATACCCTACACTCTATACCCTACACTCTACACTCTATACCCTACACTCTATACCATACACTCTATACCCTACACTCTATACCCTACACTCTATACTTTAAACTCTACACTCTATACCCTACACTCTAAAACATACACTCTATACACTATACGCTATACCTTACACTCTATACCCTACTCTCTACACTCTACACCCTACACTCTACACTCTATACCCTACACTCTATACCCTACACTCAATACCCTACACTCTACATTTTATACCCTACACTCTATACCCTACACTCTATACCCTACACTCTATACCCTACACTATATACTCTATACCCTACACTCTTTACCCTACACGCTATATTCTACACTCGATACCCTACACTCTATACCCTACACTCTATACCCTACATTCTATAGCCCAACACTCTATACCCTACACTCTATACCCTACACTCTATACCCTACACTCTACACTCTATACCCTACACTCTATACCCTACACTCTATACCATACACTCTATACCATACACTCTATACCCTACACTCTATACCATACACTCTAAACTCTATACCCTACACTCTATACCCTACACTCTACACTCCATACCCTACACACTATACCCTACACTCTAGTCCCTACACTCTACACTCTATACCCTGCACTCTATACCCTACACTCTATACCCTACACTCTGTACCATACACTCTATACCCTACACTCGATACCCTACACTCTATACCCTACACTCTACACTCTATACCCTACACTCTATACGCTACACTCTATACCCTACAATCTATACCATACACTCTATACCCTACACTCTACACTTTATACCCTACACTCTATACCCTACACTCTATACCCTACACTCTACACTTTATACCCTACACTCTATACCCTACACTCTATACCCTAAACTCTAAACCCTACACTCTACACTCTATACCCTACACTCTATAACATACACTCTCTACCCTACACTCTATACCTTAAACTCTATACCCTACACTCTACACTCTACACCCTACACTCTACACTCTATACCCTGCACTCTATACCCTACACTCTATGCTTTATACCCTACACTCTATACCCTACACTCTATACCCTACACTCTACACTCTATAGCCTACACTCTACACTCTATACCCTACACTCTATATCCTACACTCTATACCCTACACTCTACACTCTATACCCTACACTCTATACCATACACTCTAAACCCTACACTCTATACCCTACACTCTATACCCTAAACTCTACACTCTATACCCTACACTCTACACTCTATACCCTACACTCTATACCCTACACTCTACACTTTATACCTTACACTGTATACCCTACACTCTATACCCTACACTCTATACCCTATACTCTATACCCTACACTCTATAGCCCAACACTCTATACCGTACACTCTATACCCTACACTCTATTCCCTACACTCTACACTCTATACAATACACTCTATACCCTACACTCTAATCCCTACACTCTACACTCTATACCCTACACTCTATACCATACACTCTAAACCCTACACTCTATACCCTACACTCTATACCCTAAACTCTACACTCTATACCCTACACTCTATACCCTACACTCTATACCCTACACTCTACACTCTATACTCTACACTCTACACTCTACACTCTATACCCTACACTCTATACCCTACACTCTATACTCTATACCCTACACTATATAACCTACACTCTACACTCTATACCCTACACTCTATACCCTACACTCTATACCCTACACTCTATACCCTACACTCTACACCCTACACTCTATACCCTACACATTATACCATACACTCTATACCCTACACTCTACACTCTATACCCTACACTCTACACCCTACACTCTATACCCTACACTTTATACCCTACACTCTACACCCTACACTCTATACCCTACACTCTACACCCTACACTCTATACCCTACACTCCACACTCTATACCCTACACTCTATACCATGCACTCTACACCCTACACTCTATACCATACACTCTATACCTTACACTCTACACTCTATACCCTACACTCTATACCCTACACTCTACACTCTATACCCTACACTCTATACCCTACAATCTATACCCTACACTATATACCCTACACTCTATACCCTACACTCTATATCCTACACTCTACACTCTATACCCTACACTCTATACCCTACACTCTACACTTTATACCCTACACTCTATATCCTACACTCTATACCCTACACTCTATACCCTACACTCTACACTCTATACCCTACACTCTATAACATACACTCTATACCCTACACTCTATACCTTACACTCTATACCTTACACTCTCCACTCTACACCCTACACTCTATACCCCACACTCTATACCCTACACTCTACACTTTATACCCTACACTCTATACCCTACACTCTATACCCTACACTCTATACCCTAAACTCTACACTCTATACCCTACACTCTATACCCTACACTATATACTCTATACCCTACACTCTATACCCTACACTCTATAACATACACTCTATACCCTACACTCTATACCTTACACTCTATACCCTACACTCTCCACTCTACACCCTACACTCTACACTCTATACCCTACACTCTACACTATATACCCTACACTCTATACCCTACACTCTATACCCTACACTCTTCACTCTATACCCTACACTCTATACCCTATACTATATACTCCATACCCTACACTCTATACCCTACAATCTATACCCTACACTCTATACCCGACACTCTATACCTTACACTCTATATCCCAACACTCTATACCCTACACTCTATACCCTACACTCTACACTCTATACCCTACACTATACACTCTATACCCTACACTCTATACCATACAATCTACACTATATACCCTACACTCTATACCCTACACTCTACACTCTATACCCTACACACTATACCCTACTTTCTACACTCTATAACCTACACTCTACACTCTATACCATACACTCTATACCCTACACTCTATACCCTACACTATATACCCTACACTTTATACCCTACACTCTACACTCTATATCCTACACTCTACACTCTATACCCTACACTCTATAACATACACTCTAAACCCTACACTCTATACCCTACACTCTACACTTTATACCCTACACTCTATACCCTACACTCTATACCCTACACTCTATACCCTACACTCTATACCCTACACTCTACACTCTATACCCTACACTCTATAACATACACCCTATACCCTACACTCTATATCTTACACGCTATACCCTACACTCTACACCCTACACTCTACACTCTATACCCTACACTCTATACCCTACACTCTATACCCTACACTCTACACTTTATACCCTACACTCTATACCCTACACTCTATACCCTACACTCTACACTCTATACCCTACACTCTATACCCTACACTATATACTCTATACCCTACACTCTATACCCTACACTCTATACCCTACAATCTATACCCTACACTCTATACCCTACACTCTATACCCTACACTCTATATCCCAACACTCTATACCCTACACTCTATACCCTACACTCTACACCCTACACTATACACTCTATACCCTACACTCTATACCATACAATCTACACTCTATACCCTACACTCTATACCCTACACTCTACACTTCATACCCTACACACTATACCCTACTTTCTACACTCTATACCCTACACTCTACACTCTATACCCTACACTCTATACCCTACAATCTATACCATACACTCTATACCATACACTCTATACCCTACACTCTATACCCTACACTCTACACCCTACACTCTATACCCTGCAATCTATACCATACACTCTATACCCTACACTCTATATCATACACTCTATACCCTACACTCTACACTCTATACCCCACACTCTACACTCTATACCCTACACTCTACACTCTATACCCTACACTCTATACCCTACAATCTATACCATACACTCTATACCATACACTCTATACCCTACACTCTATACCCTACACTCTACACCCTACACTCTATACCCTGCAATCTATACCATACACTCTATACCCTACACTCTATATCATACACTCTATACCCTACACTCTACACTCTATACCCCACACTCTACACTCTATACCCTACACTCTACACCCTACACTCTATATTATACACTCTATTCCATACACTCTATACCCTACACTCTATACCCTACACTCTACACTCTAAAATCTATACCCTACTCTCTACACTCTATACCTTACACTCTATACCAAACACTCTATACCCTACACTATATACCATACACTCTATATCATACACTCTATACCGTACACTCTATACCATACACTCTATACCCTACACTCTATACCCTTCACTCTATAGCCCAACACTCTATACCGTACACTCTATACCCTACACTCTATACCCTACACTCTACACTCTATACCCTACACTCTATACCCTACACTCTACACTCTATACCCTACACTCTATACCCTACACTCTATACCATACACTCTATACCCTACACTCTATACCCTACACTCTACACTCTATACCCTACACTCTACACTCTACACTCTATACCATACACTCTATACCCTACACTCTACACTCTATACCATACACTCTATACTGTACACTCTATACCATACACTCTACACCCTACACTCTATACCATGCACTCTATACCCTACACTCTATACCCTACACTCTACACTCTATAGCCTACACTCTACACTCTATACCCTACACTCTATACCCTACACTCTATACCCTACACTCTACACCCTACACTCTATACCCTACACATTATACCATACACTCTATACCCTGCACTCTACACTCTATACCCTACACTCTACACCATACACTCTATACCCTACACTCTATATCCTACACTCTACACTCTATACCCTACACTCTATACCATACACTCTAAACCCTACACTCTATACCCTACACTCTATACCCTAAACTCTACACTCTATACCCTACACTCTACACTCTATACCCTACACTCTATACCCTACACTCTATACCCTACACTCTACACTTTATACCCTACACTCTACACTCTACACCCTACACTCTATACCCTACACTCTATACTCTATACCCTACACTATATAACCTACACTCTACACTCTATACCCTACACTCTATACCCTACACTCTATACCCTACACTCTATACCCTACACTCTACACCCTACACTCTATACCCTACACATTATACCATACACTCTATACCCTACACTCTACACTCTATACCCTACACTCTACACCCTACACTCTATACCCTACACTTTATACCCTACACTCTACACCCTACACTCTATACCCTACACTCTACACCCTACACTCTATACCCTACACTCTACACTCTATACCCTACACTCTATACCATGCACTCTATACCTTACACTCTATACCTTACACTCTCCACTCTATACCCTACACTCTATACCTTACAATCTATACCCTACACTATATACCCTACACTCTATACCCTACACTCTATATCCTACACTCTACACTCTATACCCTACACTCTATACCCTACACTCTACACTTTATACCCTACACTCTATACCCTACACTCTATACCCTACACTCTATACCCTACACTCTACACTCTATACCCTACACTCTATAACATACACTCTATACCCTACACTCTATACCTTACACTCTATACCTTACACTCTCCACTCTACACCCTACACTCTATACCCCACACTCTATACCCTACACTCTACACTTTATACCCTACACTCTATACCCTACACTCTATACCCTACACTCTATACCCTAAACTCTACACTCTATACCCTACACTCTATACCCTACACTATATACTCTATACCCTACACTCTATACCCTACACTCTATAACATACACTCTATACCCTACACTCTATACCTTACACTCTATACCCTACACTCTCCACTCTACACCCTACACTCTACACTCTATACCCTACACTCTACACTATATACCCTACACTCTATACCCTACACTCTATACCCTACACTCTACACTCTATACCCTACACTCTATACCCTATACTATATACTCTATACCCTACACTCTATACCCTACAATCTATACCCTACACTCTATACCCGACACTCTATACCCTACACTCTATATCCCAACACTCTATACCCTACACTCTATACCCTACACTCTACACTCTATACCCTACACTATACACTCTATACCCTACACTCTATACCATACAATCTACACTCTATACCCTACACTCTATACCCTACACTCTACACTCTATACCCTACACACTATACCCTACTTTCTACACTCTATACCCTACACTCTACACTCTATACCATACACTCTATACCCTACACTCTATACCCTACACTCTATACCCTACACTATATACCCTACACTTTATACCCTACACTCTACACTCTATATCCTACACTCTACACTCTATACCCTACACTCTATAACATACACTCTAAACCCTACACTCTATACCCTACACTCTACACTTTATACCCTACACTCTATACCCTACACTCTATACCCTACACTCTATACCCTACACTCTATACCCTACACTCTACACTCTATACCCTACACTCTATAACATACACTCTATACCCTACACTCTATATCTTACACGCTATACCCTACACTCTACACCCTACACTCTACACTCTATACCCTACACTCTATACCCTACACTCTATACCCTACACTCTATACCCTACACTCTACACTTTATACCCTACACTCTATACCCTACACTCTATACCCTACACTCTACACTCTATACCCTACACTCTATACCCTACACTATATACTCTATACCCTACACTCTATACCCTACACTCTATACCCTACAATCTATACCCTACACTCTATACCCTACACTCTATACCCTACACTCTATATCCCAACACTCTATACCCTACACTCTATACCCTACACTCTACACCCTACACTATACACTCTATACCCTACACTCTATACCATACAATCTACACTCTATACCCTACACTCTATACCCTACACTCTACACTTCATACCCTACACACTATACCCTACTTTCTACACTCTATACCCTACACTCTACACTCTATACCCTACACTCTATACCCTACAATCTATACCATACACTCTATACCATACACTCTATACCCTACACTCTATACCCTACACTCTACACCCTACACTCTATACCCTGCAATCTATACCATACACTCTATACCCTACACTCTATATCATACACTCTATACCCTACACTCTACACTCTATACCCCACACTCTACACTCTATACCCTACACTCTACACCCTACACTCTATATTATACACTCTATTCCATACACTCTATACCCTACACTCTATACCCTACACTCTACACTCTAAAATCTATACCCTACTCTCTACACTCTATACCTTACACTCTATACCAAACATTCTATACCCTACACTATATACCATACACTCTATATCATACACTCTATACCGTACACTCTATACCATACACTCTATACCCTACACTCTATACCCTACACTCTATAGCCCAACACTCTATACCGTACACTCTATACCCTACACTCTATACCCTACACTCTACACTCTATACCCTACACTCTATACCCTACACTCTACACTCTATACCCTACACTCTATACCCTACACTCTATACCATACACTCTATACCCTACACTCTATACCCTACACTCTACACTCTATACCCTACACTCTACACTCTACACTCTATACCATACACTCTATACCCTACACTCTACACTCTATACCATGCACTCTATACTGTACACTCTATACCATACACTCTACACCCTACACTCTATACCATGCACTCTATACCCTACACTCTACACTCTATACCCTACACTCTATACCCTACAATCTATACCCTACACCCTACGCTCTATACCCTACACTCTATACCCTACTCTCTACACTCTATACCGTACACTATATTCCATACACTCTATTCCATAAACTCTATACCCTGCACTCTATACCCTACACTATACACTCTATACCCTACACTCTACACCATACACTCTATACCCTATACTCTATACACTACACTCTACATTCTATACCCTACAATCTATACCCAACACTCTATACCCTACACTCTATACCATACACTCTATACCCTACACTCTATACCCTACACTCTACACCCTACACTCTATACCCTACACTCTAATCCCTACACTCTACACTGTATACCATACACTCTATACCCTACACTATATACCCTACACTCTATACCCTACACTCTACACTCTATACCCAACACTCTATACTCTACACTCTATACCCTACACTCTATACCATACACTCCATACCCTACACTCTACACTCTATACCTTACACTCTACTCTTTATACCCTACACTCTATACCCTACACTCTACACTCTATACCCTACACTCTACACTCTATACCCTACACTCTATACCCTACTCTATACCATAAACTCTATACCCTACACTCTATACCCTACACTCTATACTCTATACCCTACACTCTACACTCTACACCCTACACTCTATACCCTACACTCTATACTCTATATCCTACACTATATACCCTACACTCTACACTCTATACCCTACACTCTATACCCTACACTCTGTACCCTACACTCTACACCCTACACTCTATGCCCTACACATTATACCATACACTCTATACCCTACACTCTACACTCTATACCCTACACTCTACACCCTACACTCTATACCCTACACTTTATACCCTACACTCTACACTCTATACCCTACACTCTATACCCTACACTCTACACCCTACACTCTATACCCTACACTCTACACTCTATACCCTACACTCTATACCATACACTCTACACCCTACACTCTATACCATACACTCTATACCCTACACTCTACACTCTATACCCTACACTCTATACCCTACACTCTACACTCTATACCCTACACTCTATACCCTACACTCTATACCCTACACTATATACCCTACACTCTATACCCTACACTCTACACTCTATATCCTACACTCTACACTCTATACCCTACACTCTATAACATACACTCTAAACCCTACACTCTATACACTACACTCTACACTTTATACCCTACACTCTATACCCTACACTCTACACTCTATACCCTACACTCTATAACATACACTCTATACCCTACACTCTATACCCTACACTCTATGCCCTACACATTATACCATACACTCTATACCCTACACTCTACACTCTATACCATACACTCTACACCCTACACTCTATACCCTACACTTTATACCCTACACTCTACACTCTATACCCTACACTCTATACCCTACACTCTACACCCTACACTCTATACCCTACACTCTACACTCTATACCCTACACTCTATACCATACACTCTACACCCTACACTCTATACCATACACTCTATACCCTACACTCTACACTCTATACCCTACACTCTATACCCTACACTCTACACTCTATACCCTACACTCTATACCCTACACTCTATACCCTACACTATATACCCTACACTCTATACCCTACACTCTACACTCTATATCCTACACTCTACACTCTATACCCTACACTCTATAACATACACTCTAAACCCTACACTCTATACACTACACTCTACACTTTATACCCTACACTCTATACCCTACACTCTACACTCTATACCCTACACTCTATAACATACACTCTATACCCTACACTCTATACCTTACACTCTCCACTCTACACCCTACACTCTACACTCTATACCCTACACTCTATACCCTACACTCTACACTTTATACCCTACACTCTATACCCTACACTCTATACCCTACACTCTATACCCTAAACTCTACACTCTATACCCTACACTCTATACCCTACACTATATACTCTATACCCTACACTCTATTCCCTACAATCTATACCCTACACTCTATACCCTACACTCTATACCCTACACTCTATATCCCAACACTCTATACCCTACACTCTATACCCTACACTCTACACTCTATACCCTACACTATACACTCTATACCCTACACTCTATACCATACAATCTACACTCTATACCCTACACTCTATATCATACACTATATACCCTACACTCTACACTCTATACCCCACACTCTACACTCTATACCCTACACTCTACACCCTACACTCTATACCATACTCTCTATTCCATACACTCTTTACCATACACTCTATACCCTACACTCTACACTCTACAATCTATATCCTACTCTCTACACTCTATACCTTACACTCTATACCAAACACTATATACCATACACAATATATCATACACTCTATACCGTACACTCTATACCCTTCACTCTATACCCTACACTCTATACCCTACACTCTATACCCTACACACTATACCCTACTTTCTACACTCTATACCCTACACTCTATACCATACACTCTATACCCTACACTCTATACCCTACACACTACACCCTACTTTCTACACTCTATACCCTACACTCTACACTCTATACCCTACACTCTATAACATACACTCTATACCCTACACTCTATACCTTACACTCTATACCCTACACTCTCCACTCTACACCCTACACTCTACACTCTATACCCTACACTCTACACTTTATACCCTACACTCTGTACCCTACACTCTATACCCTACACTCTATACCCTACACTCTACACTCTATACCCTACACTCTATACCCTACACTATATACTCTATACCCTACACTCTATACCCTACACTCTATACCCTACAATCTATACCCTACACTCTATACCCGACACTCTATACCCTACACTCTATATCCCAACACTCTATACCCTACACTCTATACCCTACACTCTACACTCTATACCCCACACTCTACACTCTATACCCTACACTCTACACCCTACACTCTATACCATACTCTCTATTCCATACAGTCTTTACCATACACTCTATACCCTACACTCTACACTCTACAATCTATATCCTACTCTCTACACTCTATACCTTACACTCTATACCAAACACTATATACCATACACAATATATCATACACTCTATACCGTACACTCTATACCCTACACTCTATACCCTACACTCCATACCCTACACTCTAGACCCTACACTCTATACCCTACACTCTATACCCTACACACTATACCCTACTTTCTACACTCTATACCCTACACTCTATACCATACACTCTATACCCTACACTCTATACCCTACACACTGCACCCTACCAGGTGCCTTCTGGGAGAAGCGAAGTCTCCCTAAGCTAGAAGATCGTTGGGTACAGCCGGGACCAGCTGCTTCGAAAGCATCACCAAACCAGGGATTCAAGCTTCAGGAGGCTAATTTGCATATTCCAGGTGCCTTCTGGGAGAAGCGAAGTCTCCCTAAGCTAGAAGATCGTTGGGTACAGCCGGGACCAGCTGCTTCGAAAGCATCACCAAACCAGGGATTCAAGCTTCAGGAGGCTAATTTGCATATTCCAGGTGCCTTCTGGGAGAAGCGAAGTCTCCCTAAGCTAGAAGATCGTTGGGTACAGCCGGGACCAGCTGCTTCGAAAGCATCACCAAACCAGGGATTCAAGCTTCAGGAGGCTAATTTGCATATTCCAGGTGCCTTCTGGGAGAAGCGAAGTCTCCCTAAGCTAGAAGATCGTTGGGTACAGCCGGGACCAGCTGCTTCGAAAGCATCACCAAACCAGGGATTCAAGCTTCAGGAGGCTAATTTGCATATTCCAGGTGCCTTCTGGGAGAAGCGAAGTCTCCCTAAGCTAGAAGATCGTTGGGTACAGCCGGAACCAGCTGCTTCGAAAGCATCACCAAACCAGGGATTCAAGCTTCAGGAGGCTAATTTGCATATTCCAGGTGCCTTCTGGGAGAAGCGAAGTCTCCCTAAGCTAGAAGATCGTTGGGTACAGCCGGGACCAGCTGCTTCGAAAGCATCACCAAACCAGGGATTCAAGCTTCAGGAGGCTAATTTGCATATTCCAGGTGCCTTCTGGGAGAAGCGAAGTCTCCCTAAGCTAGAAGATCGTTGGGTACAGCCGGGACCAGCTGCTTCGAAAGCATCACCAAACCAGGGATTCAAGCTTCAGGAGGCTAATTTGCATATTCCAGGTGCCTTCTGGGAGAAGCGAAGTCTCCCTAAGCTAGAAGATCGTTGGGTACAGCCGGGACCAGCTGCTTCGAAAGCATCACCAAACCAGGGATTCAAGCTTCAGGAGGCTAATTTGCATATTCCAGGTGCCTTCTGGGAGAAGCGAAGTCTCCCTAAGCTAGAAGATCGTTGGGTACAGCCGGGACCAGCTGCTTCGAAAGCATCACCAAACCAGGGATTCAAGCTTCAGGAGGCTAATTTGCATATTCCAGGTGCCTTCTGGGAGAAGCGAAGTCTCCCTAAGCTAGAAGATCGTTGGGTACAGCCGGGACCAGCTGCTTCGAAAGCATCACCAAACCAGGGATTCAAGCTTCAGGAGGCTAATTTGCATATTCCAGGTGCCTTCTGGGAGAAGCGAAGTCTCCCTAAGCTAGAAGATCGTTGGGTACAGCCGGGACCAGCTGCTTCGAAAGCATCACCAAACCAGGGATTCTAGCTTCAGGAGGCTAATTTGCATATTCCAGGTGCCTTCTGGGAGAAGCGAAGTCTCCCTAAGCTAGAAGATCGTTGGGTACAGCCGGGACCAGCTGCTTCGAAAGCATCACCAAACCAGGGATTCAAGCTTCAGGAGGCTAATTTGCATATTCCAGGTGCCTTCTGGGAGAAGTGAAGTCTCCCTAAGCTAGAAGATCGTTGGGTACAGCCGGGACCAGCTGCTTCGAAAGCATCACCAAACCAGGGATTCAAGCTTCAGGAGGCTAATTTGCATATTCCAGGTGCCTTCTGGGAGAAGCGAAGTCTCCCTAAGCTAGAAGATCGTTGGGTACAGCCGGGACCAGCTGCTTCGAAAGCATCACCAAACCAGGGATTCAAGCTTCAGGAGGCTAATTTGCATATTCCAGGTGCCTTCTGGGAGAAGCGAAGTCTCCCTAAGCTAGAAGATCGTTGGGTACAGCCGGGACCAGCTGCTTCGAAAGCATCACCAAACCGCGCGCCGTAAGGAATTTTTGCCTGTAGGACATTATTGCAAGAGAGCTTGGCTGAGTAGATTACACAAGAAGGAAAACACACAGCAAGTCAGCAGGATCTAGGAGCAACATGGCAGATGTGACAACCTACATGGTGAGCTGCAGCATGTGCTACATGTTCACAGATCGACCAGAAGAAGAATCCAATTTCACCTGTCAGAAGTGTAGACTAGTGGCCCTTTTAGAAGAAAAGGTGCGGGGTCTGGAAGAAAGAATAGCAACTTTGAAACTCATCAAAGAGAATGAAGACTTTCTAGACAGAACAGAAGCATCTCTACTGGTCACAGAAGGTGCAAAAAGTGTCAGAGAACCTCCAAAAGCAGATGAGTGGAAGCATGTGACCAAAAGAAGCAAGAAGACCATGGAGAAATCACCAACCACACAACTGAAGAACCGATATCAAATCTTTGTAGAGGATGAAGATGGCACACCTAAGAATGAAGCAATACCAGCAAGCAAAAAAGAAAAGGGCACACAGCAACAAGTGACAGCAAAAAGTACAGCCAAGAAGCAACGAAGAGTGGTGGTGGTGGGAGACTCACTACTGAGAGGCACAGAAGCAGCCATCTGCAGACCGGACATAACTGCAAGAGAAGTATGCTGCCTTCCAGGTGCGATGATCAAGGATGTGACCGATAGGATACCAAAGCTCTTCAGCTCCAAGGACGTCCACCCATTTCTTCTGATACATGTTGGCACCAATGACACGGCAAGGAAGGACCTACCGACAATCTGCAAGGACTTTGAAGAGTTGGGGAAGAAAGTAAAGGAACTGGATGCACAGGTAGTTTTTTCTTCTATCCTTCCAGTAGACGGGCATGGCACCAGGAGATGGAACAGGATCCTTGATGCAAACAACTGGCTAAGACGATGGTGCAGACAACAAGGATTTGGATTCCTGGACCATGGTGTGAATTACTGGTATGATGGACTCCTCGCCAGAGACGGACTACACCTCAACAAACCTGGGAAACACACATTCGCCAGAAGACTCGCTACACTCATCAGGAGGGCGTTAAACTAGAAGAAGAGGGGACGGGAAGAAAAACATTAGACTCGAACAAAGACGACCCAGGAAAACATACTCAGAAGGGAGGTAAGAACATTTCTAAAACAATCCACAGTGAGGAGATTGGAACAAAACAAAATCCTCTAAACTGCATGCTCGCAAACGCCAGAAGCCTGACAAACAAGATGGAAGAACTAGAAGCAGAAATATCTACAGGTAACTTTGACATAGTGGGAATAACCGAGACATGGTTAGATGAAAGCTATGACTGGGCAGTTAACTTACAGGGTTACAGTCTGTTTAGAAAGGATCGTAAAAATCGGAGAGGAGGAGGGGTTTGTCTCTATGTAAAGTCTTGTCTAAAGTCCACTTTAAGGGAGGATATTAGCGAAGGGAATGAGGATGTCGAGTCCATATGGGTTGAAATTCATGGAGGGAAAAATGGTAACAAAATTCTCATTGGGGTCTGTTACAAACCCCCAAATATAACAGAAAGCATGGAAAGTCTACTTCTAAAGCAGATAGATGAAGCTGCAACCCATAATGAGGTCCTGGTTATGGGGGACTTTAACTACCCGGATATTAACTGGGAAACAGAAACCTGTGAAACCCATAAAGGCAACAGGTTTCTGCTAATAACCAAGAAAAATTATCTTTCACAATTGGTGCAGAATCCAACCAGAGGAGCAGCACTTTTAGACCTAATACTATCTAATAGACCTGACAGAATAACAAATCTGCAGGTGGTTGGGCATTTAGGAAATAGCGACCACAATATTGTGCAGTTTCACCTGTCTTTCACTAGGGGGACTTGTCAGGGAGTCACAAAAACATTGAACTTTAGGAAGGCAAAGTTTGACCAGCTTAGAGATGCCCTTAATCTGGTAGACTGGGACAATAGCCTCAGAAATGAGAATACAGATAATAAATGGGAAATGTTTAAGAACATCCTAAATAGGCAGTGTAAGCGGTTTATACCTTGTGGGAATAAAAGGACTAGAAATAGGAAAAACCCAATGTGGCTAAACAAAGAAGTAAGACAGGCAATTAACAGTAAAAAGAAAGCATTTGCACTACTAAAGCAGGATGGCACCACTGAAGCTCTAAAAAACTATAGGGAGAAAAATACTTTATCTAAAAAACTAATTAAAGCTGCCAAAAAGGAAACAGAGAAGCACATTGCTAAGGAGAGTAAAACTAATCCCAAACTGTTCTTCAACTATATCAATAGTAAAAGAATAAAAACTGAAAATGTAGGCCCCTTAAAAAATAGTGAGGAAAGAATGGTTGTAGATGACGAGGAAAAAGCTAACATATTAAACACCTTCTTCTCCACGGTAGTCACGGTGGAAAATGAAATGCTAGGTGAAATCCCAAGAAACAATGAAAACCCTATATTAAGGGTCACCAATCTAACCCAAGAAGAGGTGCGAAACCGGCTAAATAAGATTAAAATAGATAAATCTCCGGGTCCGGATGGCATACACCCACGAGTACTAAGAGAACTAAGTAATGTAATAGATAAACCATTATTTCTTATTTTTAGGGACTCTATAGCGACAGGGTCTGTTCCGCAGGATTGGCGCATAGCAAATGTGGTGCCAATATTCAAAAAGGGCTCTAAAAGTGAACCTGGAAATTATAGGCCAGTAAGTCTTACCTCTATTGTTGGTAAAATATTTGAAGGGTTTCTGAGGGATGTTATTCTGGATTATCTCAATGAGAATAACTGTTTAACTCCATATCAGCATGGGTTTATGAGAAATCGCTCCTGTCAAACCAATCTAATCAGTTTTTATGAAGAGGTAAGCTATAGACTGGACCACGGTGAGTCATTGGACGTGGTATATCTCGATTTTTCCAAAGCGTTTGATACCGTGCCGCACAAGAGGTTGGTACACAAAATGAGAATGCTTGGTCTGGGGGAAATTGTGTGTAAATGGGTTAGTAACTGGCTTAGTGATAGAAAGCAGAGGGTGGTTATAAATGGTATAGTCTCTAACTGGGTCGCTGTGACCAGTGGGGTACCGCAGGGGTCAGTATTGGGACCTGTTCTCTTCAACATATTCATTAATGATCTGGTAGAAGGTTTACACAGTAAAATATCGATATTTGCAGATGATACAAAACTATGTAAAGCAGTTAATACAAGAGAAGATAGTATTCTGCTACAGATGGATCTGGATAAGTTGGAAACTTGGGCTGAAAGGTGGCAGATGAGGTTTAACAATGATAAATGTAAGGTTATACACATGGGAAGAGGGAATCAATATCACCATTACACACTGAACGGGAAACCACTGGGTAAATCTGACAGGGAGAAGGACTTGGGGATCCTAGTTAATGATAAACTTACCTGGAGCAGCCAGTGCCAGGCAGCAGCTGCCAAGGCAAACAGGATCATGGGGTGCATTAAAAGAGGTCTGGATACACATGATGAGAGCATTATACTGCCTCTGTACAAATCCCTAGTTAGACCGCACATGGAGTACTGTGTCCAGTTTTGGGCACCGGTGCTCAGGAAGGATATAATGGAACTAGAGAGAGTACAAAGGAGGGCAACAAAATTAATAAAGGGGATGGGAGAACTACAATACCCAGATAGATTAGCGAAATTAGGATTATTTAGTCTAGAAAAAAGACGACTGAGGGGCGATCTAATAACCATGTATAAGTATATAAGGGGACAATACAAATATCTCGCTGAGGATCTGTTTATACCAAGGAAGGTGACGGGCACAAGGGGGCATTCTTTGCGTCTGGAGGAGAGAAGGTTTTTCCACCAACATAGAAGAGGATTCTTTACTGTTAGGGCAGTGAGAATCTGGAATTGCTTGCCTGAGGAGGTGGTGATGGCGAACTCAGTCGAGGGGTTCAAGAGAGGCCTGGATGTCTTCCTGGAGCAGAACAATATTGTATCATACAATTATTAGGTTCTGTAGAAGGACGTAGATCTGGGTATTTATTATGATGGAATATAGGCTGAACTGGATGGACAAATGTCTTTTTTCGGCCTTACTAACTATGTTACTATGTTACTATGTTACTTTCTACACTCTATACCCTACACTCTACACTCTATACCCTACACTCTATAACATACACTCTATACCCTACACTCTATACCTTACACTCTATACCCTACACTCTCCACTCTACACCCTACACTCTATACCCTACACTCTACACTTTATACCCTACACTCTATACCCTACACTCTATACCCTACACTCTATACCCTACACTCTACACTCTATACCCTACACTCTATACCCTACACTATATACTCTATACCCTACACTCTATACCCTACACTCTATACCCTACAATCTATACCCTACACTCTATACCCGACACTCTATACCCTACACTCTATATCCCAACACTCTATACCCTACACTCTATACCCTACACTCTACACTCTATACCCTACACTATACACTCTATACCCTACACTCTATACCATACAATCTACACTCTATACCCTACACTCTATACCCTACACTCTACACTCTATACCCTACACACTATACCCTACTTTCTACACTCTATACCCTACACTCTACACTCTATACCATACACTCTATACCCTACACTCTATACCATACACTCTATACCCTACACTCTATACCCTACACTCTACACTCTACACCCTACAATCTATAACATACACTCTATACCCTACACTCTATACCTTACACTCTACACCCTACACTCTACACCCTACACTCTACACTCTATACCCTACACTCTATACCCTACACTCTATACCCTACACTCTACACTTTATACCCTACACTCTATACCCTACACTCTATACCCTACACTCTATACCCTACACTCTATACCCTACACTCTATACCCTACACTCTACACTCTGTACCCTACACTCTATACTATACACTCTACACCCTACACTCTATACCATACACTCTATACCCTACACTCTACACTCTATACCATACACTCTATACTGTACACTCTTTACCATACACTCTACACCCTACACTCTATACCCTACACTCTATACCCTACAATCTATACCCTACACCCTACGCTCTATATCCTACACTCTATACCCTACACTCTATACCGTACACTATATTCCATACACTCTATTGCATACACTCTATACCCTGCACTCTATACCCTACACTATACACTCTATACCCTACACTCTACACCATACACTCTATACCCTATACTCTATACACTACACTCTACATTCTATACCCTACAATCTATACCCAACACTCTATACCCTACACTCTATACCATACACTCTATACCCTACACTCTATACCCTACACTCTACACCCTACACTCTATACCCTACACTCTAATCCCTACACTCTACACTGTATACCCTACACTCTATACCCTACACTATATACCCTACACTCTATACCCTACACTATATACCCTACACTCTATACCCTACACTCTACACTCTATACCAAACACTCTATACTCTACACTCTATACCCTACACTCTATACCCTACACTATACACTCTATACCCTACACTCTACACCATACACTCTATACCCTATACAATACACTCTATACCCTACAATCTATACCCTACACTCTATACCCTACACTCTACACTCTATACCGTACACTCTATACCATACACTCTATACCCTACACTCTATATCCTACACTCTATACCCTACACTCTACACTCTGTACCCTACACTCTATACCATACACTCTAAACCCTACACTCTATACCCTACACTCTATAACCTAAACTCTACACTCTATACCCTACACTCTACACTCTATACCCTACACTCTATACCCTACACTCTATACCCTACACTCTATACCCTACACTCTACACTTTATACCCTACACTGTATACCCTACACTCTATACCCTACACTCTATAGCCCAACACTCTATACCGTACACTCTATACCCTACACTCTATACCCTACACTCTACACTCTATACCCTACACGCTATACCCTACACTCTAATCCCTACACTCTACACTCTATACCCTACACTCTATACCCTACACTCTATACCATACACTCTATACCCTACCCTCTATACCCTACACTCTACACTCTATACCTTACACTCTACACTCTACACTCTATACCCTACACTCTATACCCTACACTCTATACTCTATACCCTACACTATATACCCTACACTCTACACTCTATATCCTATACTCTATACCCTACACTTTATACCCTACACTCTACACCCTACACTCTATACCCTACACATTATACCATACACTCTATACCCTACACTCTACACTCTATACCCTACTCCCTACACTCTATACCCTACACTTTATACCCTACACTCTACACTCTATACCCTACACTCTATACCCTACACTCTACACCCTACACTCTATACCCTACACTCTACACTCTATACCCTACACTCTATACCATACACTCTACACCCTACACTCTATACCATACACTCTATACCCTACACTCTACACTCTATACCCTACACTCTATACCCTACACTCTACACTCTATACCCTGCACTCTATACCCTACACTCTATACCCTACACTATATACCCTACACTCTATACCCTACACTCTACACTCTATATCCTACACTCTACACTCTATACCCTACACTCTATAACATACACTCTAAACCCTACACTCTATACCCTACACTCTACACTTTATACCCTACACTCTATACCCTACACTCTATACCCTACACTCTATACCCTACACTCTACACTCTATACCCTACACTCTATAACATACACTCTATACCCTACACTCTATACCTTACACTCTATACCCTACACTCTCCACTCTACACCCTACACTCTACACTCTATACCCTACACTCTATACCCTACACTCTATACCCTATACTCTACACTCTGTACCCTACACTCTATACTATACACTCTACACCCTACACTCTATACCATACACTCTATACCCTACACTCTACACTCTATACCATACACTCTATACTGTACACTCTATACCATACACTCTACACCCTACACTCTATATCATGCACTCTATACCCTACACTCTACATTCTATACCCTACACTCTATACCCCACAATCTATACCCTACACCCTACGCTCAATACCCTACACTCTATACCCTACACTCTACACTCTATACCGTACACTATATTCCATACACTCTATTCCATACACTCTATACCCTGCACTCTATACCCTACACTATACACTCTATACCCTACACTCTATACCATACACTCTATACCCTACACTCTACACTCTATTCCCTACACTCTATACCATACGCTCTATACCCTACACTCTATACCCTACACTCTATACCTTACACTATACACTCTATACCCTACACTCTACACTGTATACCATACACTCTATACCCTAAACTCTATACCCTACACTCTACACTCTATACCCTACACTCTATACCCTACACTCTATACCCTACACTCTATACCCTACACTCTATACCATACACTCTATACCCTACACTCTACACTCTATACCCTACACTCTATACCCTACACTCTAAACCCTACACTCTATACCCTACACTATACACTCTATACCCTACACTCTACACCATACACTCTATACCCTATACCCTACATTCTACACTCTATACCCTACAATCTATACCCTACACTTTATACCCTACACTCTATACTCTACACTCTATACCGTACACTCTATACCATACACTCTATACCCTACACTCTATACCCTACACTCTATACCCTACACTCTACACTCTATACCCTACACTCTATACCATACACTCTAAACCCTACTCTCTATACCCTACACGCTATACCCTAAACTCTACACTCTACACTCAATACCCTACACTCTATACCCTACACTCTATACCAAACACTCTATACCCTACACTATATAACATACACTCTATATCATACGCTCTATACCGTACACTCTATACCCTACACTCTATACCCTACACTCTACACTCTATATTCTACACTCTATACCCTACACTCTAAACTCTATACCATACAATCTATACCCTACACTCTATACTATACACTCTACACCCTACACTCTATACCATACACTCTATGCCCTACACTCTACACTCTATAACCTACACTCTATACCTTACACTGTACACCCTACACTCTATACCATACACTCTATACCCTACACTCTATACCCTACACTCTATACCCTACACCCTACGCTCTATACCCTACACTCTATACCATACACTCTATACCCTACACTCTATACCCTACACTCTACACTCTAAACTCTATTCCATACACTCTATACCCTACACTCTATACCCTACACTCTAAACTCTATTCCATACACTCTATACCCTACACTCTATACCCTACACTCTATACCCTACACTATATACCCTACACTCTATACCCTACACTCTATACCCTACACTCTACACTCTATACCCTACACTCTATACCCTACACTCTATACCCTACACTCTACACTCTATACCCTACACTCTACACTCTATACCCTACACTCTATACCCTACACTCTATACCCTACACTCTATACCCTACACTCTACACCCTACACTCTATACCCTACACTCTATACTCTACACTATATACCCTACACTCTATACCCTGCACTCTATACTCTATACCCTACACTCTATACCCTACACTCTATAACCTACACCCTATACCCTACACTCTATACCCTACACTCTACACTCTGTACCCTACACTCTATACTATACACTCTACACCCTACACTCTATACCATACACTCTATACCCTACACTCTACACTCTATACCATACACTCTATACTGTACACTCTATACCATACACTCTACACCCTACACTCTATATCATGCACTCTATACCCTACACTCTACACTCTATACTCTACACTCTATACCCCACAATCTATACCCTACACCCTACGCTCAAAACCCTACACTCTATACCCTACACTCTACACTCTATACCGTACACTATATTCCATACACTCTATTCCATACACTCTATACCCTGCACTCTATACCCTACACTATACACTCTATACCCTACACTCTATACCATACACTCTATACCCTACACTCTACACTCTATTCCCTACACTCTATACCATACGCTCTATACCCTACACTCTATACCCTACACTCTATACCCTACACTATACACTCTATACCCTACACTCTATAACCTACACTCTATACCCTACACTCTATACCCTACTCTCTACACTTTATACCCTCCACTCTACACTCTATAACCTACAATCTACACCCTACACTCTACACTCTATCCCCTACACTTTATAACCTACACTCTATACCCTACACTCTATACCCTACACTCTACACTCTATACCCTACACTCTATACCCTACACTCTATACCCTACACTCTATACTCTACACTCTATACCATACACTCTATACCCTACACTCTACACTCTATACCCTACACTCTATACCCTACACTCTATACCCTACACTCTATACCCTACACTCTATACCCTACACTCTATACCATACACTCTATACCCTACACTCTACACTCTATACCCTACACTCTATACCCTACACTCTAAACCCTACACTCTATACCCTACACTATACACTCTATACCCTACACTCTACACCATACACTCTATACCCTATACCCTACATTCTACACTCTATACCCTACAATCTATACCCTACACTTTATACCCTACACTCTATACTCTACACTCTATACCGTACACTCTATACCATACACTCTATACCCTACACTCTATACCCTACACTCTATACCCTACACTCTACACTCTATACCCTACACTCTATACCATACACTCTAAACCCTACTCTCTATACCCTACACT
The DNA here is from genome assembly GCF_032444005.1 of Ranitomeya imitator. Classification (NCBI taxonomy): domain Eukaryota; kingdom Metazoa; phylum Chordata; class Amphibia; order Anura; family Dendrobatidae; genus Ranitomeya; species Ranitomeya imitator. Next base: position 423,972 of record NW_027194095.1, read on the forward strand.
CTATACCCTAAACTCTACACTCTATACCCTACACTCTACACTCTACACTCAATACCCTACACTCTATACCCTACACTCTATACCAAACACTCTATACCCTACACTATATAACATACACTCTATATCATACGCTCTATACCGTACACTCTATACCCTACACTCTATACCCTACACTCTACACTCTATATTCTACACTCTATACCCTACACTCTAAACTCTATACCATACAATCTATACCCTACACTCTATACTATACACTCTACACCCTACACTCTATACCATACACTCTATGCCCTACACTCTACACTCTATAACCTACACTCTATACCTTACACTGTACACCCTACACTCTATACCATACACTCTATACCCTACACTCTATACCCTACACTCTATACCCTACACCCTACGCTCTATACCCTACACTCTATACCATACACTCTATACCCTACACTCTATACCCTACACTCTACACTCTAAACTCTATTCCATACACTCTATACCCTACACTCTATACCCTACACTCTAAACTCTATTCCATACACTCTATACCCTACACTCTATACCCTACACTCTATACCCTACACTATATACCCTACACTCTATACCCTACACTCTATACCCTACACTCTACACTCTATACCCTACACTCTATACCCTACACTCTATACCCTACACTCTACACTCTATACCCTACACTCTGCACTCTATACCCTACACTCTATACCCTACACTCTATACCCTACACTCTATACCCTACACTCTATACCCTACACTCTACACCCTACACTCTATACCCTACACTCTATACTCTACACTATATACCCTACACTCTATACCCTGCACTCTATACTCTATACCCTACACTCTATACCCTACACTCTATAACCTACACCCTATACCCTACACTCTATACCCTACACTCTACACTCTGTACCCTACACTCTATACTATACACTCTACACCCTACACTCTATACCATACACTCTATACCCTACACTCTACACTCTATACCATACACTCTATACTGTACACTCTATACCATACACTCTACACCCTACACTCTATATCATGCACTCTATACCCTACACTCTACACTCTATACCCTACACTCTATACCCCACAATCTATACCCTACACCCTACACTCAATACCCTACACTCTATACCCTACACTCTACACTCTATACCGTACACTATATTCCATACACTCTATTCCATACACTCTATACCCTGCACTCTATACCCTACACTATACACTCTATACCCTACACTCTATACCATACACTCTATACCCTACACTCTACACTCTATTCCCTACACTCTATACCATACGCTCTATACCCTACACTCTATACCCTACACTCTATACCCTACACTATACACTCTATACCCTACACTCTACACTGTATACCATACACTCTATACCCTAAACTCTATACCCTACACTCTACACTCTATACCCTACACTCTATACCCTACACTCTATACCCTACACTCTATACCCTACACTCTATACCATACACTCTATACCCTACACTCTACACTCTATACCCTACACTCTATACCCTACACTCTAAACCCTACACTCTATACCCTACACTATACACTCTATACCCTACACTCTACACCATACACTCTATACCCTATACCCTACATTCTACACTCTATACCCTACAATCTATACCCTACACTTTATACCCTACACTCTATACTCTACACTCTATACCGTACACTCTATACCATACACTCTATACCCTACACTCTATACCCTACACTCTATACCCTACACTCTACACTCTATACCCTACACTCTATACCATACACTCTAAACCCTACTCTCTATACTCTACACTCTATACCCTAAACTCTACACTCTATACCCTACACTCTACACTCTACACTCAATACCCTACACTCTATACCCTACACTCTATACCAAACACTCTATACCCTACACTATATAACATACACTCTATATCATACGCTCTATACCGTACACTCTATACCCTACACTCTATACCCTACACTCTACACTCTATATTCTACACTCTATACCCTACACTCTAAACTCTATACCATACAATCTATACCCTACACTCTATACTATACACTCTACACCCTACACTCTATACCATACACTCTATGCCCTACACTCTACACTCTATAACCTACACTCTATACCTTACACTGTACACCCTACACTCTATACCATACACTCTATACCCTACACTCTATACCCTACACTCTATACCCTACACCCTACGCTCTATACCCTACACTCTATACCCTACACTCTTCACTCTATACCCTACACTCTATTCCATACACTCTATATCCTACACTCTATACCCTACACTCTAATCCCTACACTCTACAGTCTATACCCTACACTCTATACCCCACCCTCTATACCCTACACTCTATACCATACACTCTATACCCTACACTCTATACCCTACACTCTACACTCTAAACTCTATTCCATACACTCTATACCCTACACTCTATACCCTACACTCTAAACTCTATTCCATACACTCTATACCCTACACTCTATACCCTACATTCTATACCCTACACTATATACCCTACACTCTATACCCTACACTCTATACCCTACACTCTACACTCTATACCCTACACTCTATACCCTACACTCTATACCCTACACTCTACACTCTATACCCTACACTCTACACTCTATACCCTACACTCTATACCCTACACTCTATACCCTACACTCTATACCCTACACTCTATACCCTACACTCTACACCCTACACTCTATACCCTACACTCTATACTCTACACTATATACCCTACACTCTATACCCTGCACTCTATACTCTATACCCTACACTCTATACCCTACACTCTATAACCTACACCCTATACCCTACACTCTATACCCTACACTCTACACTCTGTACCCTACACTCTATACTATACACTCTACACCCTACACTCTATACCATACACTCTATACCCTACACTCTACACTCTATACCATACACTCTATACTGTACACTCTATACCATACACTCTACACCCTACACTCTATATCATGCACTCTATACCCTACACTCTACACTCTATACCCTACACTCTATACCCCACAATCTATACCCTACACCCTACGCTCAATACCCTACACTCTATACCCTACACTCTACACTCTATACCGTACACTATATTCCATACACTCTATTCCATACACTCTATACCCTGCACTCTATACCCTACACTATACACTCTATACCCTACACTCTATACCATACACTCTATACCCTACACTCTACACTCTATTCCCTACACTCTATACCATACGCTCTATACCCTACACTCTATACCCTACACTCTATACTCTACACTATACACTCTATACCCTACACTCTACACTCTATACCATACACTCTATACCCTAAACTCTATACCCTACACTCTACACTCTATACCCTACACTCTATACCCTACACTCTATACCCTACACTCTATACCCTACACTCTATACCATACACTCTATACCCTACACTCTACACTCTATACCCTACACTCTATACCCTACACTCTAAACCCTACACTCTATACCCTACACTATACACTCTATACCCTACACTCTACACCATACACTCTATACCCTATACCCTACATTCTACACTCTATACCCTACAATCTATACCCTACACTTTATACCCTACACTCTATACCCTACACTCTACACTCTATACCGTACACTCTATACCATACACTCTATACCCTACACTCTATACCCTACACTCTATACCCTACACTCTACACTCTATACCCTACACTCTATACCATACACTCTAAACCCTACTCTCTATACCCTACACTCTATACCCTAAACTCTACACTCTATACCCTACACTCTACACTCTACACTCAATACCCTACACTCTATACCCTACACTCTATACCCTACACTCTATACCCTACACTCTATACCCTACACTCTACATTTTATACCCTACACTGTATACCCTACACTCTATACCCTACACTCTATAGCCCAACAATCTATACCGTACACTCCATACCCTACACTCTATACCCTACACTCTACACTCTATACCCTACACTCTATACCCTACACTCTAATCCCTACACTCTACACTCTTTACCCTACACTCTATACCCTACACTCTATACCATACACTCTATACCCTACACTCTATACCCTACACTCTACACTCTATACCCTACACTCTACACTCTATACTCTACACTCTATATCCTACACTCTACACTCTATACCCTACACTCTATACCCTACATTCTATACCCTACACTCTATACCCTACACTCTACACTTTATACCCTACGCTCTATACCCTACACTCTATACCCTACACTCTATACCCTACACTCTACACTCTATACCCTACACACTATACCCTACACTATATACTCTATACCCTACACTCTATACCCTATACTCTATACCCTACAATCTATACCCTACACTCTATACCCTACACTCTATACCCTACACTCTATATCCCAACACTCTATACCCTACACTCTATACCCTACACTCTACACCCTACACTATACACTCCATACCCTACACTCTATACCATACAATCTACACTCTATACCCTACACTCTATACGCTACACTCTACACTCTATACCCTACACTCTATACCCTACAATCTATACCATACACTCTATACCACACACTCTATACCCTACACTCTACACCCTACACTCTACACTCTATACCCTACACTCTATACCCTACACTCTACACTATATACCCTACACTCTATACCCTACACTCTATACCCTACACTCTATACCCTACACTCTACACTCTATACCCTACACTCTATACCCTATACTATATACTCTATACCCTACACTCTATACCCTACAATCTATACCCTACACTCTATACCCGACACTCTATACCCTACACTCTATATCCCAACACTCTATACCCTACACTCTATACCCTACACTCTACACTCTATACCCTACACTATACACTCTATACCCTACACTCTATACCATACAATCTACACTCTATACCCTACACTCTATACCCTACACTCTACACTCTATACCCTACACACTATACCCTACTTTCTACACTCTATACCCTACACTCTACACTCTGTACCATACACTCTATACCCTACACTCTATACCCTACACTCTATGCCCTACACTATATACCCTACACTTTATACCCTACACTCTACACTCTATATCCTACACTCTACACTCTATACCCTACACTCTATACCCTACACTCTATACCCTACACTCTACACTCTATACCCTACACTCTACACTCTGTACCCTACACTCTATACTATACACTCTACACCCTACACTCTATACCATACACTCTATACCCTACACTCTACACTCTATACCCTACACTCTACACTCTGTACCCTACACTCTATACTATACACTCTACACCCTACATTCTATACCATACACTCTATACCCTACACTCTACACTCTATACCATACACTCTATACTGTACACTCTATACCATACACTCTACACCCTACACTCTATACCATGCACTCTATACCCTACACTCTACACTCTATACCCTACACTCTATACCCTACAATCTATACCCTACATTCTACGCTCTATACCCTACACTCTATACCCTACTCTCTACATTCTATACCGTACACTATATTCCATACACTCTATTCCATACACTCTATACCCTGCACTCTATACCCTACACTATACACTCTATACCCTACACTCTACACCATACACTCTATACCCTATACTCTATACACTACACTCTACATTCTATACCCTACAATCTATACCCAACACTCTATACCCTACACTCTATACCATACACTCTATACCCTACACTCTATACCCTACACTCTATACTGTATACCATACACTCTATACCCTACACTATATACCCTACAGTCTATACCCTACACTATATACCCTACACTCTATACCCTACACTCTACACTCTATACCCAACACTCTATACTCTACACTCTATACCCTACACTCTATACCATACACTCCATACCCTACACTCTACACTCTATACCCTACACTCTACTCTTTATACCCTACACTCTATACCCTACACTCTATACCCTACACTCTACACTCTATACCCTACACTCTATACCCTACTCTATACCATACACTCTATACCCTACACTCTATACCCTACACTCTACACACTATACCCTACACTCTACACTCTATACCCTACACTCTATACCCTACACTCTATACTCTATACCCTACACTATATACCCTACACTCTACACTCTATACCCTACACTCTATACCCTACACTCTGTACCCTACACTCTACACCCTACACTCTATACCCTACACATTATACCATACACTCTATACCCTACACTCTACACTCTATACCCTACACTCTACACCCTACACTCTATACCCTACACTCTATACCCTACACTCTACACTCTATACCCTACACTCTATACCCTATACTATATACTCTATACCCTACACTCTATACCCTACAATCTATACCCTACACTCTATACCCGACACTCTATACCCTACACTCTATATCCCAACACTCTATACCCTACACTATACACTCTATACCCTACACTCTATACCATACAATCTACACTCTATACCCTACACTCTATACCCTACACTCTACACTCTATACCCTACACACTATACCCTACTTTCTACACTCTATACCCTACACTCTACACTCTATACCATACACTCTATACCCTACACTCTATACACTACACTCTACATTCTATACCCTACAATCTATACCCAACACTCTATACCCTACACTCTATACCATACACTCTATACCCTACACTCTATACCCTACACTCTATACTGTATACCATACACTCTATACCCTACACTATATACCCTACAGTCTATACCCTACACTATATACCCTACACTCTATACCCTACACTCTACACTCTATACCCAACACTCTATACTCTACACTCTATACCCTACACTCTATACCATACACTCCATACCCTACACTCTACACTCTATACCCTACACTCTACTCTTTATACCCTACACTCTATACCCTACACTCTATACCCTACACTCTACACTCTATACCCTACACTCTATACCCTACTCTATACCATACACTCTATACCCTACACTCTATACCCTACACTCTACACACTATACCCTACACTCTACACTCTATACCCTACACTCTATACCCTACACTCTATACTCTATACCCTACACTATATACCCTACACTCTACACTCTATACCCTACACTCTATACCCTACACTCTGTACCCTACACTCTACACCCTACACTCTATACCCTACACATTATACCATACACTCTATACCCTACACTCTACACTCTATACCCTACACTCTACACCCTACACTCTATACCCTACACTCTATACCCTACACTCTACACTCTATACCCTACACTCTATACCCTATACTATATACTCTATACCCTACACTCTATACCCTACAATCTATACCCTACACTCTATACCCGACACTCTATACCCTACACTCTATATCCCAACACTCTATACCCTACACTATACACTCTATACCCTACACTCTATACCATACAATCTACACTCTATACCCTACACTCTATACCCTACACTCTACACTCTATACCCTACACACTATACCCTACTTTCTACACTCTATACCCTACACTCTACACTCTATACCATACACTCTATACCCTACACTCTATACCCTACACTCTATACCCTACACTATATACCCTACACTTTATACCCTACACTCTACACTCCATATCCTACACTCTACACTCTATACCCTACACTCTATACCCTACACTCTATACCCTACACTCTACACTCTATACCCTACACTCTACACTCTGTACCCTACACTCTATACTATACACTCTACACCCTACACTCTATACCATACACTCTATACCCTACACTCTATACCCTACACTCTACACTCTATACCCTACACTCTACACTCTGTACCCTACACTCTATACTATACACTCTACACCCTACACTCTATACCATACACTCTATACCCTACACTCTACACCATACACTCTATACTGTACACTCTATACCATACACTCTACACCCTACACTCTATACCATGCACTCTATACCCTACACTCTACACTCTATACCCTACACTCTATACCCTACAATCTATACCCTACACCCTACGCTCTATACCCTACACTCTATACCCTACTCTCTACACTCTATACCGTACACTATATTCCTTACACTCTATTCCATACACTCTATACCCTGCACTCTACACCATACACTCTATACCCTATACTCTATACACTACACTCTACATTCTATACCCTACAATCTATACCCAACACTCTATACCCTACACTCTATACCATACACTCTATACCCTACACTCTATACCCTACACTCTATACTGTATACCATACACTCTATACCCTACACTATATACCCTACACTCTATACCCTACACTATATACCCTACACTCTATACCCTACACTCTACACTCTATACCCAACACTCTATACTCTACACTCTGTACCCTACACTCTATACCATACACTCCATACCCTACACTCTACACTCTATACCCTACACTCTACTCTTTATACCCTACACTCTATACCCTACACTCTACACTCTATACCCTACACTCTACACTCTATACCCTACACTCCACACCATACACTCTATACCCTATACTCTATACACTACACTCTACATTCTATACCCTACAATCTATACCCAACACTCTATACCCTACACTCTATACCATACACTCTATACCCTACACTCTATACCCTACACTCTATACTGTATACCATACACTCTATACCCTACACTATATACCCTACACTCTATACCCTACACAATATACCCTACACTCTATACCCTACACTCTACACTCTATACCCAACACTCTATACTCTACACTCTATACCCTACACTCTATACCATACACTCCATACCCTACACTCTACACTCTATACCCTACACTCTACTCTTTATACCCTACACTCTATAACCTACACTCTACACTCTATACCCTACACTCTACACTCTATACCCTACACTCTATACCCTACTCTATACCATACACTCTATACCCTACACTCTATACCCTACACTCTACACTCTATACCCTACACTCTACACTCTACACTCTATACCCTACACTCTATAACCTACACTCTATACTCTATACCCTACACTATATACCCTACACTCTATACCCTACACTCTATACCCTACACTCTGTACCCTACACTCTACACCCTACACTCTATACCCTACACATTATACCATACACTCTATACCCTACACTCTACACTCTATACCCTACACTCTACACCCTACACTCTATACCCTACACTTTATACCCTACACTCTACACTCTATACCCTACACTCTATACCCTACACTCTACACTCTACACTCTATACCCTACACTCTATACCCTACACTCTACACTCTATACCCTACACTCTATACCCTACACTCTATACCCTACACTCTACCCTCTACACTCTATACCCTACACTCTATACCATACACTCTATACCCTACACTCTACACTCTATTCCCTACACTCTATACCATACACTCTATACCCTACACTCTATACCCTACACTCTATACCCTACACTCTATACTCTATACCCTACACTCTATACCATATACTCTATACCCTACACTCTACACTCTATTCCCTACACTCTACACCATACACTCTATACCCTAAACTCTATACCCTACACTCTACACTCTATACCCTACACTCTATACCCTACACTCTACACTCTATACCCTACACTCTATACCATACACTCTATACCCTACACTCTATACCATACACTCTATACCCTACACTCTATACCCTACACTATACACTCTATACCCTACACTCTATACCCTACACTCTATACCCTACACTCTATACCCTACACTCTATACCCTACACTCTACACCCTACACTCTATACCCTACACTCTATACTCTACACTATATACCCTACACTCTATACCCTGCACTCTATACTCTATACCCTACACTCTATACCCTACACTCTATAACCTACACCCTATACCCTACACTCTATACCCTACACTCTACACTCTGTACCCTACACTCTATACTATACACTCTACACCCTACACTCTATACCATACACTCTATACCCTACACTGTACACTCTATACCATACACTCTATACTGTACACTCTATACCATACACTCTACACCCTACACTCTATATCATGCACTCTATACCCTACACTCTACACTCTATACCCTACACTCTATAACCCACAATCTATACCCTACACCCTACGCTCAATACCCTACACTCTATACCCTACACTCTACACTCTATACCGTACACTATATTCCATACACTCTATTCCATACACTCTATACCCTGCACTCTATACCCTACACTATACACTCTATACCCTACACTCTATACCATACACTCTATACCCTACACTCTACACTCTATTCCCTACACTCTATACCATACGCTCTATACCCTACACTCTATACCCTACACTCTATACCCTACACTATACACTCTATACCCTACACTCTACACTCTATACCATACACTCTATACCCTAAACTCTATACCCTACACTCTACACTCTATACCCTACACTCTATACCCTACACTCTATACCCTACACTCTATACCCTACACTCTATACCATACACTCTATACCCTACACTCTACACTCTATACCCTACACTCTATACCCTACACTCTAAACCCTACAATCTATACCCTACACTATACACTCTATACCCTACACTCTACACCATACACTCTATACCCTATACCCTACATTCTACACTCTATACCCTACAATCTATACCCTACACTTTATACCCTACACTCTATACTCTACACTCTACACTCTATACCGTACACTCTATACCATACACTCTATACCCTACACTCTATACCCTACACTCTATACCCTACACTCTACACTCTATACCCTACACTCTATACCATACACTCTAAACCCTACTCTCTATACCCTAAACTCTATACCCTAAACTCTACACTCTATACCCTACACTCTACACTCTACACTCAATACCCTACACTCTATACCCTACACTCTATACCCTACACTCTATACCCTACACTCTACATTTTATACCCTACACTGTATACCCTACACTCTATACCCTACACTCTATAGCCCAACAATCTATACCGTACACTCTATACCCTACACTCTATACCCTACACTCTACACTCTATACCCTACACTCTATACCCTACACTCTAATCCCTACACTCTACACTCTTTACCCTACACTCTATACCCTACACTCTATACCATACACTCTATACCCTACACTCTATACCCTACACTCTACACTCTATACCCTACACTCTACACTCCATACTCTACACTCTATATCCTACACTCTACACTCTATACCCTACACTCTATACCCTACATTCTATACCCTACACTCTATACCCTACACTCTACACTTTATACCCTACACTCTATACCCTACACTCTATACCCTACACTCTACACTCTATACCCTACACACTATACCCTACACTATATACTCTATACCCTACACTCTATACCCTATACTCTATACCCTACAATCTATACCCTACACTCTATACCCTACACTCTATACCCTTCACTCTATATCCCAACACTCTATACCCTACACTCTATACCCTACACTCTACACCCTACACTATACACTCCATACCCTACACTCTATACCATACAATCTACACTCTATACCCTACACTCTATACGCTACACTCTACACTCTATACCCTACACTCTATACCCTACAATCTATACCATACACTCTATACCACACACTCTATACCCTACACTCTACACCCTACACTCTACACTCTATACCCTACACTCTATACCCTACACTCTACACTATATACCCTACACTCTATACCCTACACTCTATACCCTACACTCTATACCCTACACTCTACACTCTATACCCTACACTCTATACCCTATACTATATACTCTATACCCTACACTCTATACCCTACAATCTATACCCTACACTCTATACTCGACACTCTATACCCTACACTCTATATCCCAACACTCTATACCCTACACTCTATACCCTACACTCTACACTCTATACCCTACACTATACACTCTATACCCTACACTCTATACCATACAATCTACACTCTATACCCTACACTCTATACCCTACGCTTTACACTCTATACCCTACACACTATACCCTACTTTCTACACTCTATACCCTACACTCTACACTCTATACCATACACTCTATACCCTACACTCTATACCCTACACTCTATGCCCTACACTATATACCCTACACTTTATACCCTACACTCTACACTCTATATCCTACACTCTACACTCTATACCCTACACTCTATACCCTACACTCTATACCCTACACTCTACACTCTATACCCTACACTCTACACTCTGTACCCTACACTCTATACTATACACTCTACACCCTACACTCTATACCATACACTCTATACCCTACACTCTACACTCTATACCCTACACTCTACACTCTGTACCCTACACTCTATACTATACACTCTACACCCTACATTCTATACCATACACTCTATACCCTACACTCTACACTCTATACCATACACTCTATACTGTACACTCTATACCATACACTCTACACCCTACACTCTATACCATGCACTCTATACCCTACACTCTACACTCTATACCCTACACTCTATACCCTACAATCTATACCCTACACCCTACGCTCTATACCCTACACTCTATACCCTACTCTCTACATTCTATACCGTACACTATATTCCATACACTCTATTCCATACACTCTATACCCTGCACTCTATACCCTACACTATACACTCTATACCCTACACTCTACACCATACACTCTATACCCTATACTCTATACACTACACTCTACATTCTATACCCTACAATCTATACCCAACACTCTATACCCTACACTCTATACCATACACTCTATACCCTACACTCTATACCCTACACTCTATACTGTATACCATACACTCTATACCCTACACTATATACCCTACAGTCTATACCCTACACTATATACCCTACACTCTATACCCTACACTCTACAGTCTATACCCAACACTCTATACTCTACACTCTATACCCTACACTCTATACCATACACTCCATACCCTACACTCTACACTCTATACCCTACACTCTACTCTTTATACCCTACACTCTATACCCTACACTCTATACCCTACACTCTACACTCTATACCCTACACTCTATACCCTACTCTATACCATACACTCTATACCCTACACTCTATACCCTACACTCTACACACTATACCCTACACTCTACACTCTACACTCTATACCCTACACTCTATACCCTACACTCTATACGCTACACTATATACCCTACACTCTACACTCTATACCCTACACTCTATACCCTACACTCTGTACCCTACACTCTACACCCTACACTCTATACCCTACACATTATACCATACACTCTATACCCTACACTCTACACTCTATACCCTACACTCTACACCCTACACTCTATACCCTACACTCTATACCCTACACTCTACACTCTATACCCTACACTCTATACCCTATACTATATACTCTATACCCTACACTCTATACCCTACAATCTATACCCTACACTCTATACTCGACACTCTATACCCTACACTCTATATCCCAACACTCTATACCCTACACTCTATACCCTACACTCTATACCCTACACTATACACTCTATACCCTACACTCTATACCATACAATCTACACTCTATACCCTACACTCTATACCCTACACTCTACACTCTATACCCTACACACTATACCCTACTTTCTACACTCTATACCCTACACTCTACACTCTATAACATACACTCTATACCCTACACTCTATACCCTACACTCTATACCCTACACTATATACCCTACACTTTATACCCTACACTCTATATCCTACACTTTACACTATATACCCTACACTCTATACCCTACACTCTATACCCTACACTCTACACTCTGTACCCTACACTCTATACTATACACTCTACACCCTACACTCTATACCATACACTCTATACCCTACACTCTACACCATACACTCTATACTGTACACTCTATACCATACACTCTACACCCTACACTCTATACCATGCAATCTATACCCTACACTCTACACTCTATACCCTACACTCTATACCCTACAATCTATACCCTACACCCTACGCTCTATACCCTACACTCTATACCCTACTCTCTACACTCTATACCGTACACTATATTCCATACACTCTATTCCATACACTCTATACCCTGCACTCTACACCATACACTCTATACCCTATACTCTATACACTACACTCTACATTCTATACCCTACAATCTATACCCAACACTCTATACCCTACACTCTATACCATACACTCTATACCCTACACTCTATACTCTACACTCTATACTGTATACCATACACTCTATACCCTACACTATATACCCTACACTCTATACCCTACACTATATACCCTACACTCTATACCCTACACTCTACACTCTATACCCAACACTCTATACTCTACACTCTGTACCCTACACTCTATACCATACACTCCATACCCTACACTTTACACTCTATACCCTACACTCTACTCTTTATACCCTACACTCTATACCCTACACTCTACACCCTACACTCTACACTCTATACCCTACACTCTACACCATACACTCTATACCCTATACTCTATACACTACACTCTACATTCTATACCCTACAATCTATACCCAACACTCTATACCCTACACTCTATACCATACACTCTATACCCTACACTCTATACCCTACACTCTATACTGTATACCATACACTCTATACCCTACACTATATACCCTACACTCTATACCCTACACTATATACCCTACACTCTATACCCTACACTCTACACTCTATACCCAACACTCTATACTCTACACTCTATACCCTACACTCTATACCATACACTCCATACCCTACACTCTACACTCTATACCCTACACTCTACTCTTTATACCCTACACTCTATAACCTACACTCTACACTCTATACCCTACACTCTACACTCTATACCCTACACTCTATACCCTACTCTATACCATACACTCTATACCCTACACTCTATACCCTACACTCTACACTCTATACCCTACACTCTACACTCTACACTCTATACCCTACACTCTATACCCTACACTCTATACTCTATACCCTACACTATATACCCTACACTCTATACCCTACACTCTGTACCCTACACTCTACACCCTACACTCTATACCCTACACATTATACCATACACTCTATACCCTACACTCTACACTCTATACCCTACACTCTACACCCTACACTCTATACCCTACACTTTATACCCTACACTCTACACTCTATACCCTACACTCTATACCCTACACTCTACACCCTACACTCTATACCCTACACTCTATACCCTACACTCTACACTCTATACCCTACACTCTATACCCTACACTCTATACCCTACACTCTACCCTCTACACTCTATACCCTACACTCTATACCATACACTCTATACCCTACACTCTACACTCTATTCCCTACACTCTATACCATACAATCTATACCCTACACTCTATACCCTACACTCTATACCCTACACTCTATACTCTATACCCTACACTCTATACCATATACTCTATACCCTACACTCTACACTCTATTCCCTACACTCTACACCATACACTCTATACCCTACACTCTACACTCTATACCCTACACTCTATACCCTACACTCTACACTCTATACCCTACACTCTATACAATACACTCTATACCCTACACTCTATACCATACACTCTATACCCTACACTCTATACCCTACACTATACACTCTATACCCTACACTCTATACCCTACACTCTATACCCTACACTCTATACCCTACACTCTATACCCTACACTCTACACCCTACACTCTATACCCTACACTCTATACTCTACACTATATACCCTACACTCTATACCCTGCACTCTATACTCTATACCCTACACTCTATAACCTACACCCTATACCCTACACTCTATACCCTACACTCTACACTCTGTACCCTACACTCTATACTATACACTCTACACCCGACACTCTATACCATACACTCTATACCCTACACTCTACACTCTATACCATTCACTCTATACTGTACACTCTATACCATACACTCTACACCCTACACTCTATATCATGCACTCTATACCCTACACTCTACACTCTATACCCTACACTCTATACCCCACAATCTATACCCTACACCCTACGCTCAATACCCTACACTCTATACCCTACACTCTACACTCTATACCGTACACTATATTCCATACACTCTATTCCATACACTCTATACCCTGCACTCTATACCCTACACTATACACTCTATACCCTACACTCTATACCATACACTCTATACCCTACACTCTACACTCTATTCCCTACACTCTATACCATACGCTCTATACCCTACACTCTATACCCTACACTCTATACCCTACACTATACACTCTATACCCTACACTCTACACTCTATACCATACACTCTATACCCTAAACTCTATACCCTACACTCTAACATATTAAACACCTTCTTCTCCACGGTATTCACGGTGGAAAATGAAATGCTAGGTGAAATCCCAAGAAACAATGAAAACCCTATATTAAGGGTCACCAATCTAACCCAAGAAGAGGTGCGAAACCGGCTAAATAAGATTAAAATAGATAAATCTCCGGGTCCGGATGGCATACACCCACGAGTACTAAGAGAACTAAGTAATGTAATAGATAAACCATTATTTCTTATTTTTAGTGACTCTATAGCGACAGGGTCTGTTCCGCAGGACTGGCGCATAGCAAATGTGGTGCCAATATTCAAAAAGGGCTCTAAAAGTGAACCTGGAAATTATAGGCCAGTAAGTCTAACCTCTATTGTTGGTAAAATATTTGAAGGGTTTCTGAGGGATGTTATTCTGGATTATCTCAATGAGAATAACTGTTTAACTCCATATCAGCATGGGTTTATGAGAAATCGCTCCTGTCAAACCAATCTAATCAGTTTTTATGAAGAGGTAAGCTATAGGCTGGACCACGGTGAGTCATTGGACGTGGTATATCTCGATTTTTCCAAAGCGTTTGATACCGTGCCGCACAAGAGGTTGGTACACAAAATGAGAATGCTTGGTCTGGGGGAAAATGTGTGTAAATGGGTTAGTAACTGGCTTAGTGATAGAAAGCAGAGGGTGGTTATAAATGGTATAGTCTCTAACTGGGTCGCTGTGACCAGTGGGGTACCGCAGGGGTCAGTATTGGGACCTGTTCTCTTCAACATATTCATTAATGATCTGGTAGAAGGTTTACACAGTAAAATATCGATATTTGCAGATGATACAAAACTATGTAAAGCAGTTAATACAAGAGAAGATAGTATTCTGCTACAGATGGATCTGGATAAGTTGGAAATTTGGGCTGAAAGGTGGCAGATGAGGTTTAACAATGATAAATGTAAGGTTATACACATGGGAAGAGGGAATCAATATCACCATTACACACTGAACGGGAAACCACTGGGTAAATCTGACAGGGAGAAGGACTTGGGGATCCTAGTTAATGATAAACTTACCTGGAGCAGCCAGTGCCAGGCAGCAGCTGCCAAGGCAAACAGGATCATGGGGTGCATTAAAAGAGGTCTGGATACACATGATGAGAGCATTATACTGCCTCTGTACAAATCCCTAGTTAGACCGCACATGGAGTACTGTGTCCAGTTTTGGGCACCGGTGCTCAGGAAGGATATAATGGAACTAGAGAGAGTACAAAGGAGGGCAACAAAATTAATAAAGGGGATGGGAGAACTACAATACCCAGATAGATTAGCGAAATTAGGATTATTTAGTCTAGAAAAAAGACGACTGAGGGGCGATCTAATAACCATGTATAAGTATATAAGGGGACAATACAAATATCTCGCTGAGGATCTGTTTATACCAAGGAAGGTGACGGGCACAAGGGGGCATTCTTTGCGTCTGGAGGAGAGAAGGTTTTTCCACCAACACAGAAGAGGATTCTTTACTGTTAGGGCAGTGAGAATCTGGAATTGCTTGCCTGAGGAGGTGGTGATGGCGAACTCAGTCGAGGGGTTCAAGAGAGGCCTGGATGTCTTCCTGGAGCAGAACAATATTGTATCATACAATTATTAGGTTCTGTAGAATGACGTAGATCTGGGTATTTATTATGATGGAATATAGGCTGAACTGGATGGACAAATGTCTTTTTTCGGCCTTACTAACTATGTTACTATGTTACACTCTATACCCTACACTCTATACCCTACACTCTATACCCTACACTCTATACCCTACACTCTATACCATACACTCTATACCCTACACTCTACACTCTATACCCTACACTCTATACCCTACACTCTAAACCCTACAATCTATACCCTACACTATACACTCTATACCCTACACTCTACACCATACACTCTATACCCTATACCCTACATTCTACACTCTATACCCTACAATCTATACCCTACACTTTATACCCTACACTCTATACCCTACACTCTATACCCTATACTATATACTCTATACCCTACACTCTATACCCTACAATCTATACCCTACACTCTATACCCGACACTCTATACCCTACACTCTATATCCCAACACTCTATACCCTACACTCTATACCCTACACTCTATACCCTACACTATACACTCTATACCCTACACTCTATACCATACAATCTACACTCTATACCCTACACTCTATACCCTACACTCTACACTCTATACCCTACACTCTATACCATACAATCTACACTCTATACCCTACACTCTATACCCTACACTCTACACTCTATACCCTACACACTATACCCTACTTTCTACACTCTATACCCTACACTCTACACTCTATAACATACACTCTATACCCTACACTCTATACCCTACACTCTATACCCTACACTATATACCCTACACTTTATACCCTACACTCTACACTCTATATCCTACACTTTACACTATATACCCTACACTCTATACCCTACACTCTATACCCTACACTCTACACTCTATACCCTACACTCTACACTCTGTACCCTACACTCTATACTATACACTCTACACCCTACACTCTATACCATACACTCTATACCCTACACTCTACACTCTATACCCTACACTCTACACTCTGTACCCTACACTCTATACTATACACTCTACACCCTACACTCTATACCATACACTCTATACCCTACACTCTACACCATACACTCTATACTGTACACTCTATACCATACACTCTACACCCTACACTCTATACCATGCACTCTATACCCTACACTCTACACTCTATACCCTACACTCTATACCCTACAATCTATACCCTACACCCTACGCTCTATACCCTACACTCTATACCCTACTCTCTACACTCTATACCGTACACTATATTCCATACACTCTATTCCATACACTCTGTACCCTGCACTCTACACCATACACTCTATACCCTATACTCTATACACTACACTCTACATTCTATACCCTACAATCTATACCCAACACTCTATACCCTACACTCTATACCATACACTCTATACCCTACACTCTATACCCTACACTCTATACTGTATACCATACACTCTATACCCTACACTATATACCCTACACTCTATACCCTACACTATATACCCTACACTCTATACCCTACACTCTACACTCTATACCCAACACTCTATACTCTATACTCTGTACCCTACACTCTATACCATACACTCCATACCCTACACTCTACACTCTATACCCTACACTCTACTCTTTATACGCTACACTCTATACCCTACACTCTACACCCTACACTCTACACTCTATACCCTACACTCTACACCATACACTCTATACCCTATACTCTATACACTACACTCTACATTCTATACCCTACAATCTATACCCAACACTCTATACCCTACACTCTATACCATACACTCTATACCCTACACTCTATACCCTACACTCTATACTGTATACCATACACTCTATACCCTACACTATATACCCTACACTCTATACCCTACACTATATACCCTACACTCTATACCCTACACTCTACACTCTATACCCAACACTCTATACTCTACACTCTATACCCTACACTCTATACCATACACTCCATACCCTACACTCTACACTCTATACCCTACACTCTACTCTTTATACCCTACACTCTATAACCTACACTCTACACTCTATACCCTACACTCTACACTCTATACCCTACACTCTATACCCTACTCTATACCATACACTCTATACCCTACACTCTATACCCTACACTCTACACTCTATACCCTACACTCTACACTCTACACTCTATACCCTACACTCTATACCCTACACTCTATACTCTATACCCTACACTATATACCCTACACTCTATACCCTACACTCTATACCCTACACTCTGTACCCTACACTCTACACCCTACACTCTATACCCTACACATTATACCATACACTCTATACCCTACACTCTACACTCTATACCCTACACTCTACACCCTACACTCTATACCCTACACTTTATACCCTACACTCTACACTCTATACCCTACACTCTATACCCTACACTCTACACCCTACACTCTACACCCTACACTCTATACCCTACACTCTATACCCTACACTCTACACTCTATACCCTACACTCTATACCCTACACTCTACCCTCTACACTCTATACCCTACACTCTATACCATACACTCTATACCCTACACTCTACACTCTATTCCCTACACTCTATACCATACACTCTATACCCTACACTCTATACCCTACACTCTATACCCTACACTCTATACTCTATACCCTACACTCTATACCATATACTCTATACCCTAAACTCTACACTCTATTCCCTACACTCTACACCATACACTCTATACCCTACACTCTACACTCTATACCCTACACTCTATACCCTACACTCTACACTCTATACCCTACACTCTATACAATACACTCTATACCCTACACTCTATACCATACACTCTATACCCTACACTCTATACCCTACACTATACACTCTATACCCTACACTCTATACCCTACACTCTATACCCTACACTCTATACCCTACACTCTATACCCTACACTCTACACCCTACACTCTATACCCTACACTCTATACTCTACACTATATACCCTACACTCTATACCCTGCACTCTATACTCTATACCCTACACTCTATACCCTACACTCTATAACCTACACCCTATACCCTACACTCTATACCCTACACTCTACACTCTGTACCCTACACTCTATACTATACACTCTACACCCTACACTCTATACCATACACTCTATACCCTACACTCTACACTCTATACCATACACTCTATACTGTACACTCTATACCATACACTCTACACCCTACACTCTATATCATGCACTCTATACCCTACACTCTACACTCTATACCCTACACTCTATACCCCACAATCTATACCCTACACCCTACGCTCAATACCCTACACTCTATACCCTACACTCTACACTCTATACCGTACACTATATTCCATACACTCTATTCCATACACTCTATACCCTGCACTCTATACCCTACACTATACACTCTATACCCTACACTCTATACCATACACTCTATACCCTACACTCTACACTCTATTCCCTACACTCTATACCATACGCTCTATACCCTACACTCTATACCCTACACTCTATACCCTACACTATACACTCTATACCCTACACTCTACACTCTATACCATACACTCTATACCCTAAACTCTATACCCTACACTCTACACTCTATACCCTACACTCTATACCCTACACTCTATACCCTACACTCTATACCCTACACTCTATACCATACACTCTATACCCTACACTCTACACTCTATACCCTACACTCTATACCCTACACTCTAAACCCTACAATCTATACCCTACACTATACACTCTATACCCTACACTCTACACCATACACTCTATACCCTATACCCTACATTCTACACTCTATACCCTACAATCTATACCCTACACTTTATACCCTACACTCTATACCCTACACTCTACACTCTATACCGTACACTCTATACCATACACTCTATACCCTACACTCTATACCCTACACTCTATACCCTACACTCTACACTCTATACCCTACACTCTATACCATACACTCTAAACCCTACTCTCTATACCCTACACTCTATACCCTAAACTCTACACTCTATACCCTACACTCTACACTCTACACTCAATACCCTACACTCTATACCCTACACTCTATACCCTACACTCTATACCCTACACTCTACATTTTATACCCTACACTGTATACCCTACACTCTATACCCTACACTCTATAGCCCAACAATCTATACCGTACACTCTATACCCTACACTCTATACCCTACACTCTACACTCTATACCCTACACTCTATACCCTACACTCTAATCCCTACACTCTACACTCTTTACCCTACACTCTATACCCTACACTCTATACCATACACTCTATACCCTACACTCTATACCCTACACTCTACACTCTATACCCTACACTCTACACTCTATACCCTACACTCTATACCCTACATTCTATACCCTACACTCTATACCCTACACTCTACACTTTATACCCTACACTCTATACCCTACACTCTATACCCTACACTCTATACCCTACACTCTACACTCTATACCCTACACACTATACCCTACACTATATACTCTATACCCTACACTCTATACCCTATACTCTATACCCTACAATCTATACCCTACACTCTATACCCTACACTCTATACCCTACACTCTATATCCCAACACTCTATACCCTACACTCTATACCCTACACTCTACACCCTACACTATACACTCCATACCCTACACTCTATACCATACAATCTACACTCTATACCCTACACTCTATACTCTACACTCTACACTCTATACCCTACACTCTATACCCTACAATCTATACCATACACTCTATACCACACACTCTATACCCTACACTCTACACCCTACACTCTACACTCTATACCCTACACTCTATACCCTACACTCTACACTATATACCCTACACTCTATACCCTACACTCTATACCCTACACTCTATACCCTACACTCTACACTCTATACCCTACACTCTATACCCTATACTATATACTCTATACCCTACACTCTATACCCTACAATCTATACCCTACACTCTATACCCGACACTCTATACCCTACACTCTATATCCCAACACTCTATACCCTACACTCTATACCCTACACTCTACACTCTATACCCTACACTATACACTCTATACCCTACACTCTATACCATACAATCTACACTCTATACCCTACACTCTATACCCTACACTCTACACTCTATACCCTACACACTATACCCTACTTTCTACACTCTATACCCTACACTCTACACTCTATACCATACACTCTATACCCTACACTCTATACCCTACACTCTATGCCCTACACTATATACCCTACACTTTATACCCTACACTCTACACTCTATATCCTACACTCTACACTCTATACCCTACACTCTATACCCTACACTCTATACCCTACACTCTACACTCTATACCCTACACTCTACACTCTGTACCCTACACTCTATACTATACACTCTACACCCTACACTCTATACCATACACTCTATACCCTACACTCTACACTCTATACCCTACACTCTATACCCTACACTCTATACCCTACACTCTACATTTTATACCCTACACTGTATACCCTACACTCTATACCCTACACTCTATAGCCCAACAATCTATACCGTACACTCTATACCCTACACTCTATACCCTACACTCTACACTCTATACCCTACACTCTATACCCTACACTCTAATCCCTACACTCTACACTCTTTACCCTACACTCTATACCCTACACTCTATACCATACACTCTATACCCTACACTCTATACCCTACACTCTACATTTTATACCCTACACTGTATACCCTACACTCTATACCCTACACTCTATAGCCCAACAATCTATACCGTACACTCTATACCCTACACTCTATACCCTACACTCTACACTCTATACCCTACACTCTATACCCTACACTCTAATCCCTACACTCTACACTCTTTACCCTACACTCTATACCCTACACTCTATACCATACACTCTATACCCTACACTCTATACCCTACACTCTACACTCTATACCCTACACTCTACACTCTATACCCTACACTCTATACCCTACATTCTATACCCTACACTCTATACCCTACACTCTACACTTTATACCCTACACTCTATACCCTACACTCTATACCCTACACTCTATACCCTACACTCTACACTCTATACCCTACACACTATACCCTACACTATATACTCTATACCCTACACTCTATACCCTATACTCTATACCCTACAATCTATACCCTACACTCTATACCCTACACTCTATACCCTACACTCTATATCCCAACACTCTATACCCTACACTCTATACCCTACACTCTACACCCTACACTATACACTCCATACCCTACACTCTATACCATACAATCTACACTCTATACCCTACACTCTATACTCTACACTCTACACTCTATACCCTACACTCTATACCCTACAATCTATACCATACACTCTATACCACACACTCTATACCCTACACTCTACACCCTACACTCTACACTCTATACCCTACACTCTATACCCTACACTCTACACTATATACCCTACACTCTATACCCTACACTCTATACCCTACACTCTATACCCTACACTCTACACTCTATACCCTACACTCTATACCCTATACTATATACTCTATACCCTACACTCTATACCCTACAATCTATACCCTACACTCTATACCCGACACTCTATACCCTACACTCTATATCCCAACACTCTATACCCTACACTCTATACCCTACACTCTACACTCTATACCCTACACTATACACTCTATACCCTACACTCTATACCATACAATCTACACTCTATACCCTACACTCTATACCCTACACTCTACACTCTATACCCTACACACTATACCCTACTTTCTACACTCTATACCCTACACTCTACACTCTATACCATACACTCTATACCCTACACTCTATACCCTACACTCTATGCCCTACACTATATACCCTACACTTTATACCCTACACTCTACACTCTATATCCTACACTCTACACTCTATACCCTACACTCTATACCCTACACTCTATACCCTACACTCTACACTCTATACCCTACACTCTACACTCTGTACCCTACACTCTATACTATACACTCTACACCCTACACTCTATACCCTACACTCTATACCCTACACTCTACACTCTATACCCTACACTCTACACTCTGTACCCTACACTCTATACTATACACTCTACACCCTACACTCTATACCATACACTCTATACCCTACACTCTACACTCTATACCATACACTCTATACTGTACACTCTATACCATACACTCTATACCCTACACTATATACCCTACACTTTATACCCTACACTCTACACTCTATATCCTACACTTTACACTATATACCCTACACTCTATACCCTACACTCTATACCCTACACTCTACACTCTATACCCTACACTCTACACTCTGTACCCTACACTCTATACTATACACTCTACACCCTACACTCTATACCATACACTCTATACCCTACACTCTACACTCTATACCCTACACTCTACACTCTGTACCCTACACTCTATACTATACACTCTACACCCTACACTCTATACCATACACTCTATACCCTACACTCTACACCATACACTCTATACTGTACACTCTATACCATACACTCTACACCCTACACTCTATACCATGCACTCTATACCCTACACTCTACACTCTATACCCTACACTCTATACCCTACAATCTATACCCTACACCCTACGCTCTATACCCTACACTCTATACCCTACTCTCTACACTCTATACCGTACACTATATTCCATACACTCTATTCCATACACTCTGTACCCTGCACTCTACACCATACACTCTATACCCTATACTCTATACACTACACTCTACATTCTATACCCTACAATCTATACCCAACACTCTATACCCTACACTCTATACCATACACTCTATACCCTACACTCTATACCCTACACTCTATACTGTATACCATACACTCTATACCCTACACTATATACCCTACACTCTATACCCTACACTATATACCCTACACTCTATACCCTACACTCTACACTCTATACCCAACACTCTATACTCTATACTCTGTACCCTACACTCTATACCATACACTCCATACCCTACACTCTACACTCTATACCCTACACTCTACTCTTTATACGCTACACTCTATACCCTACACTCTACACCCTACACTCTACACTCTATACCCTACACTCTACACCATACACTCTATACCCTATACTCTATACACTACACTCTACATTCTATACCCTACAATCTATACCCAACACTCTATACCCTACACTCTATACCATACACTCTATACCCTACACTCTATACCCTACACTCTATACTGTATACCATACACTCTATACCCTACACTATATACCCTACACTCTATACCCTACACTATATACCCTACACTCTATACCCTACACTCTACACTCTATACCCAACACTCTATACTCTACACTCTATACCCTACACTCTATACCATACACTCCATACCCTATACTCTACACTCTATACCCTACACTCTACTCTTTATACCCTACACTCTATAACCTACACTCTACACTCTATACCCTACACTCTACACTCTATACCCTACACTCTATACCCTACTCTATACCATACACTCTATACCCTACACTCTATACCCTACACTCTACACTCTATACCCTACACTCTACACTCTACACTCTATACCCTACACTCTATACCCTACACTCTATACTCTATACCCTACACTATATACCCTACACTCTATACCCTACACTCTATACCCTACACTCTGTACCCTACACTCTACACCCTACACTCTATACCCTACACATTATACCATACACTCTATACCCTACACTCTACACTCTATACCCTACACTCTACACCCTACACTCTATACCCTACACTTTATACCCTACACTCTACACTCTATACCCTACACTCTATACCCTACACTCTACACCCTACACTCTACACCCTACACTCTATACCCTACACTCTATACCCTACACTCTACACTCTATACCCTACACTCTATACCCTACACTCTACCCTCTACACTCTATACCCTACACTCTATACCATACACTCTATACCCTACACTCTACACTCTATTCCCTACACTCTATACCATACACTCTATACCCTACACTCTATACCCTACACTCTATACCCTACACTCTATACTCTATACCCTACACTCTATACCATATACTCTATACCCTAAACTCTACACTCTATTCCCTACACTCTACACCATACACTCTATACCCTACACTCTACACTCTATACCCTACACTCTATACCCTACACTCTACACTCTATACCCTACACTCTATACAATACACTCTATACCCTACACTCTATACCATACACTCTATACCCTACACTCTATACCCTACACTATACACTCTATACCCTACACTCTATACCCTACACTCTATACCCTACACTCTATACCCTACACTCTATACCCTACACTCTACACCCTACACTCTATACCCTACACTCTATACTCTACACTATATACCCTACACTCTATACCCTGCACTCTATACTCTATACCCTACACTCTATACCCTACACTCTATAACCTACACCCTATACCCTACACTCTATACCCTACACTCTACACTCTGTACCCTACACTCTATACTATACACTCTACACCCTACACTCTATACCATACACTCTATACCCTACACTCTACACTCTATACCATACACTCTATACTGTACACTCTATACCATACACTCTACACCCTACACTCTATATCATGCACTCTATACCCTACACTCTACACTCTATACCCTACACTCTATACCCCACAATCTATACCCTACACCCTACGCTCAATACCCTACACTCTATACCCTACACTCTACACTCTATACCGTACACTATATTCCATACACTCTATTCCATACACTCTATACCCTGCACTCTATACCCTACACTATACACTCTATACCCTACACTCTATACCATACACTCTATACCCTACACTCTACACTCTATTCCCTACACTCTATACCATACGCTCTATACCCTACACTCTATACCCTACACTCTATACCCTACACTATACACTCTATACCCTACACTCTACACTCTATACCATACACTCTATACCCTAAACTCTATACCCTACACTCTACACTCTATACCCTACACTCTATACCCTACACTCTATACCCTACACTCTATACCCTACACTCTATACCATACACTCTATACCCTACACTCTACACTCTATACCCTACACTCTATACCCTACACTCTAAACCCTACAATCTATACCCTACACTATACACTCTATACCCTACACTCTACACCATACACTCTATACCCTATACCCTACATTCTACACTCTATACCCTACAATCTATACCCTACACTTTATACCCTACACTCTATACCCTACACTCTACACTCTATACCGTACACTCTATACCATACACTCTATACCCTACACTCTATACCCTACACTCTATACCCTACACTCTACACTCTATACCCTACACTCTATACCATACACTCTAAACCCTACTCTCTATACCCTACACTCTATACCCTAAACTCTACACTCTATACCCTACACTCTACACTCTACACTCAATACCCTACACTCTATACCCTACACTCTATACCCTACACTCTATACCCTACACTCTACATTTTATACCCTACACTGTATACCCTACACTCTATACCCTACACTCTATAGCCCAACAATCTATACCGTACACTCTATACCCTACACTCTATACCCTACACTCTACACTCTATACCCTACACTCTATACCCTACACTCTAATCCCTACACTCTACACTCTTTACCCTACACTCTATACCCTACACTCTATACCATACACTCTATACCCTACACTCTATACCCTACACTCTACACTCTATACCCTACACTCTACACTCTATACCCTACACTCTATACCCTACATTCTATACCCTACACTCTATACCCTACACTCTACACTTTATACCCTACACTCTATACCCTACACTCTATACCCTACACTCTATACCCTACACTCTACACTCTATACCCTACACACTATACCCTACACTATATACTCTATACCCTACACTCTATACCCTATACTCTATACCCTACAATCTATACCCTACACTCTATACCCTACACTCTATACCCTACACTCTATATCCCAACACTCTATACCCTACACTCTATACCCTACACTCTACACCCTACACTATACACTCCATACCCTACACTCTATACCATACAATCTACACTCTATACCCTACACTCTATACTCTACACTCTACACTCTATACCCTACACTCTATACCCTACAATCTATACCATACACTCTATACCACACACTCTATACCCTACACTCTACACCCTACACTCTACACTCTATACCCTACACTCTATACCCTACACTCTACACTATATACCCTACACTCTATACCCTACACTCTATACCCTACACTCTATACCCTACACTCTACACTCTATACCCTACACTCTATACCCTATACTATATACTCTATACCCTACACTCTATACCCTACAATCTATACCCTACACTCTATACCCGACACTCTATACCCTACACTCTATATCCCAACACTCTATACCCTACACTCTATACCCTACACTCTACACTCTATACCCTACACTATACACTCTATACCCTACACTCTATACCATACAATCTACACTCTATACCCTACACTCTATACCCTACACTCTACACTCTATACCCTACACACTATACCCTACTTTCTACACTCTATACCCTACACTCTACACTCTATACCATACACTCTATACCCTACACTCTATACCCTACACTCTATGCCCTACACTATATACCCTACACTTTATACCCTACACTCTACACTCTATATCCTACACTCTACACTCTATACCCTACACTCTATACCCTACACTCTATACCCTACACTCTACACTCTATACCCTACACTCTACACTCTGTACCCTACACTCTATACTATACACTCTACACCCTACACTCTATACCATACACTCTATACCCTACACTCTACACTCTATACCCTACACTCTATACCCTACACTCTATACCCTACACTCTACATTTTATACCCTACACTGTATACCCTACACTCTATACCCTACACTCTATAGCCCAACAATCTATACCGTACACTCTATACCCTACACTCTATACCCTACACTCTACACTCTATACCCTACACTCTATACCCTACACTCTAATCCCTACACTCTACACTCTTTACCCTACACTCTATACCCTACACTCTATACCATACACTCTATACCCTACACTCTATACCCTACACTCTACATTTTATACCCTACACTGTATACCCTACACTCTATACCCTACACTCTATAGCCCAACAATCTATACCGTACACTCTATACCCTACACTCTATACCCTACACTCTACACTCTATACCCTACACTCTATACCCTACACTCTAATCCCTACACTCTACACTCTTTACCCTACACTCTATACCCTACACTCTATACCATACACTCTATACCCTACACTCTATACCCTACACTCTACACTCTATACCCTACACTCTACACTCTATACCCTACACTCTATACCCTACATTCTATACCCTACACTCTATACCCTACACTCTACACTTTATACCCTACACTCTATACCCTACACTCTATACCCTACACTCTATACCCTACACTCTACACTCTATACCCTACACACTATACCCTACACTATATACTCTATACCCTACACTCTATACCCTATACTCTATACCCTACAATCTATACCCTACACTCTATACCCTACACTCTATACCCTACACTCTATATCCCAACACTCTATACCCTACACTCTATACCCTACACTCTACACCCTACACTATACACTCCATACCCTACACTCTATACCATACAATCTACACTCTATACCCTACACTCTATACTCTACACTCTACACTCTATACCCTACACTCTATACCCTACAATCTATACCATACACTCTATACCACACACTCTATACCCTACACTCTACACCCTACACTCTACACTCTATACCCTACACTCTATACCCTACACTCTACACTATATACCCTACACTCTATACCCTACACTCTATACCCTACACTCTATACCCTACACTCTACACTCTATACCCTACACTCTATACCCTATACTATATACTCTATACCCTACACTCTATACCCTACAATCTATACCCTACACTCTATACCCGACACTCTATACCCTACACTCTATATCCCAACACTCTATACCCTACACTCTATACCCTACACTCTACACTCTATACCCTACACTATACACTCTATACCCTACACTCTATACCATACAATCTACACTCTATACCCTACACTCTATACCCTACACTCTACACTCTATACCCTACACACTATACCCTACTTTCTACACTCTATACCCTACACTCTACACTCTATACCATACACTCTATACCCTACACTCTATACCCTACACTCTATGCCCTACACTATATACCCTACACTTTATACCCTACACTCTACACTCTATATCCTACACTCTACACTCTATACCCTACACTCTATACCCTACACTCTATACCCTACACTCTACACTCTATACCCTACACTCTACACTCTGTACCCTACACTCTATACTATACACTCTACACCCTACACTCTATACCCTACACTCTATACCCTACACTCTACACTCTATACCCTACACTCTACACTCTGTACCCTACACTCTATACTATACACTCTACACCCTACACTCTATACCATACACTCTATACCCTACACTCTACACTCTATACCATACACTCTATACTGTACACTCTATACCATACACTCTACACCCTACACTCTATACCATGCACTCTATACCCTACACTCTACACTCTATACCCTACACTCTATACCCTACAATCTATACCCTACACCCTACGCTCTATACCCTACACTCTATACCCTACTCTCTACATTCTATACCGTACACTATATTCCATACACTCTATTCCATACACTCTATACCCTGCACTCTATACCCTACACTATACACTCTATACCCTACACTCTACACCATACACTCTATACCCTATACTCTATACACTACACTCTACATTCTATACCCTACAATCTATACCCAACACTCTATACCCTACACTCTATACCATACACTCTATACCCTACACTCTATACCCTACACTCTATACTGTATACCATACACTCTATACCCTACACTATATACCCTACAGTCTATACCCTACACTATATACCCTACACTCTATACCCTGCACTCTACACTCTATACCCAACACTCTATACTCTACACTCTATACCCTACACTCTATACCATACACTCCATACCCTACACTCTACACTCTATACCCTACACTCTACTCTTTATACCCTACACTCTATACCCTACACTCTACACTCTATACCCTACACTCTACACTCTATACCCTACACTCTACACTCTACACTCTATACCCTACACTCTATACCCTACACTCTATACTCTATACCCTACACTATATACCCTACACTCTACACTCTATACCCTACACTCTATACCCTACACTCTGTACCCTACACTCTACACCCTACACTCTATACCCTACACATTATACCATACACTCTATACCCTACACTCTACACTCTATACCCTACACTTTACACCCTACACTCTATACCCTACACTCTATACCCTACACTCTACACTCTATACCCTACACTCTATACCCTATACTATATACTCTATACCCTACACTCTATACCCTACAATCTATACCCTACACTCTATACCCGACACTCTATACCCTACACTCTATATCCCAACACTCTATACCCTACACTCTATACCCTACACTCTATACCCTACACTATACACTCTATACCCTACACTCTATACCATACAATCTACAATCTATACCCTACACTCTATACCCTACACTCTACACTCTATACCCTACACACTATACCCTACTTTCTACACTCTATACCCTACACTCTACACTCTATACCATACACTCTATACCCTACACTCTATACCCTACACTCTATACCCTACACTATATACCCTACACTTTATACCCTACACTCTACACTCTATATCCTACACTCTACACTCTATACCCTACACTCTATACCCTACACTCTATACCCTACACTCTACACTCTATACCCTACACTCTACACTCTGTACCCTACACTCTATACTATACACTCTACACCCTACACTCTATACCATACACTCTATACCCTACACTCTACACTCTATACCCTACACTCTACACTCTGTACCCTACACTCTATACTATACACTCTACACCCTACACTCTATACCATACACTCTATACCCTACACTCTACACCACAAACTCTATACTGTACACTCTATACCATACACTCTACACCCTACACTCTATACCATGCACTCTATACCCTACACTCTACACTCTATACCCTACACTCTATACCCTACAATCTATACCCTACACCCTACGCTCTATACCCTACACTCTATACCCTACTCTCTACACTCTATACCGTACACTATATTCCATACACTCTATTCCATACACTCTATACCCTGCACTCTACACCATACACTCTATACCCTATACTCTATACACTACACTCTACATTCTATACCCTACAATCTATACCCAACACTCTATACCCTACACTCTATACCATACACTCTATACCCTACACTCTATACCCTACACTCTATACTGTATACCATACACTCTATACCCTACACTATATACCCTACACTCTATACCCTACACTATATACCCTACACTCTATACCCTACACTCTACACTCTATACCCAACACTCTACACTCTGTACCCTACACTCTATACTATACACTCTACACCCTACACTCTATACCATACACTCTATACCCTACACTCTACACCACACACTCTATACTGTACACTCTATACCATACACTCTACACCCTACACTCTATACCATGCACTCTATACCCTACACTCTACACTCTATACCCTACACTCTATACCCTACAATCTATACCCTACACCCTACGCTCTATACCCTACACTCTATACCCTACTCTTTACACTCTATACCGTACACTATATTCCATACACTCTATTCCATACACTCTATACCCTGCACTCTACACCATACACTCTATACCCTATACTCTATACACTACACTCTACATTCTATACCCTACAATCTATACCCAACACTCTATACCCTACACTCTATACCATACACTCTATACCCTACACTCTATACCCTACACTCTATACTGTATACCATACACTCTATACCCTACACTATATACCCTACACTCTATACCCTACACTATATACCCTACACTCTATACCCTACACTCTACACTCTATACCCAACACTCTATACTCTACACTCTGTACCCTACACTCTATACCATACACTCCATACCCTACACTCTACACTCTATACCCTACACTCTACTCTTTATACCCTACACTCTATACCCTACACTCTACACTCTATACCCTACACTCTACACTCTATACCCTACACTCTACACCATACACTCTATACCCTATACTCTATACACTACACTCTACATTCTATACCCTACAATCTATACCCAACACTCTATACCCTGCACTCTATACCATACACTCTATACCCTACACTCTATACTGTATACCATACACACTATACCCTACACTATATACCCTACACTCTATACCCTACACTATATACCCTACACTCTATACCCTACACTCTACACTCTATACCCAACACTCTATACTCTACACTCTATACCCTACACTCTATACCATACACTCCATACCCTACACTCTACACTCTATACCCTACACTCTACTCTTTATACCCTACACTCTATAACCTACACTCTACACTCTATACCCTACACTCTACACTCTGTACCCTACACTCTATACCCTACTCTATACCATACACTCTATACCCTACACTCTATACCCTACACTCTACACTCTATACCCTACACTCTACACTCTATACCCTACACTCTATACCCTACACTCTATACTCTATACCCTACACTATATACCCTACACTCTACACTCTATACCCTACACTCTATACCCTACACTCTGTACCCTACACTCTACACCCTACACTCTATACCCTACACATTATACCATACACTCTATACCCTACACTCTACACTCTATACCTTACACTCTACACCCTACACTCTATACCCTACACTTTATACCCTACACTCTACACTCTATACCCTACACTCTATACCCTACACTCTACACCCTACACTCTATACCCTACACTCTATACCCTACACTCTACACTCTATACCCTACACTCTATACCCTACACTCTATACCCTACACTCTACCCTCTACACTCTATACCCTACACTCTATACCATACACTCTATACCCTACACTCTACACTCTAATCCCTACACTCTATACCATACACTCTATACCCTACACTCTATACCCTACACTCTATACCCTACACTCTATACTCTATACCCTACACTCTATACCATATACTCTATACCCTACACTCTACACTCTATTCCCTACACTCTACACCATACACTCTATACCCTAAACTCTATACCCTACACTCTACACTCTATACCCTACACTCTATACCCTACACTCTACACTCTATACCCTACACTCTATACCATACACTATATACCCTTCACTCTATACCATACACTCTATACCCTACACTCTATACCCTACACTATACACTCTATACCCTACACTCTACACCATACACTCTATACCCTATACAATACACTCTATACCCTACAATATATACCCTACACTCTATACCCTACACTGTACACTCTATACCGTACACTCTATACCATACACTCTATACCCTACACTCTATATCCTACACTCTATACCCTACACTCTACACTCTATACCCTACACTCTATACCATACACTCTAAACCCTACACTCTATACCCTACACTCTATACCCTAAACTCTACACTCTACTCTCTACTCACTCTACACTCTATTCCCTACACTCTATACCATACACTCTATACCCTACACTCTTTACCCTACACTATACACTCTATACCCTACACTCTACACTCTATACCATAGACTCTATACCCTACAATCTACACTCTATACCCTACAATCTATACCCTACACTCTATACCCTACACTTTATACCCTACACTCTATACCCTACGCTCTACACTCTATAACCTACACTCTATAACATACACTTTATACCCTACACTCTATACCTTACACTCTATACCCTACACTCTACACCCTACACTCTACACTCTATACCCTACACTCTATAACCTACACTCTATACCCTACACTCTTTACCCTACTCTCTACACTTTATACCCTACACTCTACACTCTATACCCTACACTCTATACCCTACACTCTACACTCTATACCCTACACTCTACACTCTATTCCCTACTCTCTATACCATACTCTCTATACCCTACACTCTTTACCCTACAATATACACTCTATACCCTACACTCTACACTCTATACCATACACTCTATACCCTACTCTCTACACTCTATACCCTACAATCTATACCCTACACTCTATACCATACACTCTAAACCCTACACTCTATACCCTACACTCTACACCCTACACTCTACACTCTATACCCTACACTCTATAACCCACACTCTATACCCTACACTCTATACCCTACTCTCTACACTTTATACCCTCCACTCTACACTCTATAACCTACAATCTACACCCTACACTCAACACTCTATACCCTACACTCTATAACCTACACTCTATACCCTACACTCTATACCCTACTCTCTACACTTTATACCCTACACTCTACACTCTATACCCTACACTCTATACCCTACACTCTACACCCTACACTCTACACTCTATACCCT
Organism: Ranitomeya imitator; assembly: GCF_032444005.1. NCBI lineage: Eukaryota > Metazoa > Chordata > Amphibia > Anura > Dendrobatidae > Ranitomeya > Ranitomeya imitator. The sequence goes on from NW_027194095.1 coordinate 461,349, forward strand.
ACACTCTGTAACCTACACTCTATACCCTACACACTATACCCTACTCTCTACACTTTATACCCTACACTCTACACTCTATACCCTACACTCTATACCCTACACTCTACACTCTATACCCTACACTCTATACCCTACACTCTACACTCTATACCCTACTCTCTAAACCCTACACTCTATACCCTACACTCTACACTCTATACCCTACACTCTATACCCTACACTCTATACCCTACACTCTATACCCTACACTCTATACCCTACACTCTTCACCCTACACTTTATAGCTTACACTCTATACCCTACACTCTATACCATTCACTCTATACCCTACACTCTATACCCTACACTCTACACTCTACACCATACACTCTATACCCTACCCTCTATACCTTACACTCTATACCCTACACTCTACACATTATACCCTACACTATATACCATACACTCTACACTCTATACCCTACACTCTATACCATACACTCTATACCCTACACTTTATACCCTACACTCTACAATCTATACCCTACACTCTACACTCTACACCCTACACTCTACACTTTACACTCTATACTCTACACTCTATACCCTACACTCTATACCCTACACTCTACACTTTAACCCCTACACTCTATACCCTACACTCTATACCCTACACTCTATACCCGACACGCTATACCCTACACTCTATACCCTACACTCTATACCCTACACTCTATACCCTACATTCTACACCCTACACTCCATACCCTACACCCTATACCCTACACTCTATACCCTACACTCTACACCCTACACTCTATACCCTACACTCTATACCCTACACTCTATACCTTACACTCTATACCCTACACTCTATACCCTACACTCTATACCATACACTCTATACCATACACTCTATCCCCTTCACTCTATACCATACACTCTATACTCTATACCCTACACTGTATACCCTACACTCTAAACTCTATACCCTACACTCTATACCCTACACTCTACACTCTATACCCTACACTCTACACTATATACCCTACACTCTATACCCTACAATCTATAACATACACTCTATACCATACACTCTATACCATACACTCTACACTCTATACCCTACACTCTATACCCTACACTCTACACTCTATACCCTACACTCTATACCCTACACTCTACACTCTATACCCTACACTCTATACCCTACACTCTTTACCATATACTCTATACCATACACTCTATCCCCTACACTCAATGCCATACACTCTACACTCTATACCCTACACTCTACACTCTATACCCTACACTCTACACTCTATACCCTACACTCTACACCCTACACTCTATACCATACACTCTATACCCTACACTCTACACTCTATACCCTACACTCTATACCCTACACTCTATACCCTACACCCTACGCTCTATACCCTATACTCTATACCCTACACTCTACACACTATACCCTACACTCTATTCCATACACTCTATACCCTACACTCTATACCCTACACTCTACACTCTATACCCTACACTCTACACTTTACACTCTATACCCTACACTCTATACCCTACACTCTATACTCTATACCCTACACTCTATACCGTACATTCTACACTCTATACCCTACACGCTATACCCTACACTCTAATCCCTACACTCTACACCCTACACTTTATAACCCTACACTCTATACCCTACTCTCTACACTCTATACCCTACACTCTATACCCTACACTTTATACCCTACACTCTACACTCTATACCCTACACTCTATACCATACACTCTACACTCTATTCCCTACACTCTATACCATACACTCTAAACCCTACACTCTATACCCTACACTATACACTCTATACCCTACAATCTATACCCTACACTCTATACCCTACACTCTATACCATACACTCTATACCCTACACTCTATACCATACACTCTACACCATACACTCTATACCATACACTCTATACCCTACACTCTACACTCTATACCCTACACTCTATACCGTACACCCTACGCTCTATACCCTACACTCTATACCCTACACTCTATACTCTATACCCTATACTCTATTCCATACATTCTATACCCTACACTCTATACCCTACACTCTAATCCCTACACTCTACACTCTATACCCTACACTCTATACCCTACACTCTATACCATACACTTTATACCCTACACTCTACACTCTATTCTATGCACTCTATACCCTACACTCTATACCCTACACTCTACACTCTATACCCTACACTCTACACTCTATACCCTACACTCTATACCCTACACTCTATACTCTATACCCTACACTCTATGCCCTACACTCTACACTCTATGCCCTACACTCTATGCCCTACACTCTAATCCCTACACTCTACACTCTATATCCTACACTCTATACTCTACACTCCATACTCTACACTCTATACCCTATAGTCTACACTCTATACCCTACACTCTATACCATACACTCTAATCCCTACACTCTACACTCCATACCCTACACTCTATACCCTACACTTTACACTCTATACCCTACACTCTATACCCTACACTCTATACCCTACATTCTATACCCTACACTCTATACCCTACACTCTACACTCTATACCCTACACTCTATACCCTACACTCTATACCCTACACTCTATACCCTACACTCTATACCCTACACTCTACACTCTATACCCTACACTCTATACCATACACTCTATACCCTACACTCTACACTCTATACCCTACACTCTATAACCTACACTCTATACCCTACACTCTATACCCTACACTCTATACCCTACACTCTATACTCTACACCCTATACCCTACACTCTATACCCTACACTCTATACCCTACACTCTACACTCTATACCCTACACTCTATACCCTACACTCTATACTATACACTCTATACCCTACACTCTACACTCTATACCCTACACTCTATACCCTACACTCTATACTCTACACTCTATACTTTACACTCTATACCCTACACTCTATACCCTACACTCTACACTCTATACCGTACACTCCATACCCTCCACTCTATACCCTACACTCTACACTCTATACTCTACTCTATATACCATACACTCTATACCCTGCACTCTATACCCTACACTCTACACTCTATACCCTACACTCTATACCCTACACTCTACACTCTACACTCTATACCATACACTCTATACCCTACACTCTACACTCTATACCCTACACTCTATACCCTACACCCTACGCTCTATACCCTACACTCTATACCCTACACTCTATACTCTATACCCTACACTCTATTCCATACATTCTATACCCTACACTCTATACCCTACACTGTAATCAGTACACTCTATACCCTACACTCTATTCCCTACACTCTATACCATACACTCTATACCCTACACTCTAATCCCTACACTCTACACTCTATTCCATGCACTCTATACCCTACACTCTATACCCTACACTCTACACTCTATACCCTACACTCTACACTCTATACCCTACACCCTACGCTCTATACCCTACACTCTATACCCTACACTCTATACTTTATACCCTACACTCTATTCCATACATTCTATACCCTACACTCTATACCCTACACTGTAATCAGTACACTCAACACTCTATACCCTACACTCTATACCCTACACTCTATACCATACAATCCATACCCTACACTCTATACCCTACACTCTACACTCTATACCCTACACTCTATACCCTACACTCTAAACCCTACATTCTATACCCTACACTCTATACCCTACACTCTACACTCTATACCCTAGACTCTATACCCTACAATCTATACCCTACACTCTACACTCTATACCCTACACTCTATACCCTACACTCTATACCCTACACTCTACACTCTATACCCTACACTCTATACCATACACTCTATACCCTACACTCTACACTCTATACCCTACACTCTATACCATACACTCTATACCATACACTCTATACCCTACACTCTACACTCTATACCCGACACTCTATACCCTACACTCTATACCCTACACCCTACACTCTATACCATACACTCTATACCATACACTCTATACCCTACACTCTACACTCTATACCCTACACTCTATACCCTACACTCTACACTCTATACCCTACACTCTACACTCTATACCATACACTCTATACCCTACACTCTACACTCTATACCCTACACTCTATACCCTACACTCTATACCCTACACCCTACGCTCTATACCCTATACTCTATACCCTACACTCTACACACTATACCCTACACTCTATTCCATACACTCTATACCCTACACTCTATACCCTACACTCTATACCCTACACTCTACACTTTACACTCTATACCCTACACTCTATACCCTACACTCTATACTCTATACCCTACACTCTATACCGTACATTCTACACTCTATACCCTACACTCTATACCCTACACTCTAATCCCTACACTCTACACTCTATACCCTACACTTTATACCCTACACTCTATACCCTACTCTCTACACTCTATACCCTACACTCTATACCCTACACTTTATACCCTACACTCTACACTCTATACCCTACACTCTATACCATACACTCTACACTCTATTCCCTACACTCTATACCATACACTCTAAACCCTACACTCTATACCCTACAATATACACTCTATACCCTACAATCTATACCCTACACTCTATGCCCTACACTCTATACAATACACTCTATACCCTACACTCTACACTCTATACCCTACACTCTATACCATACACTCTATACCCTACACTCTATACCATACACTCTACACCATACACTCTATACCATACACTCTATACCCTACACTCTACACTCTATACCCTACACTTCATACCCTACACTCTATACCATAAACTCTATACCCTACACTCTACACTCTATACCCTACACTCTATACCCTACACTCTATACCGTACACCCTACGCTCTATACCCTACACTCTATACCCTACACTCTATACTCTATACCCTATACTCTATTCCATACATTCTATACCCTACACTCTATACCCTACACTCTAATCCCTACACTCTACACTCTATACCCTACACTCTATACCCTACACTCTATACCATACACTTTCTACCCTACACTCTACACTCTATTCCATGCACTCTATACCCTACACTCTATACCCTACACTCTACACTCTATACCCTACACTCTACACTCTATACCCTACACTCTATACCCTACACTCTATACTCTATACCCTACACTCTATACCCTACACTCTACACTCTATGCCCTACACTCTATGCCCTACACTCTAATCCCTACACTCTACACTCTATATCCTACACTCTATACTCTACACTCCATACTCTACCCTTTATACCCTATAGTTTACACTCTATACCCTACACTCTATACCATACACTCTAATCCCTACACTCTACACTCCATACCCTACACTCTATACCCTACACTCTATACCCTACACTCTATACCCTACACTCTATACCCTACACTCTACACTCTATACCCTACACTCTATACCATACACTCTATACCCTACACTCTACACTCTATACCCTACACTCTATAACCTACACTCTATGCCCTACACTCTATACCCTACACTCTATACCCTACACTCTATACTCTACACCCTATACCCTACACTCTATACCCTACACTCTATACCCTACACTCTACACTCTATACCCTACACTCTATACCCTACACTCTATACTATACACTCTATACCCTACACTCTACACTCTATACCCTACACTCTATACCCTACACTCTATACTCTACACTCTATACCTTACACTCTATACCCTACACTCTATACCCTACACTCTACACTCTATACCGTACACTCCATACCCTCCACTCTATACCCTACACTCTACACTCTATACTCTACTCTATATACCATACACTCTATACCCTACACTCTACACTCTATACCCTACACTCTATACCCTACACTCTACACTCTACACTCTATACCATACACTCTATACCCTACACTCTACACTCTATACCCTACACTCTATACCCTGCACTCTATACCCTACACCCTACGCTCTATACCCTACACTCTATACCCTACACTCTATACTCTATACCCTACACTCTATTCCATACATTCTATACCCCACACTCTATACCCTACACTGTAATCAGTACACTCTATACCCTACACTCTATTCCCTACACTCTATACCATACACTCTATACCCTACACTCTAATCCCTACACTCTACACTCTATTCCATGCACTCTATACCCTACACTCTATACCCTACACTCTACACTCTATACCCTACACTCTACACTCTACACTCTATACCCTGCACTCTATACCCTACACCCTACGCTCTATACCCTACACTCTATACCCTACACTCTATACTCTATACCCTACACTCTATTCCATACATTCTATACCCTACACTCTATACCCTACACTGTAATCAGTACACTCTACACTCTATACCCTACACTCTATACCCTACACTCTATACCATACAATCCATACCCTACACTCTATACCCTACACTCTACACTCTATACCCTACACTCTATACCCTACACTCTAAACCCTACATTCTATACCCTACACTCTATACCCTACACTCTACACTCTATACCCTACACTCTATACCCTACAATCTATACCCTACACTCTACACTCTATACCCTACACTCTATACCCTACACTCTATACCCTACACTCTACACTCTATACCCTACACTCTATACCGTACACTCTATACCCTACACTCTACACTCTATACCCTACACTCTATACCCTACACTCTATACCCTACACTCTATACCATACAATCCATACCCTACACTCTATACCCTACACTCTACACTCTATACCCTACACTCTATACCCTACACTCTACACTCTATACCCTACACTCTACACTCTATTCCCTACTCTCTATACCATACTCTCTATACCCTACACTCTTTACCCTACAATATACACTCTATACCCTACACTCTACACTCTATAACATACACTCTATACCCTACTCTCTACACTCTATACCCTACAATCTATACCCTACACTCTATACCATACACTCTAAACCCTACACTCTATACCCTACACTCTACACCCTACACTCTACACTCTATACCCTACACTCTATAACCTACACTCTATACCCTACACTCTATACCCTACTCTCTACACTTTATACCCTCCACTCTACACTCTATAACCTACAATCTACACCCTACACTCTACACTCAATACCCTACACTCTATAACCTACACTCTATACCCTACACTCTATACCCTACTCTCTACACTTTATACCCTACACTCTACACTCTATACCCTACACTCTATACCCTACACTCTACACCCTACACTCTACACTCTATACCCTACACTCTATAACCTACACTCTATACCCTACACTCTATACCCTACTCTCTACACTTTATACCCTACACTCTACACTCTATACCCTACACTCTATACCCTACACTCTACACTCTATACCCTACACTCTATACCCTACACTATACACTCTATACCCTACACTCTACACTCTATACCCTACTCTCTAAACCCTACACTCTATACCCTACACTCTACACTCTATACCCTACACTCTATACCCTACACTCTACACTCTATACCCTACACTCTATACCCTACACTCTATACCCTACACTCTATACCCTACACTCTTCACCCTACACTTTATAGCTTACACTCTAAACCCTACACTCTATACCATTCACTCTATACCCTACACTCTATACCCTACACTCTACACTCTACACCATACACTCTATACCCTACCCTCTATACCTTACACTCTATACCCTACACTCTACACATTATACCCTACACTATATACCATACACTCTACACTCTATACCCTACACTCTATACCATACACTCTATACCCTACACTTTATACCCTACACTCTACACTCTATACCCTACACTCTACACCCTACACTCTACACTTTACACTCTATACTCTACACTCTATACCCTACACTCTATACCCTACACTCTACACTTTAACCCCTACACTCTATACCCTACACTCTACACCCTACACTCTATACCCGACACGCTATACCCTACACTCTATACCCTACACTCTATACCCTACACTCTATACCCTACATTCTACACCCTACACTCCATACCCTACACCCTATACCCTACACTCTATACCCTACACTCTACACCCTACACTCTATACCCTACACTCTATACCCTACACTCTATACCCTACACTCTATACCCTACACTCTATACCCTACACTCTATACCCGACACGCTATACCCTACACTCTATACCCTACACTCTATACCCTACACTCTATACCCTACATTCTACACCCTACACTCCATACCCTACACCCTATACCCTACACTCTATACCCTACACTCTACACCCTACACTCTATACCCTACACTCTATACCCTACACTCTATACCCTACACTCTATACCCTACACTCTATACCCTACACTCTATACCATACACTCTATACCATACACTCTATCCCCTACACTCTATACCATACACTCTATACTCTATACCCTACACTGTATACCCTACACTCTAAACTCTATACCCTACACTCTATACCCTACACTCTACACTCTATACCCTACACTCTACACTATATACCCTACACTCTATACCCTACAATCTATAACATACACTCTATACCATACACTCTATACCATACACTCTACACTCTATACCCTACACTCTATACCCTACACTCTACACTCTATACCCTACACTCTATACCCTACACTCTACACTCTATACCCTACACTCTATACCCTACACTCTTTACCATATACTCTATACCATACACTCTATCCCCTACACTCTATCCCATACACTCTACACTCTATACCCTACACTCTACACTCTATACCCTACACTCTACACTCTATACCCTACACTCTACACCCTACACTCTATACCATACACTCTATACCCTACACTCTACACTCTATACCCTACACTCTATACCCTACACTCTATACCCTACACCCTACGCTCTATACCCTATACTCTATACCCTACACTCTACACACTATACCCTACACTCTATTCCATACACTCTATATATACCCTACACTCTACACTCTATACCCTACACTCTACACTTTACACTCTATACGCTACACTCTATACCCTACACTCTATACTCTATACCCTACACTCTATACCGTACATTCTACACTCTATACCCTACACTCTATACCCTACACTCTAATCCCTACACTCTACACTCTATACCCTACACTTTATACCCTACACTCTATACCCTACTCTCTACACTCTATACCCTACACTCTATACCCTACACTTTATACCCTACACTCTACACTCTATACCCTACACTCTATACCATACACTCTACACTCTATTCCCTACACTCTATACCATACACTCTAAACCCTACACTCTATACCCTACACTATACACTCTATACCCTACAATCTATACCCTACACTCTATACCCTACACTCTATACCATACACTCTATACCCTACACTCTATACCATACACTCTACACCATACACTCTATACCATACACTCTATACCCTACACTCTACACTCTATACCCTACACTCTATACCGTACACCCTACGCTCTATACCCTACACTCTATACCCTACACTCTATACTCTATACCCTATACTCTATTCCATACATTCTATACCCTACACTCTATACCCTACACTCTAATCCCTACACTCTACACTCTATACCCTACACTCTATACCCTACACTCTATACCATACACTTTATACCCTACACTCTACACTCTATTCTATGCACTCTATACCCTACACTCTATACCCTACACTCTACACTCTATACCCTACACTCTACACTCTATACCCTACACTCTATACCCTACACTCTATACTCTATACCCTACACTCTATGCCCTACACTCTACACTCTATGCCCTACACTCTATGCCCTACACTCTAATCCCTACACTCTACACTCTATATCCTACACTCTATACTCTACACTCCATACTCTACACTCTATACCCTATAGTCTACACTCTATACCCTACACTCTATACCATACACTCTAATCCCTACACTCTACACTCCATACCCTACACTCTATACCCTACACTTTACACTCTATACCCTACACTCTATACCCTACACTCTATACCCTACATTCTATACCCTACACTCTATACCCTACACTCTACACTCTATACCCTACACTCTATACCATACACTCTATACCCTACACTCTACACTCTATACCCTACACTCTATAACCTACACTCTATACCCTACACTCTATACCCTACACTCTATACCCTACACTCTATACTCTACACCCTATACCCTACACTCTATACCCTACACTCTATACCCTACACTCTACACTCTATACCCTACACTCTATACCCTACACTCTATACTATACACTCTATACCCTACACTCTACACTCTATACCCTACACTCTATACCCTACACTCTATACTCTACACTCTATACCTTACACTCTATACCCTACACTCTATACCCTACACTCTACACTCTATACCGTACACTCCATACCCTCCACTCTATACCCTACACTCTACACTCTATACTCTACTCTATATACCATACACTCTATACCCTGCACTCTATACCCTACACTCTACACTCTATACCCTACACTCTATACCCTACACTCTACACTCTACACTCTATACCATACACTCTATACCCTACACTCTACACTCTATACCCTACACTCTATACCCTGCACTCTATACCCTACACCCTACGCTCTATACCCTACACTCTATACCCTACACTCTATACTCTATACCCTACACTCTATTCCATACATTCTATACCCTACACTCTATACCCTACACTGTAATCAGTACACTCTATACCCTACACTCTATTCCCTACACTCAATACCATACACTCTATACCCTACACTCTAATCCCTACACTCTACACTCTATTCCATGCACTCTATACCCTACACTCTATACCCTACACTCTACACTCTATACCCTACACTCTACACTCTATACCCTACACCCTACGCTCTATACCCTACACTCTATACCCTACACTCTATACTTTATACCCTACACTCTATTCCATACATTCTATACCCTACACTCTATACCCTACACTGTAATCAGTACACTCTACACTCTATACCCTACACTCTATACCCTACACTCTATACCATACAATCCATACCCTACACTCTATACCCTACACTCTACACTCTATACCCTACACTCTATACCCTACACTCTAAACCCTACATTCTATACCCTACACTCTATACCCTACACTCTACACTCTATACCCTAGACTCTATACCCTACAATCTATACCCTACACTCTACACTCTATACCCTACACTCTATACCCTACACTCTATACCCTACACTCTACACTCTATACCCTACACTCTATACCGTACACTCTATACCCTACACTCTACACTCTATACCCTACACTCTATACCATACACTCTATACCATACACTCTATACCCTACACTCTACACTCTATACCCGACACTCTATACCCTACACTCTATACCCTACACCCTACACTCTATACCATACACTCTATACCATACACTCTATACCCTACACTCTACACTCTATACCCTACACTCTATACCCTACACTCTACACTCTATACCCTACACTCTACACTCTATACCATACACTCTATACCCTACACTCTACACTCTATACCCTACACTCTATACCCTACACTCTATACCCTACACCCTACGCTCTATACCCTATACTCTATACCCTACACTCTACACACTATACCCTACACTCTATTCCATACACTCTATACCCTACACTCTATACCCTACACTCTACACTCTATACCCTACACTCTACACTTTACACTCTATACCCTACACTCTATACCCTACACTCTATACTCTATACCCTACACTCTATACCGTACATTCTACACTCTATACCCTACACTCTATACCCTACACTCTAATCCCTACACTCTACACTCTATACCCTACACTTTATACCCTACACTCTATACCCTACTCTCTACACTCTATACCCTACACTCTATACCCTACACTTTTTACCCTACACTCTACACTCTATACCCTACACTCTATACCATACACTCTACACTCTATTCCCTACACTCTATACCATACACTCTAAACCCTACACTCTATACCCTACACTATACACTCTATACCCTACAATCTATACCCTACACTCTATGCCCTACACTCTATACAATACACTCTATACCCTGCACTCTACACTCTATACCCTACACTCTATACCATACACTCTATACCCTACACTCTATACCATACACTCTACACCATATACTCTATACCATACACTCTATACCCTACACTCTACACTCTATACCCTACACTTCATACCCTACACTCTATACCATACACTCTATACCCTACACTCTACACTCTATACCCTACACTCTATACCCTACACTCTATACCGTACACCCTACGCTCTATACCCTACACTCTATACCCTACACTCTATACTCTATACCCTATACTCTATTCCATACATTCTATACCCTACACTCTATACCCTACACTCTAATCCCTACACTCTACACTCTATACCATACACTCTATACCCTACACTCTATACCATACACTTTATACCCTACACTCTACACTCTATTCCATGCACTCTATACCCTACACTCTATACCCTACACTCTACACTCTATACCCTACACTCTACACTCTATACCCTACACTCTATACCCTACACTCTATACTCTATACCCTACACTCTATACCCTACACTCTACACTCTATGCCCTACACTCTATGCCCTACACTCTAATCCCTACACTCTACACTCTATATCCTACACTCTATACTCTACACTCCATACTCTACACTCTATACCCTATAGTCTACACTCTATACCCTACACTCTATACCATACACTCTAATCCCTACACTCTACACTCCATACCCTACACTCTATACCCTACACTCTACACTCTATACCCTACACTCTATACCCTACACTCTATACCCTACATTCTATACCCTACACTCTATACCCTACACTCTACACTCTATACCCTACACTCTATACCCTACACTCTATACCCTACACTCTATACCCTACACTCTATACCCTACACTCTACACTCTATACCCTACACTCTATACCATACACTCTATACCCTACACTCTACACTCTATACCCTACACTCTATAACCTACACTCTATGCCCTACACTCTATACCCTACACTCTATACCCTACACTCTATACTCTACACCCTATACCCTACACTCTATACCCTACACTCTATACCCTACACTCTACACTCTATACCCTACACTCTATACCCTACACTCTATACTATACACTCTATACCCTACACTCTACACTCTATACCCTACACTCTATACCCTACACTCTATACTCTACACTCTATACCTTACACTCTATACCCTACACTCTATACCCTACACTCTACACTCTATACCGTACACTCCATACCCTCCACTCTATACCCTACACTCTACACTCTATACTCTACTCTATATACCATACACTCTATACCCTACACTCTACACTCTATACCCTACACTCTATACCCTACACTCTACACTCTACACTCTATACCATACACTCTATACCCTACACTCTACACTCTATACCCTACACTCTATACCCTGCACTCTATACCCTACACCCTACGCTCTATACCCTACACTCTATACCCTACACTCTATACTCTATACCCTACACTCTATTCCATACATTCTATACCCCACACTCTATACCCTACACTGTAATCAGTACACTCTATACCCTACACTCTATTCCCTACACTCTATACCATACACTCTATACCCTACACTCTAATCCCTACACTCTACACTCTATTCCATGCACTCTATACCCTACACTCTATACCCTACACTCTACACTCTATACCCTACACTCTACACTCTACACTCTATACCCTGCACTCTATACCCTACACCCTACGCTCTATACCCTACACTCTATACCCTACACTCTATACTCTATACCCTACACTCTATTCCATACATTCTATACCCTACACTCTATACCCTACACTGTAATCAGTACACTCTACACTCTATACCCTACACTCTATACCCTACACTCTATACCATACAATCCATACCCTACACTCTATACCCTACACTCTACACTCTATACCCTACACTCTATACCCTACACTCTAAACCCTACATTCTATACCCTACACTCTATACCCTACACTCTACACTCTATACCCTACACTCTATACCCTACAATCTATACCCTACACTCTACACTCTATACCCTACACTCTATACCCTACACTCTATACCCTACACTCTACACTCTATACCCTACACTCTATACCGTACACTCTATACCCTACACTCTACACTCTATACCCTACACTCTATACCCTACACTCTATACCCTACACTCTATACCATACAATCCATACCCTACACTCTATACCCTACACTCTACACTCTATACCCTACACTCTATACCCTACACTCTACACTCTATACCCTACACTCTACACTCTATTCCCTACTCTCTATACCATACTCTCTATACCCTACACTCTTTACCCTACAATATACACTCTATACCCTACACTCTACACTCTATATCATACACTCTATACCCTACTCTCTACACTCTATACCCTACAATCTATACCCTACACTCTATACCATACACTCTAAACCCTACACTCTATACCCTACACTCTACACCGTACACTCTACACTCTATACCCTACACTCTATAACCTACACTCTATACCCTACACTCTATACCCTACTCTCTACACTTTATACCCTCCACTCTACACTCTATAACCTACAATCTACACCCTACACTCTACACTCAATACCCTACACTCTATAACCTACACTCTATACCCTACACTCTATACCCTACTCTCTACACTTTATACCCTACACTCTACACTCTATACCCTACACTCTATACCCTACACTCTACACCCTACACTCTACACTCTATACCCTACACTCTATAACCTACACTCTATACCCTACACTCTATACCCTACTCTCTACACTTTATACCCTACACTCTACACTCTATACCCTACACTCTATACTCTACACTCTATACCCTACACTCTATACCCTGCACTCTACACTCTATACCCTACACTCTACACTCTATACCCTACTCTCTAAACCCTACACTCTATACCCTACACTCTACACTCTATACCCTACACTCTATACCCTACACTCTACACTCTTTACCCTACACTCTATACCCTACACTCTATACCCTACACTCTATACCCTACACTCTTCACCCTACACTTTATAGCTTACACTCTAAACCCTACACTCTATACCATTCACTCTATACCCTACACTCTATACCCTACACTCTACACTCTACACCATACACTCTAAACCCTACCCTCTATACCTTACACTCTATACCCTACACTCTACACATTATACCCTACACTATATACCATACACTCTACACTCTATACCCTACACTCTATACCATACACTCTATACCCTACACTTTATACCCTACACTCTACACTCTATACCCTACACTCTACACTCTACACCCTACACTCTACACTTTACACTCTATACTCTACACTCTATACCCTACACTCTATACCCTACACTCTACACTTTAACCCCTACACTCTATACCCTACACTCTACACCCTACACTCTATACCCGACACGCTATACCCTACACTCTATACCCTACACTCTATACCCTACACTCTATACCCTACATTCTACACCCTACACTCCATACCCTACACCCTATACCCTACACTCTATACCCTACACTCTACACCCTACACTCTATACCCTACACTCTATACCCTACACTCTACACCCTACACTCTATACCCTACACTCTATACCATACACTCTATACCATATACTCTATCCCCTACACTCTATACCATACACTCTATACTCTATACCCTACACTGTATACCCTACACTCTAAACTCTATACCCTACACTCTATACCCTACACTCTACACTCTATACCCTACACTCTACACTATATACCCTACACTCTATACCCTACAATCTATAACATACACTCTATACCATACACTCTATACCATACACTCTACACTCTATACCCTACACTCTATACCCTACACTCTACACTCTATACCCTACACTCTATACCCTACACTCTACACTCTATACCCTACACTCTATACCCTACACTCCTTACCATACACTCTATACCATACACTCTATCTTCTACACTCTATCCCATACACTCTACACTCTATACCCTACACTCTACACTCTATACCCTACACTCTACACTCTATACCCTACACTCTACACCCTACACTCTATACCATACACTCTATACCCTACACTCTACACTCTATACCCTACACTCTATACCCTACACTCTATACCCTACACCCTACGCTCTATACCCTATACTCTATACCCTACACTCTACACACTATACCCTACACTCTATTCCATACACTCTATACCCTACACTCTATACCCTACACTCTACACTCTATACCCTACACTCTACACTTTACACTCTATACCCTACACTCTACACTCTATGCCCTACACTCTATGCCCTACACTCTAATCCCTACACTCTACACTCTATATCCTACACTCTATACTCTACACTCCATACTCTACACTCTATACCCTATAGTCTACACTCTATACCCTACACTCTATACCATACACTCTAATCCCTACACTCTACACTCCATACCCTACACTCTATACCCTACACTCTACACTCTATACCCTACACTCTATACCCTACACTCTATACCCTACATTCTATACCCTACACTCTATACCCTACACTCTACACTCTATACCCTACACTCTATACCCTACACTCTATACCCTACACTCTATACCCTACACTCTATACCCTACACTCTACACTCTATACCCTACACTCTATACCATACACTCTATACCCTACACTCTACACTCTATACCCTACACTCTATAACCTACACTCTATACCCTACACTCTGTACCCTACACTCTATACCCTACACTCTATACTCTACACCCTATACCCTACACTCTATACCCTACACTCTATACCCTACACTCTACACTCTATACCCTACACTCTATACCCTACACTCTATACTATACACTCTATACCCTACACTCTACACTCTATACCCTACACTCTATACCCTACACTCTATACTCTACACTCTATACCTTACACTCTATACCCTACACTCTATACCCTACACTCTACACTCTATACCGTACACTCCATACCCTCCACTCTATACCCTACACTCTACACTCTATACTCTACACTCTATACCCTACACTCTACACTCTATACCCTACACTCTATACCCTACACTGTACACTCTATACCCTACACTCTACACTCTATACCCTACACCCTACGCTCTATACCCTACACTCTATACCCTACACTCTATACTCTATGCCCTACACTCTATTCCATACATTCTATACCCTACACTCTATACCCTACACTGTAATCAGTACACTCTACACTCTATACCCTACACTCTATACCCTACACTCTATACCATACAATCCATACCCTACACTCTATACCCTACACTCTACACTCTATACCCTACACTCTATACCCTACACTCTAAACCCTACATTCTATACCCTACACTCTATACCCTACACTCTACACTCTATACCCTAGACTCTATACCCTACAATCTATACCCTACACTCTACACTCTATACCCTACACTCTATACCCTACACTCTATACCCTACACTCTACACTCTATACCCTACACTCTATACCGTACACTCTATACCCTACACTCTACACTCTATACCCTACACTCTATACCATACACTCTATACCATACACTCTATACCCTACACTCTACACTCTATACCCTACACTCTATACCCTACACTCTATACCCTACACCCTACACTCTATACCATACACTCTATACCATACACTCTATACCCTACACTCTACACTCTATACCCTACACTCTATACCCTGCACTCTATACCCTACACCCTACGCTCTATACCCTACACTCTATACCCTACACTCTATACTCTATACCCTACACTCTATTCCATACATTCTATACCCTACACTCTATACCCTACACTGTAATCAGTACACTCTATACCCTACACTCTATTCCCTACACTCAATACCATACACTCTATACCCTACACTCTAATCCCTACACTCTACACTCTATTCCATGCACTCTATACCCTACACTCTATACCCTACACTCTACACTCTATACCCTACACTCTACACTCTATACCCTACACCCTACGCTCTATACCCTACACTCTATACCCTACACTCTATACTTTATACCCTACACTCTATTCCATACATTCTATACCCTACACTCTATACCCTACACTGTAATCAGTACACTCTACACTCTATACCCTACACTCTATACCCTACACTCTATACCATACAATCCATACCCTACACTCTATACCCTACACTCTACACTCTATACCCTACACTCTATACCCTACACTCTAAACCCTACATTCTATACCCTACACTCTATACCCTACACTCTACACTCTATACCCTAGACTCTATACCCTACAATCTATACCCTACACTCTACACTCTATACCCTACACTCTATACCCTACACTCTATACCCTACACTCTACACTCTATACCCTACACTCTATACCGTACACTCTATACCCTACACTCTACACTCTATACCCTACACTCTATACCATACACTCTATACCATACACTCTATACCCTACACTCTACACTCTATACCCGACACTCTATACCCTACACTCTATACCCTACACCCTACACTCTATACCATACACTCTATACCATACACTCTATACCCTACACTCTACACTCTATACCCTACACTCTATACCCTACACTCTACACTCTATACCCTACACTCTACACTCTATACCATACACTCTATACCCTACACTCTACACTCTATACCCTACACTCTATACCCTACACTCTATACCCTACACCCTACGCTCTATACCCTATACTCTATACCCTACACTCTACACACTATACCCTACACTCTATTCCATACACTCTATACCCTACACTCTATACCCTACACTCTACACTCTATACCCTACACTCTACACTTTACACTCTATACCCTACACTCTATACCCTACACTCTATACTCTATACCCTACACTCTATACCGTACATTCTACACTCTATACCCTACACTCTATACCCTACACTCTAATCCCTACACTCTACACTCTATACCCTACACTTTATACCCTACACTCTATACCCTACTCTCTACACTCTATACCCTACACTCTATACCCTACACTTTTTACCCTACACTCTACACTCTATACCCTACACTCTATACCATACACTCTACACTCTATTCCCTACACTCTATACCATACACTCTAAACCCTACACTCTATACCCTACACTATACACTCTATACCCTACAATCTATACCCTACACTCTATGCCCTACACTCTATACAATACACTCTATACCCTGCACTCTACACTCTATACCCTACACTCTATACCATACACTCTATACCCTACACTCTATACCATACACTCTACACCATATACTCTATACCATACACTCTATACCCTACACTCTACACTCTATACCCTACACTTCATACCCTACACTCTATACCATACACTCTATACCCTACACTCTACACTCTATACCCTACACTCTATACCCTACACTCTATACCGTACACCCTACGCTCTATACCCTACACTCTATACCCTACACTCTATACTCTATACCCTATACTCTATTCCATACATTCTATACCCTACACTCTATACCCTACACTCTAATCCCTACACTCTACACTCTATACCATACACTCTATACCCTACACTCTATACCATACACTTTATACCCTACACTCTACACTCTATTCCATGCACTCTATACCCTACACTCTATACCCTACACTCTACACTCTATACCCTACACTCTACACTCTATACCCTACACTCTATACCCTACACTCTATACTCTATACCCTACACTCTATACCCTACACTCTACACTCTATGCCCTACACTCTATGCCCTACACTCTAATCCCTACACTCTACACTCTATATCCTACACTCTATACTCTACACTCCATACTCTACACTCTATACCCTATAGTCTACACTCTATACCCTACACTCTATACCATACACTCTAATCCCTACACTCTACACTCCATACCCTACACTCTATACCCTACACTCTACACTCTATACCCTACACTCTATACCCTACACTCTATACCCTACATTCTATACCCTACACTCTATACCCTACACTCTACACTCTATACCCTACACTCTATACCCTACACTCTATACCCTACACTCTATACCCTACACTCTATACCCTACACTCTACACTCTATACCCTACACTCTATACCATACACTCTATACCCTACACTCTACACTCTATACCCTACACTCTATAACCTACACTCTATGCCCTACACTCTATACCCTACACTCTATACCCTACACTCTATACTCTACACCCTATACCCTACACTCTATACCCTACACTCTATACCCTACACTCTACACTCTATACCCTACACTCTATACCCTACACTCTATACTATACACTCTATACCCTACACTCTACACTCTATACCCTACACTCTATACCCTACACTCTATACTCTACACTCTATACCTTACACTCTATACCCTACACTCTATACCCTACACTCTACACTCTATACCGTACACTCCATACCCTCCACTCTATACCCTACACTCTACACTCTATACTCTACTCTATATACCATACACTCTATACCCTACACTCTACACTCTATACCCTACACTCTATACCCTACACTCTACACTCTACACTCTATACCATACACTCTATACCCTACACTCTACACTCTATACCCTACACTCTATACCCTGCACTCTATACCCTACACCCTACGCTCTATACCCTACACTCTATACCCTACACTCTATACTCTATACCCTACACTCTATTCCATACATTCTATACCCCACACTCTATACCCTACACTGTAATCAGTACACTCTATACCCTACACTCTATTCCCTACACTCTATACCATACACTCTATACCCTACACTCTAATCCCTACACTCTACACTCTATTCCATGCACTCTATACCCTACACTCTATACCCTACACTCTACACTCTATACCCTACACTCTACACTCTACACTCTATACCCTGCACTCTATACCCTACACCCTACGCTCTATACCCTACACTCTATACCCTACACTCTATACTCTATACCCTACACTCTATTCCATACATTCTATACCCTACACTCTATACCCTACACTGTAATCAGTACACTCTACACTCTATACCCTACACTCTATACCCTACACTCTATACCATACAATCCATACCCTACACTCTATACCCTACACTCTACACTCTATACCCTACACTCTATACCCTACACTCTAAACCCTACATTCTATACCCTACACTCTATACCCTACACTCTACACTCTATACCCTACACTCTATACCCTACAATCTATACCCTACACTCTACACTCTATACCCTACACTCTATACCCTACACTCTATACCCTACACTCTACACTCTATACCCTACACTCTATACCGTACACTCTATACCCTACACTCTACACTCTATACCCTACACTCTATACCCTACACTCTATACCCTACACTCTATACCATACAATCCATACCCTACACTCTATACCCTACACTCTACACTCTATACCCTACACTCTATACCCTACACTCTACACTCTATACCCTACACTCTACACTCTATTCCCTACTCTCTATACCATACTCTCTATACCCTACACTCTTTACCCTACAATATACACTCTATACCCTACACTCTACACTCTATATCATACACTCTATACCCTACTCTCTACACTCTATACCCTACAATCTATACCCTACACTCTATACCATACACTCTAAACCCTACACTCTATACCCTACACTCTACACCGTACACTCTACACTCTATACCCTACACTCTATAACCTACACTCTATACCCTACACTCTATACCCTACTCTCTACACTTTATACCCTCCACTCTACACTCTATAACCTACAATCTACACCCTACACTCTACACTCAATACCCTACACTCTATAACCTACACTCTATACCCTACACTCTATACCCTACTCTCTACACTTTATACCCTACACTCTACACTCTATACCCTACACTCTATACCCTACACTCTACACCCTACACTCTACACTCTATACCCTACACTCTATAACCTACACTCTATACCCTACACTCTATACCCTACTCTCTACACTTTATACCCTACACTCTACACTCTATACCCTACACTCTATACTCTACACTCTATACCCTACACTCTATACCCTGCACTCTACACTCTATACCCTACACTCTACACTCTATACCCTACTCTCTAAACCCTACACTCTATACCCTACACTCTACACTCTATACCCTACACTCTATACCCTACACTCTACACTCTTTACCCTACACTCTATACCCTACACTCTATACCCTACACTCTATACCCTACACTCTTCACCCTACACTTTATAGCTTACACTCTAAACCCTACACTCTATACCATTCACTCTATACCCTACACTCTATACCCTACACTCTACACTCTACACCATACACTCTAAACCCTACCCTCTATACCTTACACTCTATACCCTACACTCTACACATTATACCCTACACTATATACCATACACTCTACACTCTATACCCTACACTCTATACCATACACTCTATACCCTACACTTTATACCCTACACTCTACACTCTATACCCTACACTCTACACTCTACACCCTACACTCTACACTTTACACTCTATACTCTACACTCTATACCCTACACTCTATACCCTACACTCTACACTTTAACCCCTACACTCTATACCCTACACTCTACACCCTACACTCTATACCCGACACGCTATACCCTACACTCTATACCCTACACTCTATACCCTACACTCTATACCCTACATTCTACACCCTACACTCCATACCCTACACCCTATACCCTACACTCTATACCCTACACTCTACACCCTACACTCTATACCCTACACTCTATACCCTACACTCTACACCCTACACTCTATACCCTACACTCTATACCATACACTCTATACCATATACTCTATCCCCTACACTCTATACCATACACTCTATACTCTATACCCTACACTGTATACCCTACACTCTAAACTCTATACCCTACACTCTATACCCTACACTCTACACTCTATACCCTACACTCTACACTATATACCCTACACTCTATACCCTACAATCTATAACATACACTCTATACCATACACTCTATACCATACACTCTACACTCTATACCCTACACTCTATACCCTACACTCTACACTCTATACCCTACACTCTATACCCTACACTCTACACTCTATACCCTACACTCTATACCCTACACTCCTTACCATACACTCTATACCATACACTCTATCTTCTACACTCTATCCCATACACTCTACACTCTATACCCTACACTCTACACTCTATACCCTACACTCTACACTCTATACCCTACACTCTACACCCTACACTCTATACCATACACTCTATACCCTACACTCTACACTCTATACCCTACACTCTATACCCTACACTCTATACCCTACACCCTACGCTCTATACCCTATACTCTATACCCTACACTCTACACACTATACCCTACACTCTATTCCATACACTCTATACCCTACACTCTATACCCTACACTCTACACTCTATACCCTACACTCTACACTTTACACTCTATACCCTACACTCTACACTCTATGCCCTACACTCTATGCCCTACACTCTAATCCCTACACTCTACACTCTATATCCTACACTCTATACTCTACACTCCATACTCTACACTCTATACCCTATAGTCTACACTCTATACCCTACACTCTATACCATACACTCTAATCCCTACACTCTACACTCCATACCCTACACTCTATACCCTACACTCTACACTCTATACCCTACACTCTATACCCTACACTCTATACCCTACATTCTATACCCTACACTCTATACCCTACACTCTACACTCTATACCCTACACTCTATACCCTACACTCTATACCCTACACTCTATACCCTACACTCTATACCCTACACTCTACACTCTATACCCTACACTCTATACCATACACTCTATACCCTACACTCTACACTCTATACCCTACACTCTATAACCTACACTCTATACCCTACACTCTGTACCCTACACTCTATACCCTACACTCTATACTCTACACCCTATACCCTACACTCTATACCCTACACTCTATACCCTACACTCTACACTCTATACCCTACACTCTATACCCTACACTCTATACTATACACTCTATACCCTACACTCTACACTCTATACCCTACACTCTATACCCTACACTCTATACTCTACACTCTATACCTTACACTCTATACCCTACACTCTATACCCTACACTCTACACTCTATACCGTACACTCCATACCCTCCACTCTATACCCTACACTCTACACTCTATACTCTACACTCTATACCCTACACTCTACACTCTATACCCTACACTCTATACCCTACACTGTACACTCTATACCCTACACTCTACACTCTATACCCTACACCCTACGCTCTATACCCTACACTCTATACCCTACACTCTATACTCTATGCCCTACACTCTATTCCATACATTCTATACCCTACACTCTATACCCTACACTGTAATCAGTACACTCTACACTCTATACCCTACACTCTATACCCTACACTCTATACCATACAATCCATACCCTACACTCTATACCCTACACTCTACACTCTATACCCTACACTCTATACCCTACACTCTAAACCCTACATTCTATACCCTACACTCTATACCCTACACTCTACACTCTATACCCTAGACTCTATACCCTACAATCTATACCCTACACTCTACACTCTATACCCTACACTCTATACCCTACACTCTATACCCTACACTCTACACTCTATACCCTACACTCTATACCGTACACTCTATACCCTACACTCTACACTCTATACCCTACACTCTATACCATACACTCTATACCATACACTCTATACCCTACACTCTACACTCTATACCCTACACTCTATACCCTACACTCTATACCCTACACCCTACACTCTATACCATACACTCTATACCATACACTCTATACCCTACACTCTACACTCTATACCCTACACTCTATACCCTACACTCTACACTCTATACCCTACACTCTACACTCTATACCCTACACTCTACACCCTACACTCTATACCATACACTCTATACCGTACACTCTACACTCTATACCCTACACTCTATACCCTACACTCTATACCCTACACCCTACGCTCTATACCCTATACTCTGTACCCTACACTCTACACACTATACCCTACACTCTATTCCATACACTCTATACCCTACACTCTATACCCTACACTCTACACTCTATACCCTACACTCTACACTTTACACTCTATACCCTACACTCTATACCCTACACTCTATACTCTATAACCTACACTCTATACCGTACATTCTACACTCTATACCCTACACTCTATACCCTACACTCTAATCCCTACACTCTACACTCTATACCCTACACTTTATACCCTACACTCTATACCCTACTCTCTACACTCTATACCCTACACTCTATACCCTACACTTTATACCCTACACTCTACACTCTATACCCTACACTCTATACCATACACTCTACACTCTATTCCCTACACTCTATACCATACACTCTAAACCCTACACTCTATACCCTACACTATACACTCTATACCCTACAATCTATACCCTACACTCTATGCCCTACACTCTATACAATACACTCTATACCCTACACTCTACACTCTATACCCTACACTCTATACCATACACTCTATACCCTACACTCTATACCATACACTCTACACCATACACTCTATACCATACACCCTATACCCTACACTCTACACTCTATACCCTACACTTCATACCCTACACTCTATACCATACACTCTATACCCTACACTCTACACTCTATACCCTACACTCTATACCCTACACTCTATACCGTACACCCTACGCTCTATACCCTACACTCTATACCCTACACTCTATACTCTATACCCTATACTCTATTCCATACATTCTATACCCTACACTCTATACCCTACACTCTAATCCCTACACTCTACACTCTATACCCTACACTCTATACCCTACACTTTATACCCTACACTCTACACTCTATTCCATGCACTCTATTCCCTACACTCTATACCCTACACTCTACACTCTATACCCTACACTCTACACTCTATACCCTACACTCTATACCCTACACTCTATACTCTATACCCTACACTCTATACTCTACACTCTATGCCCTACACTCTATGCCCTACACTCTAATCCCTACACTCTACACTCTATATCCTACACTCTATACTCTACACTCCATACTCTACACTCTATACCCTATAGTCTACACTCTATACCCTACACTCTATACCATACACTCTAATCCCTACACTCTACACTCCATACCCTACACTCTATACCCTACACTCTACACTCTATACCCTACACTCTATACCCTACACTCTATACCCTACATTCTATACCCTACACTCTATACCCTACACTCTACACTCTATACCCTACACTCTATACCCTACACTCTATACCCTACACTCTATACCCTACACTCTATACCCTACACTCTACACTCTATACCCTACACTCTATACCATACACTCTATACCCTACACTCTACACTCTATACCCTACACTCTATAACCTACACTCTATACCCTACACTCTATACCCTACACTCTATACCCTACACTCTATACTCTACACCCTATACCCTACACTCTATACCCTACACTCTATACCCTACACTCTACACTCTATACCCTACACTCTATACCCTACACTCTATACTATACACTCTATACCCTACACTCTACACTCTATACCCTACACTCTATACCCTACACTCTATACTCTACACTCTATACCTTACACTCTATACCCTACACTCTATACCCTACACTCTACACTCTATACCGTACACTCCATACCCTCCACTCTATACCCTACACTCTACACTCTATACTCTACTCTATATACCATACACTCTATACCCTACACTCTATACCCTACACTCTACACTCTATACCCTACACTCTATACCCTACACTCTACACTCTACACTCTATACCATACACTCTATACCCTACACTCTACACTCTATACCCTACACTCTATACCCTGCACTCTATACCCTACACCCTACGCTCTATACCCTACACTCTATACCCTACACTCTATACTCTATACCCTACACTCTATTCCATACATTCTATACCCTACACTCTATACCCTACACTGTAATCAGTACACTCTATACCCTACACTCTATTCCCTACACTCTATACCATACACTCTATACCCTACACTCTAATCCCTACACTCTACACTCTATTCCATGCACTCTATACCCTACACTCTATACCCTACACTCTACACTCTATACCCTACACTCTACACTCTACACTCTATACCCTGCACTCTATACCCTACACTCTACGCTCTATACCCTACACTCTATACCCTACACTCTATACTCTATACCCTACACTCTATTCCATACATTCTATACCCTACACTCTATACCCTACACTGTAATCAGTACACTCTACACTCTATACCCTACACTCTATACCCTACACTCTATAACATACAATCCATACCCTACACTCTATACCCTACACTCTACACTCTATACCCTACACTCTATACCCTACACTCTAAACCCTACATTCTATACCCTACACTCTATACCCTACACTCTACACTCTATACCCTACACTCTATACCCTACAATCTATACCCTACACTCTACACTCTATACCCTACACTCTATACCCTACACTCTATACCCTACACTCTACACTCTATACCCTACACTCTATACCGTACACTCTATACCCTACACTCTACACTCTATACCCTACACTCTATACCCTACACTCTATACCCTACACTCTATACCATACAATATATACCCTACACTCTATACCCTACACTCTACACTCTATACCCTACACTCTATACCCTACACTCTACACTCTATACCCTACACTCTACACTCTATTCCCTATTCTCTATACCATACTCTCTATACCCTACACTCTTTACCCTACAATATACACTCTATACCCTACACTCTACACTCTATACCATACACTCTATACCCTACTCTCTACACTCTATACCCTACAATCTATACCCTACACTCTATACCATACACTCTAAACCCTACACTTTATACCCTACACTCTACACCCTACACTCTACACTCTATACCCTACACTCTATAACCTACACTCTATACCCTACACTCTATACCCTACTCTCTACACTTTATACCCTCCACTCTACACTCTATAACCTACAATCTACACCCTACACTCTACACTCAATACCCTACACTCTATAACCTACACTCTATACCCTACACTCTATACCCTACTCTCTACACTTTATACCCTACACTCTACACTCTATACCCTACACTCTATACCCTACACTCTACACCCTACACTCTACACTCTATACCCTACACTCTATAACCTACACTCTATACCCTACACTCTATACCCTACTCTCTACACTTTATACCCTACACTCTACACTCTATACCCTACACTCTATACCCTACACTCTACACTCTATACCCTACACTCTATACCCTACACTCTACACTCTATACCCTACACTCTACACTCTATACCCTACACTCTATACCCTACACTCTACACTCTATACCCTACACTCTATACCCTACACTCTACACTCTATACCCTACACTCTACACTCTATACCCTACTCTCTAAACCCTACACTCTATACCCTACACTCTACACTCTATACCCTACACTCTATACCCTACACTCTATACCCTACATTCTATACCCTACACTCTATACCCTACACTCTACACTCTATACCCTACACTCTATACCCTACACTCTATACCCTACACTCTATACCCTACACTCTATACCCTACACTCTATACCCTACACTCTATACCATACACTCTATACCCTACACTCTACACTCTATACCCTACACTCTATAACCTACACTCTATACCCTACACTCTGTACCCTACACTCTATTCCCTACACTCTATACTCTACACCCTATACCCTACACTCTATACCCTACACTCTATACCCTACACTCTACACTCTATACCCTACACTCTATACCCTACACTCTATACTATACACTCTATACCCTACACTCTACACTCTATACCCTACACTCTATACCCTACACTCTATACTCTACACTCTATACCTTACACTCTATACCCTACACTCTATACCCTACACTCTACACTCTATACCGTACACTCCATACCCTCCACTCTATACCCTACACTCTACACTCTATACTCTACACTCTATACCCTACACTCTACACTCTATACCCTACACTCTATACCCTACACTGTACACTCTATACCCTACACTCTACACTCTATACCCTACACCCTACGCTCTATACCCTACACTTCATACCCTACACTCTATACTCTATGCCCTACACTCTATTCCATACATTCTATACCCTACACTCTATACCCTACACTGTAATCAGTACACTCTACACTCTATACCCTACACTCTATACCATACAATCCATACCCTACACTCTATACCCTACACTCTACACTCTATACCCTACACTCTATACCCTACACTCTAAACCCTACATTCTATACCCTACACTCTATACCCTACACTCTACACTCTATACCCTAGACTCTATACCCTACAATCTATACCCTACACTCTACACTCTATACCCTACACTCTATACCCTACACTCTATACCCTACACTCTACACTCTATACCCTACACTCTATACCGTACACTCTATACCCTACACTCTACACTCTATACCCTACACTCTATACCATACACTCTATACCATACACTCTATACCCTACACTCTACACTCTATACCCTACACTCTATACCCTACACTCTATACCCTACACCCTACACTCTATACCATACACTCTATACCATACACTCTATACCCTACACTCTACACTCTATACCCTACACTCTATACCCTACACTCTACACTCTATACCCTACACTCTACACTCTATACCCTACACTCTACACCCTACACTCTATACCATACACTCTATACCGTACACTCTACACTCTATACCCTACACTCTATACCCTACACTCTATACCCTACACCCTACGCTCTATACCCTATACTCTGTACCCTACACTCTACACACTATACCCTACACTCTATTCCATACACTCTATACCCTACACTCTATACCCTACACTCTACACTCTATACCCTACACTCTACACTTTACACTCTATACCCTACACTCTATACCCTACACTCTATACTCTATAACCTACACTCTATACCGTACATTCTACACTCTATACCCTACACTCTATACCCTACACTCTAATCCCTACACTCTACACTCTATACCCTACACTTTATACCCTACACTCTATACCCTACTCTCTACACTCTATACCCTACACTCTATACCCTACACTTTATACCCTACACTCTACACTCTATACCCTACACTCTATACCATACACTCTACACTCTATTCCCTACACTCTATACCATACACTCTAAACCCTACACTCTATACCCTACACTATACACTCTATACCCTACAATCTATACCCTACACTCTATGCCCTACACTCTATACAATACACTCTATACCCTACACTCTACACTCTATACCCTACACTCTATACCATACACTCTATACCCTACACTCTATACCATACACTCTACACCATACACTCTATACCATACACCCTATACCCTACACTCTACACTCTATACCCTACACTTCATACCCTACACTCTATACCATACACTCTATACCCTACACTCTACACTCTATACCCTACACTCTATACCCTACACTCTATACCGTACACCCTACGCTCTATACCCTACACTCTATACCCTACACTCTATACTCTATACCCTATACTCTATTCCATACATTCTATACCCTACACTCTATACCCTACACTCTAATCCCTACACTCTACACTCTATACCCTACACTCTATACCCTACACTTTATACCCTACACTCTACACTCTATTCCATGCACTCTATTCCCTACACTCTATACCCTACACTCTACACTCTATACCCTACACTCTACACTCTATACCCTACACTCTATACCCTACACTCTATACTCTATACCCTACACTCTATACCCTACACTCTACACTCTATGCCCTACACTCTATGCCCTACACTCTAATCCCTACACTCTACACTCTATATCCTACACTCTATACTCTACACTCCATACTCTACACTCTATACCCTATAGTCTACACTCTATACCCTACACTCTATACCATACACTCTAATCCCTACACTCTACACTCCATACCCTACACTCTATACCCTACACTCTACACTCTATACCCTACACTCTATACCCTACACTCTATACCCTACATTCTATACCCTACACTCTATACCCTACACTCTACACTCTATACCCTACACTCTATACCCTACACTCTATACCCTACACTCTATACCCTACACTCTATACCCTACACTCTACACTCTATACCCTATTCTCTATACCATACACTCTATACCCTACACTCTACACTCTATACCCTACACTCTATAACCTACACTCTATACCCTACACTCTATACCCTACACTCTATACCCTACACTCTATACTCTACACCCTATACCCTACACTCTATACCCTACACTCTATACCCTACACTCTACACTCTATACCCTACACTCTATACCCTACACTCTATACTATACACTCTATACCCTACACTCTACACTCTATACCCTACACTCTATACCCTACACTCTATACTCTACACTCTATACCTTACACTCTATACCCTACACTCTATACCCTACACTCTACACTCTATACCGTACACTCCATACCCTCCACTCTATACCCTACACTCTACACTCTATACTCTACTCTATATACCATACACTCTATACCCTACACTCTATACCCTACACTCTACACTCTATACCCTACACTCTATACCCTACACTCTACACTCTACACTCTATACCATACACTCTATACCCTACACTCTATACCCTACACTCTACACTCTATACCCTACACTCTATACCCTGCACTCTATACCCTACACCCTACGCTCTATACCCTACACTCTATACCCTACACTCTATACTCTATACCCTACACTCTATTCCATACATTCTATACCCTACACTCTATACCCTACACTGTAATCAGTACACTCTATACCCTACACTCTATTCCCTACACTCTATACCATACACTCTATACCCTACACTCTAATCCCTACACTCTACACTCTATTCCATGCACTCTATACCCTACACTCTATACCCTACACTCTACACTCTATACCCTACACTCTACACTCTACACTCTATACCCTGCACTCTATACCCTACACTCTACGCTCTATACCCTACACTCTATACCCTACACTCTATACTCTATACCCTACACTCTATTCCATACATTCTATACCCTACACTCTATACCCTACACTGTAATCAGTACACTCTACACTCTATACCCTACACTCTATACCCTACACTCTATAACATACAATCCATACCCTACACTCTATACCCTACACTCTACACTCTATACCCTACACTCTATACCCTACACTCTAAACCCTACATTCTATACCCTACACTCTATACCCTACACTCTACACTCTATACCCTACACTCTATACCCTACAATCTATACCCTACACTCTACACTCTATACCCTACACTCTATACCCTACACTCTATACCCTACACTCTACACTCTATACCCTACACTCTATACCGTACACTCTATACCCTACACTCTACACTCTATACCCTACACTCTATACCCTACACTCTATACCCTACACTCTATACCATACAATATATACCCTACACTCTATACCCTACACTCTACACTCTATACCCTACACTCTATACCCTACACTCTACACTCTATACCCTACACTCTACACTCTATTCCCTATTCTCTATACCATACTCTCTATACCCTACACTCTTTACCCTACAATATACACTCTATACCCTACACTCTACACTCTATACCATACACTCTATACCCTACTCTCTACACTCTATACCCTACAATCTATACCCTACACTCTATACCATACACTCTAAACCCTACACTTTATACCCTACACTCTACACCCTACACTCTACACTCAATACCCTACACTCTATAACCTACACTCTATACCCTACACTCTATACCCTACTCTCTACACTTTATACCCTACACTCTACACTCTATACCCTACACTCTATACCCTACACTCTACACCCTACACTCTACACTCTATACCCTACACTCTATAACCTACACTCTATACCCTACACTCTATAGCCTACTCTCTACACTTTATACCCTACACTCTACACTCTATACCCTACACTCTATACCCTACACTCTACACTCTATACCCTACACTCTATACCCTACACTCTACACTCTATACCCTACACTCTACACTCTATACCCTACACTCTATACCCTACACTCTACACTCTATACCCTACACTCTATACCCTACACTCTACACTCTATACCCTACACTCTACACTCTATACCCTACTCTCTAAACCCTACACTCAATACCCTACACTCTACACTCTATACCCTACACTCTATACCCTACACTCTACACTCTATACCCTACACTCTATACCCTACACTCTATACCCTACACTCTATACCCTACACTCTATACCCTACACTCTTCACCCTACACTTTATAGCTTACACTCTAAACCCTACACTCTATACCATTCACTCTATACCCTACACTCTATACCCTACACTCTACACTCTACACCATACACTCTATACCCTACCCTCTATACCTTACACTCTATACCCTACACTCTACACATTATACCCTACACTATATACCATACACTCTACACTCTATACCCTACACTCTATACCATACACTCTATACCCTACACTTTATACCCTACACTCTACACTCTATACCCTACACTCTACACTCTACACCCTACACTCTACACTTTACACTCTATACTCTACACTCTATACCCTACACTCTATACCCTACACTCTACACTTTAACCCCTACACTCTATACCCTACACTCTACACCCTACACTCTATACCCGACACGCTATACCCTACACTCTATACCCTACACTCTATACCCTACACTCTATACCCTACATTCTACACCCTACACTCCATACCCTACACCCTATACCCTACACTCTATACCCTACACTCTACACCCTACACTCTACACCCTACACTCTATACCCTACACTCTATACCCTACACTCTATACCCTACACTCTATATCCTACACTCTATACCATACACTCTATACCATATACTCTATCCCCTACACTCTATACCATACACTCTATACTCTATACCCTACACTATATACCCTACACTCTAAACTCTATACCCTACACTCTATACCCTACACTCTACACTCTATACCCTACACTCTACACTATATACCCTACACTCTATACCCTACAATCTATAACATACACTCTTTACCATACACTCTATACCATACACTCTACACTCTATACCCTACACTCTATACCCTACACTCTACACTCTATACCCTACACTCTATACCCTACACTCTACACTCTATACCCTACACTCTATACCCTACACTCTTTACCATACACTCTATACCATACACTCTATCCCCTACACTCTATCCCATACACTCTACACTCTATACCCTACACTCTACACTCTATACCCTACACTCTACACTCTATACCCTACACTCTACACCCTACACTCTATACCATACACTCTATACCCTACACTCTACACTCTATACCCTACACTCTATACCCTACACCCTACGCTCTATACCCTATACTCTATACCCTACACTCTACACACTATACCCTACACTCTATTCCATACACTCTATACCCTACACTCTATACCCTACACTCTACACTCTATACCCTACACTCTACACTTTACACTCTATACCCTACACTCTATACCCTACACTCTATACTCTATACCCTACACTCTATACCGTACATTCTACACTCTATACCCTACACTCTATACCCTACACTCTAATCCCTACACTCTACACTCTATACCCTACACTTTATACCCTACACTCTATACCCTACTCTCTACAATCTATACCCTACACTCTATACCCTACACTTTATACCCTACACTCTACACTCTATACCCTACACTCTATACCATACACTCTACACTCTATTCCCTACACTCTATACCATACACTCTAAACCCTACACTCTATACCCTACACTATACACTCTATACCCTACAATCTATACCCTACACTCTATGCCCTACACTCTATACAATACACTCTATACCCTACACTCTACACTCTATACCCTACACTCTATACCATACACTCTATACCCTACACTCTATACCATACACTCTACACCATACACTCTATACCATACACTCTATACCCTACACTCTACACTCTATACCCTACACTTCATACCCTACACTCTATACCATACACTCTATACCCTACACTCTACACTCTATACCCTACACTCTATACCCTACACTCTATACCGTACACCCTACGCTCTATACCCTACACTCTATACCCTACACTCTATACTCTATACCCTATACTCTATTCCATACATTCTATACCCTACACTCTATACCCTACACTCTAATCCCTACACTCTACACTCTATACCCTACACTCTATACCCTACACTCTATACCATACACTTTATACCCTACACTCTACACTCTATTCCATGCACTCTATACCCTACACTCTATACCCTACACTCTACACTCTATACCCTACACTCTATACCCTACACTCTATACCCTATACCCTACACTCTATACCCTACACTCTACACTCTATGCCCTACACTCTATGCCCTACACTCTAATCCCTACACTCTACACTCTATATCCTACACTCTATACTCTACACTCCATACTCTACTCTCTATACACAGATAATAAATGGGAAATGTTTAAGAACATCCTAAATAGGCAGTGTAAGCGGTTTATACCTTGTGGGAATAAAAGGACTAGAAATAGGAAAAACCCAATGTGGCTAAACAAAGAAGTAAGACAGGCAATTAACAGTAAAAAGAAAGCATTTGCACTACTAAAGCAGGATGGCACCATTGAAGCTCTAAAAAACTATAGGGAGAAAAATACTTTATCTAAAAAACTAATTAAAGCTGCCAAAAAGGAAACAGAGAAGCACATTGCTAAGGAGAGTAAAACTAATCCCAAACTGTTCTTCAACTATATCAATAGTAAAAGAATAAAAACTGAAAATGTAGGCCCCTTAAAAAATAGTGAGGAAAGAATGGTTGTAGATGACGAGGAAAAAGCTAACATATTAAACACCTTCTTCTCCACGGTATTCACGGTGGAAAATGAAATGCTAGGTGAAATCCCAAGAAACAATGAAAACCCTATATTAAGGGTCACCAATCTAACCCAAGAAGAGGTGCGAAACCGGCTAAATAAGATTAAAATAGATAAATCTCCGGGTCCGGATGGCATACACCCACGAGTACTAAGAGAACTAAGTAATGTAATAGATAAACCATTATTTCTTATTTTTAGTGACTCTATAGCGACAGGGTCTGTTCCGCAGGACTGGCGCATAGCAAATGTGGTGCCAATATTCAAAAAGGGCTCTAAAAGTGAACCTGGAAATTATAGGCCAGTAAGTCTAACCTCTATTGTTGGTAAAATATTTGAAGGGTTTCTGAGGGATGTTATTCTGGATTATCTCAATGAGAATAACTGTTTAACTCCATATCAGCATGGGTTTATGAGAAATCGCTCCTGTCAAACCAATCTAATCAGTTTTTATGAAGAGGTAAGCTATAGACTGGACCACGGTGAGTCATTGGACGTGGTATATCTCGATTTTTCCAAAGCGTTTGATACCGTGCCGCACAAGAGGTTGGTACACAAAATGAGAATGCTTGGTCTGGGGGAAAATGTGTGTAAATGGGTTAGTAACTGGCTTAGTGATAGAAAGCAGAGGGTGGTTATAAATGGTATAGTCTCTAACTGGGTCGCTGTGACCAGTGGGGTACCGCAGGGGTCAGTATTGGGATCTGTTCTCTTCAACATATTCATTAATGATCTGGTAGAAGGTTTACACAGTAAAATATCGATATTTGCAGATGATACAAAACAATGTAAAGCAGTTAATACAAGAGAAGATAGTATTCTGCTACAGATGGATCTGGATAAGTTGGAAACTTGGGCTGAAAGGTGGCAGATGAGGTTTAACAATGATAAATGTAAGGTTATACACATGGGAAGAGGGAATCAATATCACCATTACACACTGAACGGGAAACCACTGGGTAAATCTGACAGGGAGAAGGACTTGGGGATCCTAGTTAATGATAAACTTACCTGGAGCAGCCAGTGCCAGGCAGCAGCTGCCAAGGCAAACAGGATCATGGGGTGCATTAAAAGAGGTCTGGATACACATGATGAGAGCATTATACTGCCTCTGTACAAATCCCTAGTTAGACCGCACATGGAGTACTGTGTCCAGTTTTGGGCACCGGTGCTCAGGAAGGATATAATGGAACTAGAGAGAGTACAAAGGAGGGCAACAAAATTAATAAAGGGGATGGGAGAACTACAATACCCAGATAGATTAGCGAAATTAGGATTATTTAGTCTAGAAAAAAGACGACTGAGGGGCGATCTAATAACCATGTATAAGTATATAAGGGGACAATACAAATATCTCGCTGAGGATCTGTTTATACCAAGGAAGGTGACGGGCACAAGGGGGCATTCTTTGCGTCTGGAAGAGAGAAGGTTTTTCCACCAACATAGAAGAGGATTCTTTACTGTTAGGGCAGTGAGAATCTGGAATTGCTTGCCTGAGGAGGTGGTGATGGCGAACTCAGTCGAGGGGTTCAAGAGAGGCCTGGATGTCTTCCTGGAGCAGAACAATATTGTATCATACAATTATTAGGTTCTGTAGAAGGACGTAGATCTGGGTATTTATTATGATGGAATATAGGCTGAACTGGATGGACAAATGTCTTTTTTCGGCCTTACTAACTATGTTACTATGTTACTATGTTACTATACCCTATAGTCTACACTCTATACCCTACACTCTATACCATACACTCTAATCCCTACACTCTACACTCCATACCCTACACTCTATCCCCTACACTCTACACTCTATACCCTACACTCTATACCCTACACTCTATACCCTACATTCTATACCCTACACTCTATACCCTACACTCTACACTCTATACCCTACACTCTATACCCTACACTCTATGCCCTACACTCTATACCCTACACTCTATACCCCACACTCTACACTCTATACCCTACACTCTATACCATACACTCTATACCCTACACTCTACACTCTATACCCTACACTCTATAACCTACACTCTATACCCTACACTCTATACCCTACACGCTATACCCTACACTCTATACTCTACACCCTATACCCTACACTCTATACCCTACACTCTATACCCTACACTCTACACTCTATACCCTACACTCTATACCCTACACTCTATACTATACACTCTATACCCTACACTCTACACTCTATACCCTACACTCTATACCCTACACTCTATACTCTACACTCTATACCTTACACTCTATACCCTACACTCTATACCCTACACTCTACACTCTATACCGTACACTCCATACCCTCCACTCTATACCCTACACTCTACACTCTATACTCTACTCTATATACCATACACTCTATACCCTACACTCTATACCCTACACTCTACACTCTATACCCTACACTCTATACCCTACACTCTACACTCTACACTCTATACCATACACTCTATACCCTACACTCTACACTCTATACCCTACACTCTATACCCTGCACTCTATACCCTACACCCTACGCTCTATACCCTACACTCTATACCCTACACTCTATACTCTATACCCTACACTCTATTCCATACATTCTATACCCTACACTCTATACCCTACACTGTAATCAGTACACTCTATACCCTACACTCTATTCCCTACACTCTATACCATACACTCTATACCCTACACTATAATCCCTACACTCTAAACTCTATTCCATGCACTCTATACCCTACACTCTATACCCTACACTCTACACTCTATACCCTACACTCTACACTCTACACTCTATACCCTGCACTCTATACCCTACACCCTACGCTCTATACCCTACACTCTATACCCTACACTCTATACTCTATACCCTACACTCTATTCCATACATTCTATACCCTACACTCTATACCCTACACTGTAATCAGTACACTCTGCTCTCTATACCCTACACTCTATACCCTACACTCTATACCATACAATCCATACCCTACACTCTATACCCTACACTCTACACTCTATACCCTACACTCTATACCCTACACTCTAAACCCTACATTATATACCCTACACTCTATACCCTACACTCTACACTCTATACCCTACACTCTATACCCTACAATCTATACCCTACACTCTACACTCTATACCCTACACTCTATACCCTACACTCTATACCCTACACTCTACACTCTATACCCTACACTCTATACCATACACTCTATACCCTACACTCTACACTCTATACCCTACACTCTATACCCTACACTCTATACCCTACACTCTATACCATACAATCCATACCCTACACTCTATACCCTACACTCTACACTCTATACCCTACACTCTATACCCTACACTCTAAACCCTACATTCTATACCCTACACTCTATACCCTGCACTCTACACTCTATACCCTACACTCTATACCCTACAATCTATACCCTACACTCTACACCCTACACTCTATACCCTACACTCTATACCCTACACTCTACACTCTATACCCTACACTCTATACCCTACACTCTATACCATACACTCTATACCTTACACTCTATCCCCTACACTCTATACCATACAATCTACACTCTATACCCTACACTGTATACCCTACACTCTAAACTCTATACCCTACACTCTATACCCTACACTCTACACTCTATACCCTACACTCTACACTCTATACCCTACACTCTATACCCTACAATCTATAACATACACTCTATACCATACACTCTATACCATACACTCTACACTCTATACCCTACACTCTATACCCTACACTCTACACTCTATACCCTACACTCTATACCCTACACTCTACACTCTATACCCTACACTCTATACCCTACACTCTATACCATACACTCTATACCATACACTCTATCCCCTACACTCTATCCCATACACTCTACACTCTATACCCTACACTCTACACTCTATACCCTACACTCTACACTCTATACCCTACACTCTACACCCTACACTCTATACCATACACTCTATACCCTACACTCTATACCCTACACTCTATACCCTACACCCTACGCTCTATACCCTACACTCTATACCCTACACTCTACACACTATACCCTACACTCTATTCCATACACTCTATACCCTACACTCTATACCCTACACTCTACACTCTATACCCTACACTCTACACTTTACACTCTATACCCTACACTCTATACCCTACACTCTATACTCTATACCATACACTCTATAACCTACACTCTATACCATACACTCTACACCCTACACTCTATACCATACACTCTATACCCTACACTCTACACTCTATAACCTACACTCTATAACATACACTCTATACCCTACTCTCTATACCTTACACTCTATACCCTACACTGTACACCCTACACTCTACACTCTACACTCTATACCCTGCACTCTATACCCTACACCCTACGCTCTATACCCTACACTCTATACCCTACACTCTATACTCTATACCCTACACTCTATTCCATACATTCTATACCCTACACTCTATACCCTACACTGTAATCAGTACACTCTACACTCTATACCCTACACTCTATACCCTACACTCTATACCATACAATCCATACCCTACACTCTATACCCTACACTCTAAACCCTACATTCTATACCCTACACTCTATACCCTGCACTCTACACTCTATACCCTACACTCTATACCCTACAATCTATACCCTACACTCTACACTCTATACCCTACACTCTATACCCTACACTCTATACCCTACATTCTATACCCTACACTCTATACCCTACACTCTACACTCTATACCCTACACTCTATACCCTACAATCTATACCCTACACTCTACACTCTATACCCTACACTCTATACCCCACACTCTACACTCTATACCCTACACTCTATACCATACACTCTATACCCTACACTCTACACTCTATACCCTACACTCTATACCCTACACTCTATACCCTACACTCTATACCATGCAATCCATACCCTACACTCTATACCCTACACTCTACACTCTATACCCTACACTCTATACCCTACACTCTACACTCTATACCCTACACTCTACACTCTATTCCCTACTCTCTATACCATACTCTCTATACCCTACACTCTTTACCCTACAATATACACTCTATACCCTACACTCTACACTCTATACCATACACTCTATACCCTACTCTCTACACTCTATACCCTACAATCTATACCCTACACTCTATACCATACACACTAAACCCTACACTCTATACCCTACACTCTACACCCTACAC
Source organism: Ranitomeya imitator (assembly GCF_032444005.1). Lineage (NCBI taxonomy): Eukaryota > Metazoa > Chordata > Amphibia > Anura > Dendrobatidae > Ranitomeya > Ranitomeya imitator. The sequence goes on from NW_027194095.1 coordinate 503,435, forward strand.
TCTACACTCTATACCCTACACTCTATAACCTACACTCTATACCCTACACTCTATACCCTACTCTCTACACTTTATACCCTCCACTCTACACTCTATAACCTACAATCTACACCCTACACTCTACACTCTATCCCCTACACTCTATAACCTACACTCTATACCCTACACTCTATACCCTACTCTCTACACTTTATACCCTACACTCTACACTCTATACCCTACACTCTATACCCTACACTCTACACCCTACACTCTACACTCTATACCCTACACTCTATAACCTACACTCTATACCCTACACTCTATACCCTACTCTCTACACTTTATACCCTACACTCTACACTCTATACCCTACACTCTATACCCTACACTCTACACTCTATACCCTACACTCTATACCCTACACTCTACACTCTATACCCTACACTCTACACTCTATAACCTACTCTCTAAACCCTACACTCTATACCCTACACTCTACACTCTATACCCTACACTCTATACCCTACACTCTACACTCTATACCCTACACTCTATACCCTACACTCTATACCCTACACTCTATACCCTACACTCTATACCCTACACTCTTCACCCTACACTTTATAGCTTACACTCTATACCCTACACTCTGTACCATTCAATCTATACCCTACACTCTATACCCTACACTCTACACTTTACACCATACACTCTATACCCTACCCTCTATACCTTACACTCTATACCCTACACTCTACACATTATACCCTACACTATATACCATACACTCTACACTCTATACCCTACACTCTATACCATACACTCTATACCCTACACTTTATACCCTACACTCTACACTCTACACTCTATACCCTACACTCTACACCCTACACTCTACACTTTACACTCTATACTCTACACTCTATACCCTACACTCTATACCCTACACTCTATACCCGACACGCTATACCATACACTCTATACCCTACACTCTATACCCTACACTCTATACCCTACATTCTACACCCTACACTCCATACCCTACACCCTATACCCTACACTCTATACCCTACACTCTACACCCTACACTCTATACCCTACACTCTATACCCTACACTCTATACCCTACACTCTATACCCTACACTCTATACCCTACACTCTATACCATACACTCTATACCATACACTCTATCCCCTACACTCTATACCATACACTCTATACTCTATACCCTACACTGTATACCCTACACTCTAAACTCTATACCCTACACTCTATACCCTACACTCTACACTCTATACCCTACACTCTACACTATATACCCTACACTCTATACCCTACAATCTATAACATACACTCTATACCATACACTCTATACCATACACTCTACACTCTATACCCTACACTCTATACCCTACACTCTACACTCTATACCCTATACTCTATACCCTACACTCTACACCCTACACTCTATACCCTACACTCTTTACCATACACTCTATACCATACACTCTATCCCCTACACTCTATCCCATACACTCTACACTCTATACCCTACACTCTACACTCTATACCCTACACTCTACACTCTATACCCTACACTCTACACCCTACACTCTATACCATACACTCTATACCCTACACTCTACACTCTATACCCTACACTCTATACCCTACACTCTATACCCTACACCCTACGCTCTATACCCTATACTCTATACCCTACACTCTACACACTATACCCTACACTCTATTCCATACACTCTATACCCTACACTCTATACCCTACACTCTACACTCTATACCCTACACTCTACACTTTACACTCTATACCCTACACTCTATACCCTACACTCTATACTCTATACCCTACACTCTATACCGTACATTCTACACTCTATACCCTACACTCTATACCCTACACTCTAATCCCTACACTCTACACTCTATACCCTACACTTTATACCCTACACTCTATACCCTACTCTCTACACTCTATACCCTACACTCTATACCCTACACTTTATACCCTACACTCTACACTCTATACCCTACACTCTATACCATACACTCTACACTCTATTCCCTACACTCTATACCATACACTCTAAACCCTACACTCTATACCCTACACTATACACTCTATACCCTACAATCTATACCCTACACTCTATGCCCTACACTCTATACAATACACTCTATACCCTACACTCTACACTCTATACCCTACACTCTATACCATACACTCTATACCCTACACCCTATACCATACACTCTACACCATACACTCTATACCATACACACTATACCCTACACTCTACACTCTATACCCTACACTTCATACCCTACACTCTATACCATACACTCTATACCCTACACTCTACACTCTATACCCTACACTTCATACCCTACACTCTATACCATACACTCTATACCCTACACTCTACACTCTATACCCTACACTCTATACCGTACACCCTACGCTCTATACCCTACACTCTATACCCTACACTCTATACTCTATACCCTATACTCTATTCCATACATTCTATACCCTACACTCTATACCCTACACTCTAATCCCTACACTCTACACTCTATACCCTACACTCTATACCCTACACTCTATACCATACACTTTATACCCTACACTCTACACTCTATTCCATGCACTCTATACCCTACACTCTATACCCTACACTCTACACTCTATACCCTACACTCTACACTCTATACCCTACACTCTATACCCTACACTCTATACTCTATACCCTACACTCTATACCCTACACTCTACACTCTATGCCCTACACTCTATGCCCTACACTCTAATCCCTACACTCTACACTCTATATCCTACACTCTATACTCTACACTCCATACTCTACACTCTATACCCTATAGTCTACACTCTATACCCTACACTCTATACCATACACTCTAATCCCTACACTCTACACTCCATACCCTACACTCTATACCCTACACTCTACAATCTATACCCTACACTCTATACCCTACACTCTATACCCTACATTCTATACCCTACACTCTATACCCTACACTCTACACTCTATACCCTACACTCTATACCCTACACTCTATACCCTACACTCTATACCCTACATTCTATACCCTACACTCTATACCCTACACTCTACACTCTATACCCTACACTCTATACCCTACACTCTATACCCTACACTCTATACCCTACACTCTATACCCTACACTCTACACTCTATACCCTACACTCTATACCATACACTCTATACCCTACACTCTACACTCTATACCCTACACTCTATAACCTACACTCTATACCCTACACTCTATACCCTACACTCTATACCCTACACTCTATACTCTACACCCTATACCCTACACTCTATACCCTACACTCTATACCCTACACTCTACACTCTATACCCTACACTCTATACCCTACACTCTATACTATACACTCTATACCCTACACTCTACACTCTATACCCTACACTCTATATCCTACACTCTATACTCTACACTCTATACCTTACACTCTATACCCTACACTCTAAACCCTACACTCTACACTCTATACCGTACACTCCATACCCTCCACTCTATACCCTACACTCTACACTCTATACTCTACTCTATATACCATACACTCTATACCCTTCACTCTATACCCTACACTCTACACTCTATACCCTACACTCTATACCCTACACTCTACACTCTACACTCTATACCATACACTCTATACCCTACACTCTACACTCTATATCCTACACTCTATACCCTGCACTCTATACCCTACACCCTACGCTCTATACCCTACACTCTATACCCTACACTCTATACTCTATACCCTACACTCTATTCCATACATTCTATACCCTACACTCTATACCCTACACTGTAATCAGTACACTCTATACCCTACACTCTATTCCCTACACTCTATACCATACACTCTATACCCTACACTCTAATCCCTACACTCTACACTCTATTCCATGCACTCTATACCCTACACTCTATACCCTACACTCTACACTCTATACCCTACACTCTACACTCTATACCCTGCACTCTATACCCTACACCCTACGCTCTATACCCTACACTCTATACCCTACACTCTATACTCTATACCGTACACTCTATTCCATACATTCTATACCCTACACTCTATACCCTACACTGTAATCAGTACACTCTACACTCTATACCCTACACTCTATACCCTACACTCTATACCATACAATCCATACCCTACACTCTATACCCTACACTCTACACTCTATACCCTACACTCTATACCCTACACTCTAAACCCTACATTATATACCCTACACTCTATACCCTACACTCTACACTCTATACCCTACACTCTATACCCTACAATCTATACCCTACACTCTACACTCTATACCCTACACTCTATACCCTACACTCTATACCCTACATTCTATACCCTACACTCTATACCCTACACTCTACACTCTATACCCTACACTCTATACCCTACACTCTATGCCCTACACTCTATACCCTACACTCTATACCCTACACTCTACACTCTATACCCTACACTCTATACCATACACTCTATACCCTACACTCTACACTCTATACCCTACACTCTATAACCTACACTCTATACCCTACACTCTATACCCTACACGCTATACCCTACACTCTATACTCTACACCCTATACCCTACACTCTATACCCTACACTCTATACCCTACACTCTACACTCTATACCCTACACTCTATACCCTACACTCTATACTATACACTCTATACCCTACACTCTACACTCTATACCCTACACTCTATACCCTACACTCTATACTCTACACTCTATACCTTACACTCTATACCCTACACTCTATACCCTACACTCTACACTCTATACCGTACACTCCATACCCTCCACTCTATACCCTACACTCTACACTCTATACTCTACTCTATATACCATACACTCTATACCCTACACTCTATACCCTACACTCTACACTCTATACCCTACACTCTATACCCTACACTCTACACTCTACACTCTATACCATACACTCTATACCCTACACTCTACACTCTATACCCTACACTCTATACCCTGCACTCTATACCCTACACCCTACGCTCTATACCCTACACTCTATACCCTACACTCTATACTCTATACCCTACACTCTATTCCATACATTCTATACCCTACACTCTATACCCTACACTGTAATCAGTACACTCTATACCCTACACTCTATTCCCTACACTCTATACCATACACTCTATACCCTACACTCTAATCCCTACACTCTAAACTCTATTCCATGCACTCTATACCCTACACTCTATACCCTACACTCTACACTCTATACCCTACACTCTACACTCTACACTCTATACCCTGCACTCTATACCCTACACCCTACGCTCTATACCCTACACTCTATACCCTACACTCTATACTCTATACCCTACACTCTATTCCATACATTCTATACCCTACACTCTATACCCTACACTGTAATCAGTACACTCTGCTCTCTATACCCTACACTCTATACCCTACACTCTATACCATACAATCCATACCCTACACTCTATACCCTACACTCTACACTCTATACCCTACACTCTATACCCTACACTCTAAACCCTACATTATATACCCTACACTCTATACCCTACACTCTACACTCTATACCCTACACTCTATACCCTACAATCTATACCCTACACTCTACACTCTATACCCTACACTCTATACCCTACACTCTATACCCTACACTCTACACTCTATACCCTACACTCTATACCATACACTCTATACCCTACACTCTACACTCTATACCCTACACTCTATACCCTACACTCTATACCCTACACTCTATACCATACAATCCATACCCTACACTCTATACCCTACACTCTACACTCTATACCCTACACTCTATACCCTACACTCTAAACCCTACATTCTATACCCTACACTCTATACCCTGCACTCTACACTCTATACCCTACACTCTATACCCTACAATCTATACCCTACACTCTACACCCTACACTCTATACCCTACACTCTATACCCTACACTCTACACTCTATACCCTACACTCTATACCCTACACTCTATACCATACACTCTATACCTTACACTCTATCCCCTACACTCTATACCATACAATCTACACTCTATACCCTACACTGTATACCCTACACTCTAAACTCTATACCCTACACTCTATACCCTACACTCTACACTCTATACCCTACACTCTACACTCTATACCCTACACTCTATACCCTACAATCTATAACATACACTCTATACCATACACTCTATACCATACACTCTACACTCTATACCCTACACTCTATACCCTACACTCTACACTCTATACCCTACACTCTATACCCTACACTCTACACTCTATACCCTACACTCTATACCCTACACTCTATACCATACACTCTATACCATACACTCTATCCCCTACACTCTATCCCATACACTCTACACTCTATACCCTACACTCTACACTCTATACCCTACACTCTACACTCTATACCCTACACTCTACACCCTACACTCTATACCATACACTCTATACCCTACACTCTATACCCTACACTCTATACCCTACACCCTACGCTCTATACCCTACACTCTATACCCTACACTCTACACACTATACCCTACACTCTATTCCATACACTCTATACCCTACACTCTATACCCTACACTCTACACTCTATACCCTACACTCTACACTTTACACTCTATACCCTACACTCTATACCCTACACTCTATACTCTATACCATACACTCTATAACCTACACTCTATACCATACACTCTACACCCTACACTCTATACCATACACTCTATACCCTACACTCTACACTCTATAACCTACACTCTATAACATACACTCTATACCCTACTCTCTATACCTTACACTCTATACCCTACACTGTACACCCTACACTCTACACTCTACACTCTATACCCTGCACTCTATACCCTACACCCTACGCTCTATACCCTACACTCTATACCCTACACTCTATACTCTATACCCTACACTCTATTCCATACATTCTATACCCTACACTCTATACCCTACACTGTAATCAGTACACTCTACACTCTATACCCTACACTCTATACCCTACACTCTATACCATACAATCCATACCCTACACTCTATACCCTACACTCTAAACCCTACATTCTATACCCTACACTCTATACCCTGCACTCTACACTCTATACCCTACACTCTATACCCTACAATCTATACCCTACACTCTACACTCTATACCCTACACTCTATACCCTACACTCTATACCCTACATTCTATACCCTACACTCTATACCCTACACTCTACACTCTATACCCTACACTCTATACCCTACAATCTATACCCTACACTCTACACTCTATACCCTACACTCTATACCCCACACTCTACACTCTATACCCTACACTCTATACCATACACTCTATACCCTACACTCTACACTCTATACCCTACACTCTATACCCTACACTCTATACCCTACACTCTATACCATGCAATCCATACCCTACACTCTATACCCTACACTCTACACTCTATACCCTACACTCTATACCCTACACTCTACACTCTATACCCTACACTCTACACTCTATTCCCTACTCTCTATACCATACTCTCTATACCCTACACTCTTTACCCTACAATATACACTCTATACCCTACACTCTACACTCTATACCATACACTCTATACCCTACTCTCTACACTCTATACCCTACAATCTATACCCTACACTCTATACCATACACACTAAACCCTACACTCTATACCCTACACTCTACACCCTACACTCTACACTCTATACCCTACACTCTATAACCTACACTCTATACCCTACACTCTATACCCTACTCTCTACACTTTATACCCTCCACTCTACACTCTATAACCTACAATCTACACCCTACACTCTACACTCTATCCCCTACACTCTATAACCTACACTCTATACCCTACACTCTATACCCTACTCTCTACACTTTATACCCTACACTCTACACTCTATACCCTACACTCTATACCCTACACTCTACACCCTACACTCTACACTCTATACCCTACACTCTATAACCTACACTCTATACCCTACACTCTATACCCTACTCTCTACACTTTATACCCTACACTCTACACTCTATACCCTACACTCTATACCCTACACTCTACACTCTATACCCTACACTCTATACCCTACACTCTACACTCTATACCCTACACTCTACACTCTATAACCTACTCTCTAAACCCTACACTCTATACCCTACACTCTACACTCTATACCCTACACTCTATACCCTACACTCTACACTCTATACCCTACACTCTATACCCTACACTCTATACCCTACACTCTATACCCTACACTCTATACCCTACACTCTTCACCCTACACTTTATAGCTTACACTCTATACCCTACACTCTGTACCATTCAATCTATACCCTACACTCTATACCCTACACTCTACACTTTACACCATACACTCTATACCCTACCCTCTATACCTTACACTCTATACCCTACACTCTACACATTATACCCTACACTATATACCATACACTCTACACTCTATACCCTACACTCTATACCATACACTCTATACCCTACACTTTATACCCTACACTCTACACTCTACACTCTATACCCTACACTCTACACCCTACACTCTACACTTTACACTCTATACTCTACACTCTATACCCTACACTCTATACCCTACACTCTATACCCGACACGCTATACCATACACTCTATACCCTACACTCTATACCCTACACTCTATACCCTACATTCTACACCCTACACTCCATACCCTACACCCTATACCCTACACTCTATACCCTACACTCTACACCCTACACTCTATACCCTACACTCTATACCCTACACTCTATACCCTACACTCTATACCCTACACTCTATACCCTACACTCTATACCATACACTCTATACCATACACTCTATCCCCTACACTCTATACCATACACTCTATACTCTATACCCTACACTGTATACCCTACACTCTAAACTCTATACCCTACACTCTATACCCTACACTCTACACTCTATACCCTACACTCTACACTATATACCCTACACTCTATACCCTACAATCTATAACATACACTCTATACCATACACTCTATACCATACACTCTACACTCTATACCCTACACTCTATACCCTACACTCTACACTCTATACCCTATACTCTATACCCTACACTCTACACTCTACACTCTATACCCTACACTCTACACCCTACACTCTACACTTTACACTCTATACTCTACACTCTATACCCTACACTCTATACCCTACACTCTATACCCGACACGCTATACCATACACTCTATACCCTACACTCTATACCCTACACTCTATACCCTACATTCTACACCCTACACTCCATACCCTACACCCTATACCCTACACTCTATACCCTACACTCTACACCCTACACTCTATACCCTACACTCTATACCCTACACTCTATACCCTACACTCTATACCCTACACTCTATACCCTACACTCTATACCATACACTCTATACCATACACTCTATCCCCTACACTCTATACCATACACTCTATACTCTATACCCTACACTGTATACCCTACACTCTAAACTCTATACCCTACACTCTATACCCTACACTCTACACTCTATACCCTACACTCTACACTATATACCCTACACTCTATACCCTACAATCTATAACATACACTCTATACCATACACTCTATACCATACACTCTACACTCTATACCCTACACTCTATACCCTACACTCTACACTCTATACCCTATACTCTATACCCTACACTCTACACCCTACACTCTATACCCTACACTCTTTACCATACACTCTATACCATACACTCTATCCCCTACACTCTATCCCATACACTCTACACTCTATACCCTACACTCTACACTCTATACCCTACACTCTACACTCTATACCCTACACTCTACACCCTACACTCTATACCATACACTCTATACCCTACACTCTACACTCTATACCCTACACTCTATACCCTACACTCTATACCCTACACCCTACGCTCTATACCCTATACTCTATACCCTACACTCTACACACTATACCCTACACTCTATTCCATACACTCTATACCCTACACTCTATACCCTACACTCTACACTCTATACCCTACACTCTATACCCTACAATCTATACCCTACACTCTACACTCTATACCCTACACTCTATACCCTACACTCTATACCCTACATTCTATACCCTACACTCTATACCCTACACTCTACACTCTATACCCTACACTCTATACCATACAATCCATACCCTACACTCTATACCCTACACTCTAAACCCTACATTCTATACCCTACACTCTATACCCTGCACTCTACACTCTATACCCTACACTCTATACCCTACAATCTATACCCTACACTCTACACTCTATACCCTACACTCTATACCCTACACTCTATACCCTACATTCTATACCCTACACTCTATACCCTACACTCTACACTCTATACCCTACACTCTATACCCTACAATCTATACCCTACACTCTACACTCTATACCCTACACTCTATACCCCACACTCTACACTCTATACCCTACACTCTATACCATACACTCTATACCCTACACTCTACACTCTATACCCTACACTCTATACCCTACACTCTATACCCTACACTCTATACCATGCAATCCATACCCTACACTCTACACTCTATACCCTACACTCTATACCCTACACTCTACACTCTATACCCTACACTCTACACTCTATTCCCTACTCTCTATACCATACTCTCTATACCCTACACTCTTTACCCTACAATATACACTCTATACCCTACACTCTACACTCTATACCATACACTCTATACCCTACTCTCTACACTCTATACCCTACAATCTATACCCTACACTCTATACCATACACACTAAACCCTACACTCTATACCCTACACTCTACACCCTACACTCTACACTCTATACCCTACACTCTATAACCTACACTCTATACCCTACACTCTATACCCTACTCTCTACACTTTATACCCTCCACTCTACACTCTATAACCTACAATCTACACCCTACACTCTACACTCTATCCCCTACACTCTATAACCTACACTCTATACCCTACACTCTATACCCTACTCTCTACACTTTATACCCTACACTCTACACTCTATACCCTACACTCTATACCCTACACTCTACACCCTACACTCTACACTCTATACCCTACACTCTATAACCTACACTCTATACCCTACACTCTATACCCTACTCTCTACACTTTATACCCTACACTCTACACTCTATACCCTACACTCTATACCCTACACTCTACACTCTATACCCTACACTCTATACCCTACACTCTACACTCTATACCCTACACTCTACACTCTATAACCTACTCTCTAAACCCTACACTCTATACCCTACACTCTACACTCTATACCCTACACTCTATACCCTACACTCTACACTCTATACCCTACACTCTATACCCTACACTCTATACCCTACACTCTATACCCTACACTCTATACCCTACACTCTATACCCTACACTCTTCACCCTACACTTTATAGCTTACACTCTATACCCTACACTCTGTACCATTCAATCTATACCCTACACTCTATACCCTACACTCTACACTTTACACCATACACTCTATACCCTACCCTCTATACCTTACACTCTATACCCTACACTCTACACATTATACCCTACACTATATACCATACACTCTACACTCTATACCCTACACTCTATACCATACACTCTATACCCTACACTTTATACCCTACACTCTACACTCTACACTCTATACCCTACACTCTACACCCTACACTCTACACTTTACACTCTATACTCTACACTCTATACCCTACACTCTATACCCTACACTCTATACCCGACACGCTATACCATACACTCTATACCCTACACTCTATACCCTACACTCTATACCCTACATTCTACACCCTACACTCCATACCCTACACCCTATACCCTACACTCTATACCCTACACTCTACACCCTACACTCTATACCCTACACTCTATACCCTACACTCTATACCCTACACTCTATACCCTACACTCTATACCCTACACTCTATACCATACACTCTATACCATACACTCTATCCCCTACACTCTATACCATACACTCTATACTCTATACCCTACACTGTATACCCTACACTCTAAACTCTATACCCTACACTCTATACCCTACACTCTACACTCTATACCCTACACTCTACACTATATACCCTACACTCTATACCCTACAATCTATAACATACACTCTATACCATACACTCTATACCATACACTCTACACTCTATACCCTACACTCTATACCCTACACTCTACACTCTATACCCTATACTCTATACCCTACACTCTACACCCTACACTCTATACCCTACACTCTTTACCATACACTCTATACCATACACTCTATCCCCTACACTCTATCCCATACACTCTACACTCTATACCCTACACTCTACACTCTATACCCTACACTCTACACTCTATACCCTACACTCTACACCCTACACTCTATACCATACACTCTATACCCTACACTCTACACTCTATACCCTACACTCTATACCCTACACTCTATACCCTACACCCTACGCTCTATACCCTATACTCTATACCCTACACTCTACACACTATACCCTACACTCTATTCCATACACTCTATACCCTACACTCTATACCCTACACTCTACACTCTATACCCTACACTCTACACTTTACACTCTATACCCTACACTCTATACCCTACACTCTATACTCTATACCCTACACTCTATACCGTACATTCTACACTCTATACCCTACACTCTATACCCTACACTCTAATCCCTACACTCTACACTCTATACCCTACACTTTATACCATACACTCTATACCCTACTCTCTACACTCTATACCCTACACTCTATACCCTACACTTTATACCCTACACTCTACACTCTATACCCTACACTCTATACCATACACTCTACACTCTATTCCCTACACTCTATACCATACACTCTAAACCCTACACTCTATACCCTACACTATACACTCTATACCCTACAATCTATACCCTACACTCTATGCCCTACACTCTATACAATACACTCTATACCCTACACTCTACACTCTATACCCTACACTCTATACCATACACTCTATACCCTACACCCTATACCATACACTCTACACCATACACTCTATACCATACACACTATACCCTACACTCTACACTCTATACCCTACACTTCATACCCTACACTCTATACCATACACTCTATACCCTACACTCTACACTCTATACCCTACACTTCATACCCTACACTCTATACCATACACTCTATACCCTACACTCTACACTCTATACCCTACACTCTATACCGTACACCCTACGCTCTATACCCTACACTCTATACCCTACACTCTATACTCTATACCCTATACTCTATTCCATACATTCTATACCCTACACTCTATACCCTACACTCTAATCCCTACACTCTACACTCTATACCCTACACTCTATACCCTACACTCTATACCATACACTTTATACCCTACACTCTACACTCTATTCCATGCACTCTATACCCTACACTCTATACCCTACACTCTACACTCTATACCCTACACTCTACACTCTATACCCTACACTCTATACCCTACACTCTATACTCTATACCCTACACTCTATACCCTACACTCTACACTCTATGCCCTACACTCTATGCCCTACACTCTAATCCCTACACTCTACACTCTATATCCTACACTCTATACTCTACACTCCATACTCTACACTCTATACCCTATAGTCTACACTCTATACCCTACACTCTATACCATACACTCTAATCCCTACACTCTACACTCCATACCCTACACTCTATACCCTACACTCTACACTCTATACCCTACACTCTATACCCTACACTCTATACCCTACATTCTATACCCTACACTCTATACCCTACACTCTACACTCTATACCCTACACTCTATACCCTACACTCTATACCCTACACTCTATACCCTACATTCTATACCCTACACTCTATACCCTACACTCTACACTCTATACCCTACACTCTATACCCTACACTCTATACCCTACACTCTATACCCTACACTCTATACCCTACACTCTACACTCTATACCCTACACTCTATACCATACACTCTATACCCTACACTCTACACTCTATACCCTACACTCTATAACCTACACTCTATACCCTACACTCTATACCCTACACTCTATACCCTACACTCTATACTCTACACCCTATACCCTACACTCTATACCCTACACTCTATACCCTACACTCTACACTCTATACCCTACACTCTATACCCTACACTCTATACTATACACTCTATACCCTACACTCTACACTCTATACCCTACACTCTATATCCTACACTCTATACTCTACACTCTATACCTTACACTCTATACCCTACACTCTATACCCTACACTCTACACTCTATACCGTACACTCCATACCCTCCACTCTATACCCTACACTCTACACTCTATACTCTACTCTATATACCATACACTCTATACCCTTCACTCTATACCCTACACTCTACACTCTATACCCTACACTCTATACCCTACACTCTACACTCTACACTCTATACCATACACTCTATACCCTACACTCTACACTCTATATCCTACACTCTATACCCTGCACTCTATACCCTACACCCTACGCTCTATACCCTACACTCTATACCCTACACTCTATACTCTATACCCTACACTCTATTCCATACATTCTATACCCTACACTCTATACCCTACACTGTAATCAGTACACTCTATACCCTACACTCTATTCCCTACACTCTATACCATACACTCTATACCCTACACTCTAATCCCTACACTCTACACTCTATTCCATGCACTCTATACCCTACACTCTATACCCTACACTCTACACTCTATACCCTACACTCTACACTCTATACCCTGCACTCTATACCCTACACCCTACGCTCTATACCCTACACTCTATACCCTACACTCTATACTCTATACCGTACACTCTATTCCATACATTCTATACCCTACACTCTATACCCTACACTGTAATCAGTACACTCTACACTCTATACCCTACACTCTATACCCTACACTCTATACCATACAATCCATACCCTACACTCTATACCCTACACTCTACACTCTATACCCTACACTCTATACCCTACACTCTAAACCCTACATTATATACCCTACACTCTATACCCTACACTCTACACTCTATACCCTACACTCTATACCCTACAATCTATACCCTACACTCTACACTCTATACCCTACACTCTATACCCTACACTCTATACCCTACACTCTACACTCTATACCCTACACTCTATACCATACACTCTATACCCTACACTCTACACTCTATACCCTACACTCTATACCCTACACTCTATACCCTACACTCTATACCATACAATCCATACCCTACACTCTATACCCTACACTCTACACTCTATACCCTACACTCTATACCCTACACTCTAAACCCTACATTCTATACCCTACACTCTATACCCTGCACTCTACACTCTATACCCTACACTCTATACCCTACAATCTATACCCTACACTCTACACCCTACACTCTATACCCTACACTCTATACCCTACACTCTACACTCTATACCCTACACTCTATACCCTACACTCTATACCATACACTCTATACCTTACACTCTATCCCCTACACTCTATACCATACAATCTACACTCTATACCCTACACTGTATACCCTACACTCTAAACTCTATACCCTACACTCTATACCCTACACTCTACACTCTATACCCTACACTCTACACTCTATACCCTACACTCTATAACCTACAATCTATAACATACACTCTATACCATACACTCTATACCATACACTCTACACTCTATACCCTACACTCTATACCCTACACTCTACACTCTATACCCTACACTCTATACCCTACACTCTACACTCTATACCCTACACTCTATACCCTACACTCTATACCATACACTCTATACCATACACTCTATCCCCTACACTCTATCCCATACACTCTACACTCTATACCCTACACTCTACACTCTATACCCTACACTCTACACTCTATACCCTACACTCTACACCCTACACTCTATACCATACACTCTATACCCTACACTCTATACCCTACACTCTATACCCTACACCCTACGCTCTATACCCTACACTCTATACCCTACACTCTACACACTATACCCTACACTCTATTCCATACACTCTATACCCTACACTCTATACCCTACACTCTACACTCTATACCCTACACTCTACACTTTACACTCTATACCCTACACTCTATACCCTACACTCTATACTCTATACCATACACTCTATAACCTACACTCTATACCATACACTCTACACCCTACACTCTATACCATACACTCTATACCCTACACTCTACACTCTATAACCTACACTCTATAACATACACTCTATACCCTACTCTCTATACCTTACACTCTATACCCTACACTGTACACCCTACACTCTACACTCTACACTCTATACCCTGCACTCTATACCCTACACCCTACGCTCTATACCCTACACTCTATACCCTACACTCTATACTCTATACCCTACACTCTATTCCATACATTCTATACCCTACACTCTATACCCTACACTGTAATCAGTACACTCTACACTCTATACCCTACACTCTATACCCTACACTCTATACCATACAATCCATACCCTACACTCTATACCCTACACTCTACACTCTATACCCTACACTCTATACCCTACACTCTAAACCCTACATTCTATACCCTACACTCTATACCCTGCACTCTACACTCTATACCCTACACTCTATACCCTACAATCTATACCCTACACTCTACACTCTATACCCTACACTCTATACCCTACACTCTATACCCTACATTCTATACCCTACACTCTATACCCTACACTCTACACTCTATACCCTACACTCTATACCCTACAATCTATACCCTACACTCTACACTCTATACCCTACACTCTATACCCTACACTCTACACTCTATACCCTACACTCTATACCATACACTCTATACCCTACACTCTACACTCTATACCCTACACTCTATACCCTACACTCTATACCCTACACTCTATACCATGCAATCCATACCCTACACTCTATACCCTACACTCTACACTCTATACCCTACACTCTATACCCTACACTCTACACTCTATTCCCTACTCTCTATACCATACTCTCTATACCCTACACTCTTTACCCTACAATATACACTCTATACCCTACACTCTACACTCTATACCATACACTCTATACCCTACTCTCTACACTCTATACCCTACAATCTATACCCTACACTCTATACCATACACTCTAAACCCTACACTCTATACCCTACACTCTACACCCTACACTCTACACTCTATACCCTACACTCTATAACCTACACTCTATACCCTACACTCTATACCCTACTCTCTACACTTTATACCCTCCACTCTACACTCTATAACCTACAATCTACACCCTACACTCTACACTCTATCCCCTACACTTTATAACCTACACTCTATACCCTACACTCTATACCCTACTCTCTACACTTTATACCCTACACTCTACACTCTATACCCTACACTCTATACCCTACACTCTACACCCTACACTCTACACTCTATACCCTACACTCTATAACCTACACTCTATACCCTACACTCTATACCCTACTCTCTACACTTTATACCCTACACTCTACACTCTACACCCTACACTCTATACCCTACACTCTACACTCTATACCCTACACTCTATACCCTACACTCTACACTCTATACCATACACTCTACACTCTATAACCTACTCTCTAAACCCTACACTCTATACCCTACACTCTACACTCTATACCCTACACTCTATACCCTACACTCTACACTCTATACCCTACACTCTATACCCTACACTCTATACCCTACTCTCTATACCCTACACTCTATACCCTACACTCTTCACCCTACACTTTATAGCTTACACTCTATACCCTACACTCTATACCATTCAATCTATACCCTACACTCTATACCCTACACTCTACACTCTACACCATACACTCTATACCCTACCCTCTATACCTTACACTCTATACCCTACACTCTACACATTATACCCTACACTATATACCATACACTCTACACTCTATACCCTACACTCTATACCATACACTCTATACCCTACACTTTATACCCTACACTTTACACTCTATACCCTACACTCTACACTCTACACCCTACACTCTACACTTTACACTCTATACTCTACACTCTATACCTTACACTCTATACCCTACACTCTATACCCGACACGCTATACCCTACACTCTATACCCTACACTCTATACCCTACACTCTATACCCTACATTCTACACCCTACACTCCATACCCTACACCCTATACCCTACACTCTATACCCTACACTCTACACCCTACACTCTATACCCTACACTCTATACCCTACACTCTATACCCTACACTCTATACCCTACACTCTATACCCTACACTCTATACCCTACACTCTATACCATACACTCTATCCCCTACACTCTATACCATACACTCTATACTCTATACCCTACACTGTATACCCTACACTCTAAACTCTATACCCTACACTCTATACCCTACACTCTACACTCTATACCCTACACTCTACACTATATACCCTACACTCTATACCCTACAATCTATAACATACACTCTATACCATACACTCTATACCATACACTCTACACTCTATACCCTACACTCTATACCCTACACTCTACACTCTATACCCTACACTCTATACCCTACACTCTACACCCTACACTCTATACCCTACACTCTTTACCATACACTCTATACTATACACTCTATCCCCTACACTCTATCCCATACACTCTACACTCTATACCCTACACTCTACACTCTATACCCTACACTCTACACTCTATACCCTACACTCTACACCCTACACTCTATACCATACACTCTATACCCTACACTCTACACTCTATACCCTACACTCTATACCCTACACTCTATACCCTACACCCTACGCTCTATACCCTATACTCTATACCCTACACTCTACACACTATACCCTACACTCTATTCCATACACTCTATACCCTACACTCTATACCCTACACTCTACACTCTATACCCTACACTCTACACTTTACACTCTATACCCTACACTCTATACCCTACACTCTATACTCTGTACCCTACACTCTATACCGTACATTCTACACTCTATACCCTACACTCTATACCCTAAACTCTAATCCCTACACTCTACACTCTATACCCTACACTTTATACCCTACACTCTATACCCTACTCTCTACACTCTATACCCTACACTCTATACCCTACACTTTATACCCTACACTCTACACTCTATACCCTACACTCTATACCATACACTCTACACTCTATTCCCTACACTCTATACCATACACTCTAAACCCTACACTCTATACCCTACACTATACACTCTATACCCTACAATCTATACCCTACACTCTATGCCCTACACTCTATACCATACACTCTACACTCTATTCCCTACACTCTATACCATACACTCTAAACCCTACACTCTATACCCTACACTATACACTCTATACCCTACAATCTATACCCTACACTCTATACCCTACTCTCTACACTTTATACCCTCCACTCTACACTCTATAACCTACAATCTACACCCTACACTCTACACTCTATCCCCTACACTTTATAACCTACACTCTATACCCTACACTCTATACCCTACTCTCTACACTTTATACCCTACACTCTACACTCTATACCCTACACTCTATACCCTACACTCTACACCCTACACTCTACACTCTATACCCTACACTCTATAACCTACACTCTATACCCTACACTCTATACCCTACTCTCTACACTTTATACCCTACACTCTACACTCTATACCCTACACTCTATACCCTACACTCTACACTTTATACCCTACACTCTATACCCTACACTCTACACTCTATACCCTACACTCTACACTCTATAACCTACTCTCTAAACCCTACACTCTATACCCTACACTCTACACTCTATACCCTACACTCTATACCCTACACTCTACACTCTATACCCTACACTCTATACCCTACACTCTATACCCTACACTCTATACCCTACACTCTATACCCTACACTCTTCACCCTACACTTTATAGCTTACACTCTATACCCTACACTCTATACCATTCAATCTATACCCTACACTCTATACCCTACACTCTACACTCTACACCATACACTCTATACCCTACCCTCTATACCTTACACTCTATACCCTACACTCTACACATTATACCCTACACTATATACCATACACTCTACACTCTATACCCTACACTCTATACCATACACTCTATACCCTACACTTTATACCCTACACTTTACACTCTATACCCTACACTCTACACTCTACACCCTACACTCTACACTTTACACTCTATACTCTACACTCTATACCCTACACTCTATACCCTACACTCTATACCCGACACGCTATACCCTACACTCTATACCCTACACTCTATACCCTACACTCTATACCCTACATTCTACACCCTACACTCCATACCCTACACCCTATACCCTACACTCTATACCCTACACTCTACACCCTACACTCTATACCCTACACTCTATACCCTACACTCTATACCCTACACTCTATACCCTACACTCTATACCCTACACTCTATACCCTACACTCTATACCATACACTCTATCCCCTACACTCTATACCATACACTCTATACTCTATACCCTACACTGTATACCCTACACTCTAAACTCTATACCCTACACTCTATACCCTACACTCTACACTCTATACCCTACACTCTACACTATATACCCTACACTCTATACCCTACAATCTATAACATACACTCTATACCATACACTCTATACCATACACTCTACACTCTATACCCTACACTCTATACCCTACACTCTACACTCTATACCCTACACTCTATACCCTACACTCTACACCCTACACTCTATACCCTACACTCTTTACCATACACTCTATACCATACACTCTATCCCCTACACTCTATCCCATACACTCTACACTCTATACCCTACACTCTACACTCTATACCCTACACTCTACACTCTATACCCTACACTCTACACCCTACACTCTATACCATACACTCTATACCCTACACTCTACACTCTATACCCTACACTCTATACCCTACACTCTATACCCTACACCCTACGCTCTATACCCTATACTCTATACCCTACACTCTACACACTATACCCTACACTCTATTCCATACACTCTATACCCTACACTCTATACCCTACACTCTACACTCTATACCCTACACTCTACACTTTACACTCTATACCCTACACTCTATACCCTACACTCTATACTCTATACCCTACACTCTATACCGTACATTCTACACTCTATACCCTACACTCTATACCCTACACTCTAATCCCTACACTCTACACTCTATACCCTACACTTTATACCCTACACTCTATACCCTACTCTCTACACTCTATACCCTACACTCTATACCCTACACTTTATACCCTACACTCTACACTCTATACCCTACACTCTATACCATACACTCTACACTCTATTCCCTACACTCTATACCATACACTCTAAACCCTACACTCTATACCCTACACTATACACTCTATACCCTACAATCTATACCCTACACTCTATGCCCTACACTCTATACAATACACTCTATACCCTACACTCTACACTCTATACCCTACACTCTATACCATACACTCTATACCCTACACCCTATACCATACACTCTACACCATACACTCTATACCATACACACTATACCCTACACTCTACACTCTATACCCTACACTTCATACCCTACACTCTATACCCTACACTCTATACCCTACACTCTACACTCTATACCCTACACTTCATACCCTACACTCTATACCATACACTCTATACCCTACACTCTACACTCTATACCCTACACTCTATACCGTACACCCTACGCTCTATACCCTACACTCTATACCCTACACTCTATACTCTATACCCTATACTCTATTCCATACATTCTATACCCTACACTCTATACCCTACACTCTAATCCCTACACTCTACACTCTATACCCTACACTCTATACCCTACACTCTATACCATACACTTTATACCCTACACTCTACACTCTATTCCATGCACTCTATACCCTACACTCTATACCCTACACTCTACACTCTATACCCTACACTCTACACTCTATACCCTACACTCTATACCCTACACTCTATACTCTATACCCTACACTCTATACCCTACACTCTACACTCTATGCCCTACACTCTATGCCCTACACTCTAATCCCTACACTCTACACTCTATATCCTACACTCTATACTCTACACTCCATACTCTACACTCTATACCCTATAGTCTACACTCTATACCCTACACTCTATACCATACACTCTAATCCCTACACTCTACACTCCATACCCTACACTCTATACCCTACACTCTACACTCTATACCCTACACTCTATACCCTACACTCTATACCCTACATTCTATACCCTACACTCTATACCCTACACTCTACACTCTATACCCTACACTCTATACCCTACACTCTATACCCTACACTCTATACCCTACACTCTATACCCTACACTCTATACCCTACACTCTACACTCTATACCCTACACTCTATACCATACACTCTATACCCTACACTCTACACTCTATACCCTACACTCTATACCCTACACTCTATACCCTACACTCTATACCCTACACTCTATACTCTACACCCTATACCCTACACTCTATACCCTACACTCTATACCCTACACTCTACACTCTATACCCTACACTCTATACCCTACACTCTATACTATACACTCTATACCCTACACTCTACACTCTATACCCTACACTCTATATCCTACACTCTATACTCTACACTCTATACCTTACACTCTATACCCTACACTCTATACCCTACACTCTACACTCTATACCGTACACTCCATACCCTCAACTCTATACCCTACACTCTACACTCTATACTCTACTCTATATACCATACACTCTATACCCTACACTCTATACCCTACACTCTACACTCTATACCCTACACTCTATACCCTACACTCTACACTCTACACTCTATACCAAACACTCTATACCCTACACTCTACACTCTATACCCTACACTCTATACCCTGCACTCTATACCCTACACCCTACGCTCTATACCCTACACTCTATACCCTACACTCTATACTCTATACCCTACACTCTATTCCATACATTCTATACCCTACACTCTATACCCTACACTGTAATCAGTACACTCTATACCCTACACTCTATTCCCTACACTCTATACCATACACTCTATACCCTACACTCTATACCCTACACTCTACACTCTATACCCTACACTCTACACTCTACACTCTATACCCTGCACTCTATACCCTACACCCTACACTCTATACCCTACACTTTAATCAGTACACTCTACACTCTATACCCTACACTCTATACCCTACACTCTATACCATACAATCCATACCCTACACTCTATACCCTACACTCTACACTCTATACCCTACACTCTATACCCTACACTCTAAACCCTACATTCTATACCCTACACTCTATACCCTACACTCTACACTCTATACCCTACACTCTATACCCTACAATCTATACCCTACACTCTACACTCTATACCCTACACTCTATACCCTACACTCTATACCCTACACTCTATACCCTACACTCTATACCATACACTCTATACCCTACACTCTATACCCTACACTCTATACCCTACACTCTATACCATACAATCCATACCCTACACTCTATACCCTACACTCTACACTCTATACCCTACACTCTATACCCTACACTCTAAACCCTACATTCTATACCCTACACTCTATACCCTGCACTCTACACTCTATACCCTACACTCTATACCCTACAATCTATACCCTACACTCTACACTCTATACCCTACACTCTATACCCTACACTCTATACCCTACACTCTACACTCTATACCCTACACTCTATACCCTACACTCTATACCATACACTCTATACCTTACACTCTATCCCCTACACTCTATACCATACAATCTACACTCTATACCCTACACTGTATACCCTACACTCTAAACTCTATACCCTACACTCTATACCCTACACTCTACACTCTATACCCTACACTCTACACTCTATACCCTACACTCTATACCCTACAATCTATAACATACACTCTATACCATACACTCTATACCATACACTCTACACTCTATACCCTACACTCTATACCCTACACTCTACACTCTATACCCTACACTCTATACCCTACACTCTACACTCTATACCCTACACTCTATATCCTACACTCTATGCCATACACTCTATACCATACACTCTATCCCCTACACTCTATCCTATACACTCTACACTCTATACCCTACACTCTACACTCTATACCCTACACTCTACACTCTATACCCTACACTCTACACCCTACACTCTATACCCTACACTCTATGCCATACACTCTATACCATACACTCTATCCCCTACACTCTATCCTATACACTCTACACTCTATACCCTACACTCTATACTCTATACCCTACACTCTATTCCATACATTCTATACCCTACACTCTATACCCTACACTGTAATCAGTACACTCTACACTCTATACCCTACACTCTATACCCTACACTCTATACCATACAATCCATACCCTACACTCTATACCCTACACTCTACACTCTATACCCTACACTCTATACCCTACACTCTAAACCCTACATTCTATACCCTACATTCTATACCCTGCACTCTACACTCTATACCCTACACTCTATACCCTACAATCTATACCCTACACTCTACACTCTATACCCTACACTCTATACCCTACACTCTATACCCTACATTCTATACCCGACACTCTATACCCTACACTCTACACTCTATACCCTACACTCTATACCCTACAATCTATACCCTACACTCTACACTCTATACCCTACACTCTATACCCTACACTCTACACTCTATACCCTACACTCTATACCATTCACTCTATACCCTACACTCTATACTCTATACCCTACACTCTATACCCTACACTCTATACCCTACACTCTATACCATGCAATCCATACCCTACACTCTATACCCTACACTCTACACTCTATTCCCTACACTCTATACCCTACACTCTACACTCTATTCCCTACTCTCTATACCATACTCTCTATACCCTACACTCTTTACCCTACAATATACACTCTATACCCTACACTCTACACTCTATACCATACACTTTATACCCTACTCTCTACACTCTATACCCTACAATCTATACCCTACACTCTATACCATACACTCTAAACCCTACACTCTATACCCTACACTCTACACCCTACACTCTACACTCTATACCCTACACTCTATAACCTACACTCTATACCCTACACTCTATACCCTACTCTCTACACTTTATACCCTCCACTCTACACTCTATAACCTACAATCTACACCCTACACTCTACACTCTATCCCCTACACTTTATAACCTACACTCTATACCCTACACTCTATACCCTACTCTCTACACTTTATACCCTACACTCTACACTCTATACCCTACACTCTATACCCTACACTCTGCACCCTACACTCTACACTCTATACCCTACACTCTATAACCTACACTCTATACCCTACACTCTACACTCTACACTCTATACCCTGCACTCTATACCCTACACCCTACGCTCTATACCCTACACTCTATACTCTATACCCTACACTCTATTCCATACATTCTATACCCTACACTCTATACCCTACACTTTAATCAGTACACTCTACACTCTATACCCTACACTCTATACCCTACACTCTATACCATACAATCCATACCCTACACTCTATACCCTACACTCTACACTCTATACCCTACACTCTATACCCTACACTCTAAACCCTACATTCTATACCCTACACTCTATACCCTACACTCTACACTCTATACCCTACACTCTATACCCTACAATCTATACCCTACACTCTACACTCTATACCCTACACTCTATACCCTACACTCTATACCCTACACTCTATACCCTACACTCTATACCATACACTCTATACCCTACACTCTATACCCTACACTCTATACCCTACACTCTATACCATACAATCCATACCCTACACTCTATACCCTACACTCTACACTCTATACCCTACACTCTATACCCTACACTCTAAACCCTACATTCTATACCCTACACTCTATACCCTGCACTCTACACTCTATACCCTACACTCTATACCCTACAATCTATACCCTACACTCTACACTCTATACCCTACACTCTATACCCTACACTCTATACCCTACACTCTACACTCTATACCCTACACTCTATACCCTACACTCTATACCATACACTCTATACCTTACACTCTATCCCCTACACTCTATACCATACAATCTACACTCTATACCCTACACTGTATACCCTACACTCTAAACTCTATACCCTACACTCTATACCCTACACTCTACACTCTATACCCTACACTCTACACTCTATACCCTACACTCTATACCCTACAATCTATAACATACACTCTATACCATACACTCTATACCATACACTCTACACTCTATACCCTACACTCTATACCCTACACTCTACACTCTATACCCTACACTCTATACCCTACACTCTACACTCTATACCCTACACTCTATATCCTACACTCTATGCCATACACTCTATACCATACACTCTATCCCCTACACTCTATCCTATACACTCTACACTCTATACCCTACACTCTACACTCTATACCCTACACTCTACACTCTATACCCTACACTCTACACCCTACACTCTATACCCTACACTCTATGCCATACACTCTATACCATACACTCTATCCCCTACACTCTATCCTATACACTCTACACTCTATACCCTACACTCTATACTCTATACCCTACACTCTATTCCATACATTCTATACCCTACACTCTATACCCTACACTGTAATCAGTACACTCTACACTCTATACCCTACACTCTATACCCTACACTCTATACCATACAATCCATACCCTACACTCTATACCCTACACTCTACACTCTATACCCTACACTCTATACCCTACACTCTAAACCCTACATTCTATACCCTACATTCTATACCCTGCACTCTACACTCTATACCCTACACTCTATACCCTACAATCTATACCCTACACTCTACACTCTATACCCTACACTCTATACCCTACACTCTATACCCTACATTCTATACCCGACACTCTATACCCTACACTCTACACTCTATACCCTACACTCTATACCCTACAATCTATACCCTACACTCTACACTCTATACCCTACACTCTATACCCTACACTCTACACTCTATACCCTACACTCTATACCATTCACTCTATACCCTACACTCTATACTCTATACCCTACACTCTATACCCTACACTCTATACCCTACACTCTATACCATGCAATCCATACCCTACACTCTATACCCTACACTCTACACTCTATACCCTACACTCTATACCCTACACTCTACACTCTATTCCCTACTCTCTATACCATACTCTCTATACCCTACACTCTTTACCCTACAATATACACTCTATACCATACACTTTATACCCTACTCTCTACACTCTATACCCTACAATCTATACCCTACACTCTATACCATACACTCTAAACCCTACACTCTATACCCTACACTCTACACCCTACACTCTACACTCTATACCCTACACTCTATAACCTACACTCTATACCCTACACTCTATACCCTACTCTCTACACTTTATACCCTCCACTCTACACTCTATAACCTACAATCTACACCCTACACTCTACACTCTATCCCCTACACTTTATAACCTACACTCTATACCCTACACTCTATACCCTACTCTCTACACTTTATACCCTACACTCTACACTCTATACCCTACACTCTATACCCTACACTCTGCACCCTACACTCTACACTCTATACCCTACACTCTATAACCTACACTCTATACCCTACACTCTATACCCTACTCTCTACACTTTATACCCTACACTCTACACTCTATACCCTACACTCTATACCCTACACTCTACACTCTATACCCTACACTCTATACCCTACACTCTACACTCTATACCCTACACTCTATAACCTACTCTCTAAACCCTACACTCTATACCCTACACTCTACACTCTATACCCTACACTCTATACCCTACACTCTACACTCTATACCCTACACTCTATACCCTACACTCTATACCCTACACTCTATACCCTACACTCTATACCCTACACTCTTCACCCTACACTTTATAGCTTACACTCTATACCCTACACTCTATACCATTCAATCTATACCCTACACTCTATACCCTACACTCTACACTCTACACCATACACTCTATACCCTACCCTCTATACCTTACACTCTATACCCTACACTCTACACATTATACCCTACACTATATACCATACACTCTATACCCTACACTTTATACCCTACACTTTACACTCTATACCCTACACTCTACACTCTACACCCTACACTCTACACTTTACACTCTATACTCTACACTCTATACCCTACACTCTATACCCTACACTCTATACCCGACACGCTATACCCTACATTCTATACCCTACACTCTATACCCTACACTCTATACCCTACATTCTACACCCTACACTCCATACCCTACACCCTATACCCTACACTCTATACTCTACACCCTATACCCTACACTCTATACCCTACACTCTATACCCTACACTCTATACCCTACACTCTATACCCTACACTCTATACCCTACACTCTATACCATACACTCTATCCCCTACACTCTATACCATACACTCTATACTCTATACCCTACACTGTATACCCTACACTCTAAACTCTATACCCTACACTCTATACCCTACACTCTACACTCTATACCCTACACTCTACACTATATCCCCTACACTCTATACCCTACAATCTATAACATACACTCTATACCATACACTCTATACCATACACTCTACACTCTATACCCTACACTCTATACCCTACACTCTACACTCTATACCCTACACTCTATACCCTACACTCTACACCCTACACTCTATACCCTACACTCTTTACCATACACTCTATACCATACACTCTATCCCCTACACTCTATCCCATACACTCTACACTCTATACCCTACACTCTACACTCTATACCCTACACTCTACACTCTATACCCTACACTCTACACCCTACACTCTATACCATACACTCTATACCCTACACTCTACACTCTATACCCTACACTCTATACCCTACACTCTATACCCTACACCCTACGCTCTATACCCTATACTCTATACCCTACACTCTACACACTATACCCTACACTCTATTCCATACACTCTATACCCTACACTCTATACCCTACACTCTACACTCTATACCCTACACTCTACACTTTACACTCTATACCCTACACTCTATACCCTACACTCTATACTCTATACCCTACACTCTATACCGTACATTCTACACTCTATACCCTACACTCTATACCCTACACTCTAATCCCTACACTCTACACTCTATACCCTACACTTTATACCCTACACTCTATACCCTACTCTCTACACTCTATACCCTACACTCTATACCCTACACTTTATACCCTACACTCTACACTCTATACCCTACACTCTATACCATACACTCTACACTCTATTCCCTACACTCTATACCATACACTCTAAACCCTACACTCTATACCCTACACTATACACTCTATACCCTACAATCTATACCCTACACCCTATGCCCTACACTCTATACAATACACTCTATACCCTACACTCTACACTCTATACCCTACACTCTATACCATACACTCTATACCCTACACCCTATACCATACACTCTACACCATACACTCTATACCATACACACTATACCCTACACTCTACACTCTATACCCTACACTTCATACCCTACACTCTATACCATACACTCTATACCCTACACTCTACACTCTATACCCTACACTTCATACCCTACACTCTATACCATACACTCTATACCCTACACTCTACACTCTATACCCTACACTCTATACCGTACACCCTACGCTCTATACCCTACACTCTATACCCTACACTCTATACTCTATACCCTATACTCTATTCCATACATTCTATACCCTACACTCTATACCCTACACTCTAATCCCTACACTCTACACTCTATACCCTACACTCTATACCCTACACTCTATACCATACACTTTATACCCTACACTCTACACTCTATTCCATGCACTCTATACCCTACACTCTATACCCTACACTCTACACTCTATACCCTACACTCTACACTCTATACCCTACACTCTATACCCTACACTCTATACTCTATACCCTACACTCTATACCCTACACTCTACACTCTATGCCCTACACTCTATGCCCTACACTCTAATCCCTACACTCTACACTCTATATCCTACACTCTATACTCTACACTCCATACTCTACACTCTATACCCTATAGTCTACACTCTATACCCTACACTCTATACCATACACTCTAATCCCTACACTCTACACTCCATACCCTACACTCTATACCCTACACTCTACACTCTATACCCTACACTCTATACCCTACACTCTATACCCTACATTCTATACCCTACACTCTATACCCTACACTCTACACTCTATACCCTACACTCTATACCCTACACTCTATACCCTACACTCTATACCCTACACTCTATACCCTACACTCTACACTCTATACCCTACACTCTATACCATACACTCTATACCCTACACTCTACACTCTATACCCTACACTCTATAACCTACACTCTATACCCTACACTCTATACCCTACACTCTATACCCTACACTCTATACTCTACACCCTATACCCTACACTCTATACCCTACACTCTATACCCTACACTCTACACTCTATACCCTACACTCTATACTATACACTCTATACCCTACACTCTACACTCTATACCCTACACTCTATACCCTACACTCTATACTCTACACTCTATACCTCACACTCTATACCCTACACTCTATACCCTACACTCTACACTCTAAACCGTACACTCCATACCCTCCACTCTATACCCTCTACACTCTACACTCTATACTCTACTCTATATACCATACACTCTATACCCTACACTCTATACCCTACACTCTACACTCTATACCCTACACTCTATACCCTACACTCTACACTCTAGACTCTATACCATACACTCTATACCCTACATTCTACACTCTATACCCTACACTCTATACCCTGCACTCTATACCCTACACCCTACGCTCTATACCCTACACTCTATACCCTACACTCTATACTCTATACCCTACACTCTATTCCATGCATTCTATACCCTACACTCTATACCCTACACTGTAATCAGTACACTCTATACCCTACACTCTATTCCCTACACTCTATACCATACACTCTATACCCTACACTCTAATCCCTACACTCTACACTCTATTCCATGCACTCTATACCCTACACTCTGTACCGTACACCCTACGCTCTATACCCTACACTCTATACCCTACACTTTTTACTCTATACCCTATACTCTATTCCATACATTCTATACCCTACACTCTATACCCTACACTCTATTCCATGCACTCTATACCCTACACTCTATACCCTACACTCTACACTCTATACCCTACACTCTACACTCTATACCCTACACTCTATACCCTACACTCTATACTCTATACCCTACACTCTATACCCTACACTCTACACTCTATGCCCTACACTCTATGCCCTACACTCTAATCCCTACACTCTACACTCTATATCCTACACTCTATACTCTACACTCCATACTCTACACTCTATACCCTATAGTCTACACTCTATACCCTACACTCTATACCATACACTCTAATCCCTACACTCTACACTCCATACCCTACACTCTATACCCTACACTCTACACTCTATACCCTACACTCTATACCCTACACTCTATACCCTACATTCTATACCCTACACTCTATACCCTACACTCTACACTCTATACCCTACACTCTGTACCCTACACTCTATACCCTACACTCTATACCCTACACTCTATACCCTACACTCTACACTCTATACCTTACACTCTATACCATACACTCTATACCCTACACTCTACACTCTATACCCTACACTCTATAACCTACACTCTATACCCTACACTCTATACCCTACACTCTATACCCTACACTCTATACTCTACACCCTATACCCTACACTCTATCCCCTACACTCTATCCCATACACTCTACACTCTATACCCTACACTCTACACTCTATACCCTACACTCTACACTCTATACCCTACACTCTACACCCTACACTCTATACCATACACTCTATACCCTACACTCTACACTCTATACCCTACACTCTATACCCTACACTCTATACCCTACACCCTACGCTCTATACCCTATACTCTATACCCTACACTCTACACACTATACCCTACACTCTATTCCATACACTCTATACCCTACACTCTATACCCTACACTCTACACTCTATACCCTACACTCTACACTTTACACTCTATACCCTACACTCTATACCCTACACTCTATACTCTATACCCTACACTCTATACCGTACATTCTACACTCTATACCCTACACTCTATACCCTACACTCTAATCCCTACACTCTACACTCTATACCCTACACTTTATACCCTACACTCTATACCCTACTCTCTACACTCTATACCCTACACTCTATACCCTACACTTTATACCCTACACTCTACACTCTATACCCTACACTCTATACCATACACTCTACACTCTATTCCCTACACTCTATACCATACACTCTAAACCCTACACTCTATACCCTACACTATACACTCTATACCCTACAATCTATACCCTACACCCTATGCCCTACACTCTATACAATACACTCTATACCCTACACTCTACACTCTATACCCTACACTCTATACCATACACTCTATACCCTACACCCTATACCATACACTCTACACCATACACTCTATACCATACACACTATACCCTACACTCTACACTCTATACCCTACACTTCATACCCTACACTCTATACCATACACTCTATACCCTACACTCTACACTCTATACCCTACACTTCATACCCTACACTCTATACCATACACTCTATACCCTACACTCTACACTCTATACCCTACACTCTATACCGTACACCCTACGCTCTATACCCTACACTCTATACCCTACACTCTATACTCTATACCCTATACTCTATTCCATACATTCTATACCCTACACTCTATACCCTACACTCTAATCCCTACACTCTACACTCTATACCCTACACTCTATACCCTACACTCTATACCATACACTTTATACCCTACACTCTACACTCTATTCCATGCACTCTATACCCTACACTCTATACCCTACACTCTACACTCTATACCCTACACTCTACACTCTATACCCTACACTCTATACCCTACACTCTATACTCTATACCCTACACTCTATACCCTACACTCTACACTCTATGCCCTACACTCTATGCCCTACACTCTAATCCCTACACTCTACACTCTATATCCTACACTCTATACTCTACACTCCATACTCTACACTCTATACCCTATAGTCTACACTCTATACCCTACACTCTATACCATACACTCTAATCCCTACACTCTACACTCCATACCCTACACTCTATACCCTACACTCTACACTCTATACCCTACACTCTATACCCTACACTCTATACCCTACATTCTATACCCTACACTCTATACCCTACACTCTACACTCTATACCCTACACTCTATACCCTACACTCTATACCCTACACTCTATACCCTACACTCTATACCCTACACTCTACACTCTATACCCTACACTCTATACCATACACTCTATACCCTACACTCTACACTCTATACCCTACACTCTATAACCTACACTCTATACCCTACACTCTATACCCTACACTCTATACCCTACACTCTATACTCTACACCCTATACCCTACACTCTATACCCTACACTCTATACCCTACACTCTACACTCTATACCCTACACTCTATACTATACACTCTATACCCTACACTCTACACTCTATACCCTACACTCTATACCCTACACTCTATACTCTACACTCTATACCTTACACTCTATACCCTACACTCTATACCCTACACTCTACACTCTAAACCGTACACTCCATACCCTCCACTCTATACCCTCTACACTCTACACTCTATACTCTACTCTATATACCATACACTCTATACCCTACACTCTATACCCTACACTCTACACTCTATACCCTACACTCTATACCCTACACTCTACACTCTACACTCTATACCATACACTCTATACCCTACATTCTACACTCTATACCCTACACTCTATACCCTGCACTCTATACCCTACACCCTACGCTCTATACCCTACACTCTATACCCTACACTCTATACTCTATACCCTACACTCTATTCCATGCATTCTATACCCTACACTCTATACCCTACACTGTAATCAGTACACTCTATACCCTACACTCTATTCCCTACACTCTATACCATACACTCTATACCCTACACTCTAATCCCTACACTCTACACTCTATTCCATGCACTCTATACCCTACACTCTGTACCGTACACCCTACGCTCTATACCCTACACTCTATACCCTACACTTTTTACTCTATACCCTATACTCTATTCCATACATTCTATACCCTACACTCTATACCCTACACTCTATACCATACACTTTATACCCTACACTCTACACTCTATTCCATGCACTCTATACCCTACACTCTATACCCTACACTCTACACTCTATACCCTACACTCTACACTCTATACCCTACACTCTATACCCTACACTCTATACTCTATACCCTACACTCTATACCCTACACTCTACACTCTATGCCCTACACTCTATGCCCTACACTCTAATCCCTACACTCTACACTCTATATCCTACACTCTATACTCTACACTCCATACTCTACACTCTATACCCTATAGTCTACACTCTATACCCTACACTCTATACCATACACTCTAATCCCTACACTCTACACTCCATACCCTACACTCTATACCCTACACTCTACACTCTATACCCTACACTCTATACCCTACACTCTATACCCTACATTCTATACCCTACACTCTATACCCTACACTCTACACTCTATACCCTACACTCTGTACCCTACACTCTATACCCTACACTCTATACCCTACACTCTATACCCTACACTCTACACTCTATACCCTACACTCTATACCATACACTCTATACCCTACACTCTACACTCTATACCCTACACTCTATAACCTACACTCTATACCCTACACTCTATACCCTACACTCTATACCCTACACTCTATACTCTACACCCTATACCCTACACTCTATACCCTACACTCTATACCCTACACTCTACACTCTATACCCTACACTCTATACTATACACTCTATACCCTACACTCTACACTCTATACCCTACACTCTATACCCTACACTCTATACTCTACACTCTATACCTTACACTCTATACCCTACACTCTATACCCTACACTCTACACTCTATACCGTACACTCCATACCCTCCACTCTATACCCTACACTCTACACTCTATACTCTACTCTATATACCATACACTCTATACCCTACACTCTATACCCTACACTCTATACCCTACACTCTATACTCTACACCCTATACCCTACACTCTATACCCTACACTCTATACCCTACACTCTACACTCTATACCCTACACTCTATACTATACACTCTATACCCTACACTCTACACTCTATACCCTACACTCTATACCCTACACTCTATACTCTACACTCTATACCTTACACTCTATACCCTACACTCTATACCCTACACTCTACACTCTAAACCGTACACTCCATACCCTCCACTCTATACCCTACACTCTACACTCTATACTCTACTCTATATACCATACACTCTATACCCTACACTCTATACCCTACACTCTACACTCTATACCCTACACTCTATACCCTACACTCTACACTCTACACTCTATACCATACACTCTATACCCTACATTCTACACTCTATACCCTACACTCTATACCCTGCACTCTATACCCTACACCCTACGCTCTATACCCTACACTCTATACCCTACACTCTATACTCTATACCCTACACTCTATTCCATGCATTCTATACCCTACACTCTATACCCTACACTGTAATCAGTACACTCTATACCCTACACTCTATTCCCTACACTCTATACCATACACTCTATACCCTACACTCTAATCCCTACACTCTACACTCTATTCCATGCACTCTATACCCTACACTCTGTACCGTACACCCTACGCTCTATACCCTACACTCTATACCCTACACTCTTTACTCTATACCCTATACTCTATTCCATACATTCTATACCCTACACTCTATACCCTACACTCTATACCATACACTTTATACCCTACACTCTACACTCTATTCCATGCACTCTATACCCTACACTCTATACCCTACACTCTACACTATATACCCTACACTCTATACCCTACACTCTATACTCTATACCCTACACTCTATACCCTACACTCTACACTCTATGCCCTACACTCTATGCCCTACACTCTAATCCCTACACTCTACACTCTATATCCTACACTCTATACTCTACACTCCATACTCTACACTCTATACCCTATAGTCTACACTCTATACCCTACACTCTATACCATACACTCTAATCCCTACACTCTACACTCCATACCCTACACTCTATACCCTACACTCTACACTCTATACCCTACACTCTATACCCTACACTCTATACCCTACATTCTATACCCTACACTCTATACCCTACACTCTACACTCTATACCCTACACTCTATACCCTACACACTATACCCTACACTCTATACTCTACACCCTATACCCTACACTCTATACCCTACACTCTATACCCTACACTCTACACTCTATACCCTACACTCTATACTATACACTCTATACCCTACACTCTACACTCTATACCCTACACTCTATACTCTACACCCTATACCCTACACTCTATACCCTACACTCTATACCCTACACTCTACACTCTATACCCTACACTCTATACTATACACTCTATGCCCTACACTCTAATCCCTACACTCTACACTCTATATCCTACACTCTATACTCTACACTCCATACTCTACACTCTATACCCTATAGTCTACACTCTATACCCTACACTCTATACCATACACTCTAATCCCTACACTCTACACTCCATACCCTACACTCTATACCCTACACTCTACACTCTATACCCTACACTCTATACCCTACACTCTATACCCTACATTCTATACCCTACACTCTATACCCTACACTCTACACTCTATACCCTACACTCTATACCCTACACACTATACCCTACACTCTATACTCTACACCCTATACCCTACACTCTATACCCTACACTCTATACCCTACACTCTACACTCTATACCCTACACTCTATTCCATGCACTCTATACCCTACACTCTGTACCGTACACCCTACGCTCTATACCCTACACTCTATACCCTACACTCTTTACTCTATACCCTATACTCTATTCCATACATTCTATACCCTACACTCTATACCCTACACTCTATACCATACACTTTATACCCTACACTCTACACTCTATTCCATGCACTCTATACCCTACACTCTATACCCTACACTCTACACTCTATACCCTACACTCTATACCCTACACTCTATACTCTATACCCTACACTCTATACCCTACACTCTACACTCTATGCCCTACACTCTATGCCCTACACTCTAATCCCTACACTCTACACTCTATATCCTACACTCTATACTCTACACTCCATACTCTACACTCTATACCCTATAGTCTACACTCTATACCCTACACTCTATACCATACACTCTAATCCCTACACTCTACACTCCATACCCTACACTCTATACCCTACACTCTACACTCTATACCCTACACTCTATACCCTACACTCTATACCCTACATTCTATACCCTACACTCTATACCCTACACTCTACACTCTATACCCTACACTCTATACCCTACACACTATACCCTACACTCTATACTCTACACCCTATACCCTACACTCTATACCCTACACTCTATACCCTACACTCTACACTCTATACCCTACACTCTATACTATACACTCTATACCCTACACTCTACACTCTATACCCTACACTCTATACCCTACACTCTATACTCTACACTCTATACCTTACACTCTATACCCTACACTCTATACCCTACACTCTACACTCTATACCGTACACTCCATACCCTCCACTCTATACCCTACACTCTACACTCTATACTCTACTCTATATACCATACACTCTATACCCTACACTCTATACCCTACACTCTATACCCTACACTCTATACCCTACACTCTATACTCTACACCCTATACCCTACACTCTATACCCTACACTCTATACCCTACACTCTACACTCTATACCCTACACTCTATACTATACACTCTATACCCTACACTCTACACTCTATACCCTACACTCTATACCCTACACTCTATACTCTACACTCTGTACCATACACTCTATACCCTACATTCTACACTCTATACCCTACACTCTATACCCTGCACTCTATACCCTACACCCTACGCTCTATACCCTACACTCTATAACCTACACTCTATACTCTATACCCTACACTCTATTCCATGCATTCTATACCCTACACTCTATACCCTACACTGTAATCAGTACACTCTATACCCTACACTCTATTCCCTACACTCTACACTCTACACTCTATACCATACACTCTATACCCTACATTCTACACTCTATACCCTACACTCTATACCCTGCACTCTACACTCTAAACCGTACACTCCATACCCTCCACTCTATACCCTACACTCTACACTCTATACTCTACTCTATATACCATACACTCTATACCCTACACTCTATACCCTACACTCTACACTCTATACCCTACACTCTATACCCTACACTCTACACTCTACACTCTATACCATACACTCTATACCCTACATTCTACACTCTATACCCTACACTCTATACCCTGCACTCTATACCCTACACCCTACGCTCTATACCCTACACTCTATAACCTACACTCTATACTCTATACCCTACACTCTATTCCATGCATTCTATACCCTACACTCTATACCCTACACTGTAATCAGTACACTCTATACCCTACACTCTATTCCCTACACTCTATACCATACACTCTATACCCTACACTCTAATCCCTACACTCTACACTCTATTCCATGCACTCTATACCCTACACTCTGTACCGTACACCCTACGCTCTATACCCTACACTCTATACCCTACACTCTTTACTCTATACCCTATACTCTATTCCATACATTCTATACCCTACACTCTATACCCTACACTCTATACCATACACTTTATACCCTACACTCTACACTCTATTCCATGCACTCTATACCCTACACTCTATACCCTACACTCTACACTCTATACCCTACACTCTACACTCTATACCCTACACTCTATACCCTACACTCTATACTCTATACCCTACACTCTATACCCTACACTCTACACTCTATGCCCTACACTCTATGCCCTACACTCTAATCCCTACACTCTACACTCTATATCCTACACTCTATACTCTACACTCCATACTCTACACTCTATACCCTATAGTCTACACTCTATACCCTACACTCTATACCATACACTCTAATCCCTACACTCTACACTCCATACCCTACACTCTATACCCTACACTCTACACTCTATACCCTACACTCTATACCCTACACTCTATACCCTACATTCTATACCCTACACTCTATACCCTACACTCTACACTCTATACCCTACACTCTGTACCCTACACTCTATACCCTACACTCTATACCCTACACTCTATACCCTACACTCTACACTCTATACCCTACACTCTATACCATACACTCTATACCCTACACTCTACACTCTATACCCTACACTCTATAACCTACACTCTATACCCTACACTCTATACCCTACACTCTATACCCTACACTCTATACTCTACACCCTATACCCTACACTCTATACCCTACACTCTATACCCTACACTCTACACTCTATACCCTACACTCTATACTATACACTCTATACCCTACACTCTACACTCTATACCCTACACTCTATACCCTACACTCTATACTCTACACTCTATACCTTACACTCTATACCCTACACTCTATACCCTACACTCTACACTCTATACCGTACACTCCATACCCTCCACTCTATACCCTACACTCTACACTCTATACTCTACTATATATACCATACACTCTATACCCTACACTCTATACCCTACACTCTACACTCTATACCCTACACTCTATACCCTACACTCTACACTCTACACTCTATACCATACACTCTATACCCTACACTCTATACTCTATACCATACACTCTATAACCTACACTCTATACCATACACTCTACACTCTACACTCTATACCATACACTCTATACCCTACACTCTACACTCTATACCCTACACTCTATAACATACACTCTATACCCTACACTCTATACCTTACACTCTATACTCTACACTCTACACCCTACACTCTACACTCTACACTCTATACCCTGCACTCTATACCCTACACCCTACGCTCTATACCCTACACTCTATACCCTACACTCTATACTCTATACCCTACACTCTATTCCATACATTTTATACCCTACACTCTATACCCTACACTCTACACTCTATACCCTACACTCTATACCCTACACTCTACACTTTACACTCTATACCCTACACTCTATACCCTACACTCTATACTCTATACCATACACTCTATAACCTACACTCTATACCATACACTCTACACCCTACACTCTATACCATACACTCTATACCCTACACTCTACACTCTATACCCTACACTCTATAACATACACTCTATACCCTACACTCTATACCTTACACTCTATACCCTACACTCTACACCCTACACTCTACACTCTACACTCTATACCCTGCACTCTATACCCTACACCCTACGCTCTATACCCTACACTCTATACCCTACACTCTATACTCTATACCCTACACTCTATTCCATACATTCTATACCCTACACTCTATACCCTACACTGTAATCAGTACACTCTACACTCTATACCCTACACTCTATACCCTACACTCTATACCATACAATCCATACCCTACACTCTATACCCTACACTCTACACTCTATACCCTACACTCTATACCTTACACTCTAAACCCTACATTCTATACCCTACACTCTATACCCTACACTCTACACTCTATACCCTACACTCTATACCCTACACTCTACACCCTACACTCTATACCATACACTCTATACCCTACACTCTACACTCTATACCCTACACTCTATACCCTACACTCTATACCCTACACCCTACGCTCTATACCCTATACTCTATACCCTACACTCTACACACTATACCCTACACTCTATTCCATACACTCTATACCCTCCACTCTATACCCTACACTCTACACTCTTTACCCTACACTCTACACTTTACACTCTATACCCTACACTCTATACCCTACACTCCATACTCTATACCCTACACTCTATACCGTACATTCTACACTCTATACCCTACACACTATACCCTACACTCTAATCCCTACACTCTACACTCTATACCCTACACTCTATACCCTACACTTTATACCCTACACTCTACACTCTATACCCTACACTCTATACCATACACTCTACACTCTATTCCCTACACTCTATACCATACACTCTAAACCCTACACTCTATACCCTACACTATACACTCTATACCCTACAATCTATACCCTACACTCTATGCCCTACACTCTATACAATACACTCTATACCCTACACTCTACACTCTATACCCTACACTCTATACCATACACTCTATACCCTACACTCTATACCATACACTCTACACCATACACTCTATACCATACACTCTATACCCTACACTCTACACTCTATACCCTACACTTCATACCCTACACTCTATACCATACACTCTATACCCTACACTCTACACTCTATACCCTACACTCTATACCCTACACTCTGTACCGTACACCCTACGCTCTATACCCTACACTCTATACCCTACACTCTATACTCTATACCCTATACTCTATTCCATACATTCTATACCCTACACTCTATACCCTACACTCTATACCATACACTCTATACCCTACACTCTACACTCTATACCCTACACTTCATACCCTACACTCTATACCATACACTCTACACTCTATACCCTACACTCTACACTCTATACCCTACACTCTATACCCTGCACTCTATACCCTACACCCTACGCTCTATACCCTACACTCTATACCCTACACTCTATACTCTATACCCTACACTCTATTCCATGCATTCTATACCCTACACTCTATACCCTACACTGTAATCAGTACACTCTATACCCTACACTCTATTCCCTACACTCTATACCATACACTCTATACCCTACACTCTAATCCCTACACTCTACACTCTATTCCATGCACTCTATACCCTACACTCTGTACCGTACACCCTACGCTCTATACCCTACACTCTATACCCTACACTCTTTACTCTATACCCTATACTCTATTCCATACATTCTATACCCTACACTCTATACCCTACACTCTATACCATACACTTTATACCCTACACTCTACACTCTATTCCATGCACTCTATACCCTACACTCTATACCCTACACTCTACACTCTATACCCTACACTCTATACCCTACACTCTATACTCTATACCCTACACTCTCTACCCTACACTCTACAATCTATGCCCTACACTCTATGCCCTACACTCTAATCCCTACACTCTACACTCTATATCCTACACTCTATACTCTACACTCCATACTCTACACTCTATACCCTATAGTCTACACTCTATACCCTACACTCTATACCATACACTCTAATCCCTACACTCTACACTCCATACCCTACACTCTATACCCTACACTCTACACTCTATACCCTACACTCTATACCCTACACTCTATACCCTACATTCTATACCCTACACTCTATACCCTACACTCTACACTCTATACCCTACACTCTGTACCCTACACTCTATACCCTACACTCTATACCCTACACTCTATACCCTACACTCTACACTCTATACCCTACACTCTATACCATACACTCTATACCCTACACTCTACACTCTATACCCTACACTCTATAACCTACACTCTATACCCTACACTCTATACCCTACACTCTATACCCTACACTCTATACTCTACACCCTATACCCTACACTCTATACCCTACACTCTATACCCTACACTCTACACTCTATACCCTACACTCTATACTATACACTCTATACCCTACACTCTACACTCTATACCCTACACTCTATACCCTACACTCTATACTCTACACTCTATACCTTACACTCTATACCCTACACTCTATAGCCTACACTCTACACTCTATACCGTACACTCCATACCCTCCACTCTATACCCTACACTCTACACTCTATACTCTACTCTATATACCATACACTCTATACCCTACACTCTATACCCTACACTCTATACCCTACACTCTATACCCTACACTCTATACTCTACACCCTATACCCTACACTCTATACCCTACACTCTATACCCT
The DNA here is from genome assembly GCF_032444005.1 of Ranitomeya imitator. Taxonomy (NCBI): domain Eukaryota; kingdom Metazoa; phylum Chordata; class Amphibia; order Anura; family Dendrobatidae; genus Ranitomeya; species Ranitomeya imitator. The sequence continues at coordinate 547,780 of NW_027194095.1, forward strand.
ACACTCTACACTCTATACCCTACACTCTATACTATACACTCTATACCCTACACTCTATACCCTACACTCTATACTCTACACTCTATACCTTACACTCTATACCCTACACTCTATACCCTACACTCTACACTCTAAACCGTACACTCCATACCCTCCACTCTATACCCTACACTCTACACTCTATACTCTACTCTATATACCATACACTCTATACCCTACACTCTATACCCTACACTCTACACTCTATACCCTACACTCTATACCCTACACTCTACACTCTACACTCTATACCATACACTCTATACCCTACATTCTACACTCTATACCCTACACTCTATACCCTGCACTCTATACCCTACACCCTACGCTCTATACCCTACACTCTATACCCTACACTCTATACTCTATACCCTACACTCTATTCCATGCATTCTATACCCTACACTCTATACCCTACACTGTAATCAGTACACTCTATACCCTACACTCTATTCCCTACACTCTATACCATACACTCTATACCCTACACTCTAATCCCTACACTCTACACTCTATTCCATGCACTCTATACCCTACACTCTGTACCGTACACCCTACGCTCTATACCCTACACTCTATACCCTACACTCTTTACTCTATACCCTATACTCTATTCCATACACTCTCTACCCTACACTCTATACCCTACACTCTATACCATACACTTTATACCCTACACTCTACACTCTATTCCATGCACTCTATACCCTACACTCTTTACTCTATACCCTATACTCTATTCCATACATTCTATACCCTACACTCTATACCCTACACTCTATACCATACACTTTATACCCTACACTCTACACTCTATTCCATGCACTCTATACCCTACACTCTATACCCTACACTCTACACTCTATACCCTACACTCTACACTCTACACTCTATACCATACACTCTATACCCTACATTCTACACTCTATACCCTACACTCTATACCCTGCACTCTATACCCTACACCCTACGCTCTATACCCTACACTCTATACCCTACACTCTATACTCTATACCCTACACTCTATTCCATGCATTCTATACCCTACACTCTATACCCTACACTGTAATCAGTACACTCTATACCCTACACTCTATTCCCTACACTCTATACCATACACTCTATACCCTACACTCTAATCCCTACACTCTACACTCTATTCCATGCACTCTATACCCTACACTCTGTACCGTACACCCTACGCTCTATACCCTACACTCTATACCCTACACTCTTTACTCTATACCCTATACTCTATTCCATACACTCTCTACCCTACACTCTATACCCTACACTCTATACCATACACTTTATACCCTACACTCTACACTCTATTCCATGCACTCTATACCCTACACTCTTTACTCTATACCCTATACTCTATTCCATACATTCTATACCCTACACTCTATACCCTACACTCTATACCATACACTTTATACCCTACACTCTACACTCTATTCCATGCACTCTATACCCTACACTCTATACCCTACACTCTACACTCTATACCCTACACTCTACACTCTATAACATACACTCTATACCCTACACTCTATACTCTATACCCTACACTCTATACCCTACACTCTACACTCTATGCCCTACACTCTATGCCCTACACTCTAATCCCTACACTCTACACTCTATATCCTACACTCTATACTCTACACTCCATACTCTACACTCTATACCCTATAGTCTACACTCTATACCCTACACTCTATACCATACACTCTAATCCCTACACTCTACACTCCATACCCTACACTCTATACCCTACACTCTACACTCTATACCCTACACTCTATACCCTACACTCTATACCCTACATTCTATACCCTACACTCTATACCCTACACTCTACACTCTATACCCTACACTCTATACCCTACACTCTACACTCTATACCCTACACTCTATACTATACACTCTATACCCTACACTCTACACTCTATACCCTACACTCTATACCCTACACTCTATACTCTACACTCTATACCTTACACTCTATACCCTACACTCTATACCCTACACTCTACACTCTATACCGTACACTCCATACCCTCCACTCTATACCCTACACTCTACACTCTATACTCTACTCTATATACCATACACTCTATACCCTACACTCTATACCCTACACTCTATACCCTACACTCTATACCCTACACTCTATACTCTACACCCTATACCCTACACTCTATACCCTACACTCTATACCCTACACTCTACACTCTATACCCTACACTCTATACTATACACTCTATACCCTACACTCTACACTCTATACCCTACACTCTATACCCTACACTCTATACTCTACACTCTATACCTTACACTCTATACCCTACACTCTATACCCTACACTCTACACTCTAAACCGTACACTCCATACCCTCCACTCTATACCCTACACTCTACACTCTATACTCTACTCTATATACCATACACTCTATACCCTACACTCTATACCCTACACTCTACACTCTATACCCTACACTCTATACCCTACACTCTACACTCTACACTCTATACCATACACTCTATACCCTACATTCTACACTCTATACCCTACACTCTATACCCTGCACTCTATACCCTACACCCTACGCTCTATACCCTACACTCTATAACCTACACTCTATACTCTATACCCTACACTCTATTCCATGCATTCTATACCCTACACTCTATACCCTACACTGTAATCAGTACACTCTATACCCTACACTCTATTCCCTACACTCTATACCATACACTCTATACCCTACACTCTAATCCCTACACTCTACACTCTATTCCATGCACTCTATACCCTACACTCTGTACCGTACACCCTACGCTCTATACCCTACACTCTATACCCTACACTCTTTACTCTATACCCTATACTCTATTCCATACATTCTATACCCTACACTCTATACCCTACACTCTATACCATACACTTTATACCCTACACTCTACACTCTATTCCATGCACTCTATACCCTACACTCTATACCCTACACTCTACACTCTATACCCTACACTCTACACTCTATACCCTACACTCTATACCCTACACTCTATACTCTATACCCTATAATCTATACCCTACACTCTACACTCTATGCCCTACACTCTATGCCCTACACTCTAATCCCTACACTCTACACTCTATATCCTACACTCTATACTCTACACTCCATACTCTACACTCTATACCCTATAGTCTACACTCTATACCCTACACTCTATACCATACACTCTAATCCCTACACTCTACACTCCATACCCTACACTCTATACCCTACACTCTACACTCTATACCCTACACTCTATACCCTACACTCTATACCCTACATTCTATACCCTACACTCTATACCCTACACTCTACACTCTATACCCTACACTCTGTACCCTACACTCTATACCCTACACTCTATACCCTACACTCTATACCCTACACTCTACACTCTATACCCTACACTCTATACCATACACTCTATACCCTACACTCTACACTCTATACCCTACACTCTATAACCTACACTCTATACCCTACACTCTATACCCTACACTCTATACCCTACACTCTATACTCTACACCCTATACCCTACACTCTATACCCTACACTCTATACCCTACACTCTACACTCTATACCCTACACTCTATACTATACACTCTATACCCTACACTCTACACTCTATACCCTACACTCTATACCCTACACTCTATACTCTACACTCTATACCTTACACTCTATACCCTACACTCTATACCCTACACTCTACACTCTATACCGTACACTCCATACCCTCCACTCTATACCCTACACTCTACACTCTATACTCTACTCTATATACCATACATTCTATACCCTACACTCTATACCCTACACTCTACACTCTATACCCTACACTCTATACCCTACACTCTACACTCTACACTCTATACCATACACTCTATACCCTACACTCTATACTCTATACCATACACTCTATAACCTACACTCTATACCATACACTCTACACCCTACACTCTATACCATACACTCTATACCCTACACTCTACACTCTATACCCTACACTCTATAACATACACTCTATACCCTACACTCTATACCTTACACTCTATACCCTACACTCTACACCCTACACTCTACACTCTACACTCTATACCCTGCACTCTATACCCTACACCCTACGCTCTATACCCTACACTCTATACCCTACACTCTATACTCTATACCCTACACTCTATTCCATACATTCTATACCCTACACTCTATACCCTACACTTTACACTCTATACCCTACACTCTATACCCTACACTCTACACTTTACACTCTATACCCTACACTCTATACCCTACACTCTATACTCTATACCATACACTCTATAACCTACACTCTATACCATACACTCTACACCCTACACTCTATACCATACACTCTATACCCTACACTCTACACTCTATACCCTACACTCTATAACATACACTCTATACCCTACACTCTATACCTTACACTCTATACCCTACACTCTACACCCTACACTCTACACTCTACACTCTATACCCTGCACTCTATACCCTACACCCTACGCTCTATACCCTACACTCTATACCCTACACTCTATACTCTATACCCTACACTCTATTCCATACATTCTATACCCTACACTCTATACCCTACACTGTAATCAGTACACTCTACACTCTATACCCTACACTCTATACCCTACACTCTATACCATACAATCCATACCCTACACTCTATACCCTACACTCTACACTCTATACCCTACACTCTATACCTTACACTCTAAACCCTACATTCTATACCCTACACTCTATACCCTACACTCTACACTCTATACCCTACACTCTATACCCTACACTCTACACCCTACACTCTATACCATACACTCTATACCCTACACTCTACACTCTATACCCTACACTCTATACCCTACACTCTATACCCTACACCCTACGCTCTATACCCTATACTCTATACCCTACACTCTACACACTATACCCTACACTCTATTCCATACACTCTATACCCTACACTCTATACCCTACACTCTACACTCTATACCCTACACTCTACACTTTACACTCTATACCCTACACTCTATACCCTACACTCCATACTCTATACCCTACACTCTATACCGTACATTCTACACTCTATACCCTACACACTATACCCTACACTCTAATCCCTACACTCTACACTCTATACCCTACACTCTATACCCTACACTTTATACCCTACACTCTACACTCTATACCCTACACTCTATACCATACACTCTACACTCTATTCCCTACACTCTATACCATACACTCTAAACCCTACACTCTATACCCTACACTATACACTCTATACCCTACAATCTATACCCTACACTCTATGCCCTACACTCTATACAATACACTCTATACCCTACACTCTACACTCTATACCCTACACTCTATACCATACACTCTATACCCTACACTCTATACCATACACTCTACACCATACACTCTATACCATACACTCTATACCCTACACTCTACACTCTATACCCTACACTTCATACCCTACACTCTATACCATACACTCTATACCCTACACTCTACACTCTATACCCTACACTCTATACCCTACACTCTGTACCGTACACCCTACGCTCTATACCCTACACTCTATACCCTACACTCTATACTCTATACCCTATACTCTATTCCATACATTCTATACCCTACACTCTATACCCTACACTCTATACCATACACTTTATACCCTACACTCTACACTCTATTCCATGCACTCTATACCCTACACTCTATACCCTACACTCTACACTCTATACCCTACACTCTACACTCTATACCCTACACTCTATACCCTACACTCTATACTCTATACCCTACACTCTATACCCTACACTCTACACTCTATGCCCTACACTCTATGCCCTACACTCTAATCCCTACACTCTACACTCTATATCCTACACTCTATACTCTACACTCCATACTCTACACTCTATACCCTATAGTCTACACTCTATACCCTACACTCTATACCATACACTCTAATCCCTACACTCTACACTCCATACCCTACACTCTATACCCTACACTCTACACTCTATACCCTACACTCTATACCCTACACTCTATACCCTACATTCTATACCCTACACTCTATACCCTACACTCTACACTCTATACCCTACACTCTATACCCTACACTCTATACCCTACACTCTATACCCTACACTCTATACCCTACACTCTACACTCTATACCCTACACTCTATACCATACACTCTATACCCTACACTCTACACTCTATACCCTACACTCTATAACCTACACTCTATACCCTACACTCTATACCCTACACTCTATACCCTACACTCTATACTCTACACCCTATACCCTACACTCTATACCCTACACTCTATACCCTACACTCTACACTCTATACCCTACACTCTATACTATACACTCTATACCCTACACTCTACACTCTATACCCTACACTCTATACCCTACACTCTATACTCTACACTCTATACCTTACACTCTATACCCTACACTCTATACCCTACACTCTACACTCTAAACCGTACACTCCATACCCTCCACTCTATACCCTACACTCTACACTCTATACTCTACTCTATATACCATACACTCTATACCCTACACTCTATACCCTACACTCTACACTCTATACCCTACACTCTATACCCTACACTCTACACTCTACACTCTATACCATACACTCTATACCCTACATTCTACACTCTATACCCTACACTCTATACCCTGCACTCTATACCCTACACCCTACGCTCTATACCCTACACTCTATACCCTACACGCTATACTCTATACCCTACACTCTATTCCATGCATTCTATACCCTACACTCTATACCCTACACTGTAATCAGTACACTCTATACCCTACACTCTATTCCCTACACTCTATACCATACACTCTATACCCTACACTCTAATCCCTACACTCTACACTCTATTCCATGCACTCTATACCCTACACTCTGTACCGTACACCCTTCGCTCTATACCCTACACTCTATACCCTACACTCTTTACTCTATACCCTATACTCTATTCCATACATTCTATACCCTACACTCTATACCCTACACTCTATACCATACACTTTATACCCTACACTCTACACTCTATTCCATGCACTCTATACCCTACACTCTATACCCTACACTCTACACTCTATACCCTACACTCTATACCCTACACTCTATACCCTACACTCTATACTCTATACCCTACACTCTATACCCTACACTCTACACTCTATGCCCTACACTCTATGCCCTACACTCTAATCCCTACACTCTACACTCTATATCCTACACTCTATACTCTACACTCCATACTCTACACTCTATACCCTATAGTCTACACTCTATACCCTACACTCTATACCATACACTCTAATCCCTACACTCTACACTCCATACCCTACACTCTATACCCTACACTCTACACTCTATACCCTACACTCTATACCCTACACTCTATACCCTACATTCTATACCCTACACTCTATACCCTACACTCTACACTCTATACCCTACACTCTGTACCCTACACTCTATACCCTACACTCTATACCCTACACTCTATACCCTACACTCTACACTCTATACCCTACACTCTATACCATACACTCTATACCCTACACTCTACACTCTATACCCTACACTCTATAACCTACACTCTATACCCTACACTCTATACCCTACACTCTATACCCTACACTCTATACTCTACACCCTATACCCTACACTCTATACCCTACACTCTATACCCTACACTCTACACTCTATACCCTACACTCTATACTATACACTCTATACCCTACACTCTACACTCTATACCCTACACTCTATACCCTACACTCTATACTCTACACTCTATACCTTACACTCTATACCCTACACTCTATACCCTACACTCTACACTCTATACCGTACACTCCATACCCTCCACTCTATACCCTACACTCTACACTCTATACTCTACTCTATATACCATACACTCTATACCCTACACTCTATACCCTACACTCTATACCCTACACTCTATACCCTACACTCTATACTCTACACCCTATACCCTACACTCTATACCCTACACTCTATACCCTACACTCTACACTCTATACCCTACACTCTATACTATACACTCTATACCCTACACTCTACACTCTATACCCTACACTCTATACCCTACACTCTATACTCTACACTCTATACCTTACACTCTATACCCTACACTCTATACCCTACACTCTACACTCTATACCCTACACTCTACACTCTATACCCTACACTCTATACCCTACACTCTATACTCTATACCCTACACTCTATACCCTACACTCTACACTCTATGCCCTACACTCTATGCCCTACACTCTAATCCCTACACTCTACACTCTATATCCTACACTCTATACTCTACACTCCATACTCTACACTCTATACCCTATAGTCTACACTCTATACCCTACACTCTATACCATACACTCTAATCCCTACACTCTACACTCCATACCCTACACTCTATACCCTACACTCTACACTCTATACCCTACACTCTATACCCTACACTCTATACCCTACATTCTATACCCTACACTCTATACCCTACACTCTACACTCTATACCCTACACTCTATACTATACAATCTATACCCTACACTCTACACTCTATACCCTACACTCTATACCCTACACTCTATACTCTACACTCTATACCTTACACTCTATACCCTACACTCTATACCCTACACTCTACACTCTAAACCGTACACTCCATACCCTCCACTCTATACCCTACACTCTACACTCTATACTCTACTCTATATACCATACACTCTATACCCTACACTCTATACCCTACACTCTACACTCTATACCCTACACTCTATACCCTACACTCTACACTCTACACTCTATACCATACACTCTATACCCTACATTCTACACTCTATACCCTACACTCTATACCCTGCACTCTATACCCTACACCCTACGCTCTATACCCTACACTCTATACCCTACACTCTATACTCTATACCCTACACTCTATTCCATGCATTCTATACCCTACACTCTATACCCTACACTGTAATCAGTACACTCTATACCCTACACTCTATTCCCTACACTCCATACCATACACTCTATACCCTACACTCTTATCCCTACACTCTACACTCTATTCCATGCACTATATACCCTACACTCTGTACCGTACACCCTACGCTCTATACCCTACACTCTATACCCTACACTCTTTACTCTATACCCTATACTCTATTCCATACATTCTATACCCTACACTCTATACCCTACACTCTATACCATACACTTTATACCCTACACTCTACACTCTATTCCATGCACTCTATACCCTACACTCTATACCCTACACTCTACACTCTATACCCTACACTCTACACTCTATACCCTACACTCTATACCCTACACTCTATACTCTATACCCTACACTCTATACCCTACACTCTACACTCTATGCCCTACACTCTATGCCCTACACTCTAATCCCTACACTCTACACTCTATATCCTACACTCTATACTCTACACTCCATACTCTACACTCTATACCCTATAGTCTACACTCTATACCCTACACTCTATACCATACACTCTAATCCCTACACTCTACACTCCATACCCTACACTCTATACCCTACACTCTACACTCTATACCCTACACTCTATACCCTACACTCTATACCCTACATTCTATACCCTACACTCTATACCCTACACTCTACACTCTATACCCTACACTCTATACCCTACACTCTATACCCTACACTCTATACTCTACACCCTATACCCTACACTCTATACCCTACACTCTATACCCTACACTCTACACTCTATACCCTACACTCTATACTATACACTCTATACCCTACACTCTACACTCTATACCCTACACTCTATACCCTACACTCTATACTCTACACTCTATACCTTACACTCTATACCCTACACTCTATACCCTACACTCTACACTATATACCGTACACTCCATACCCTCCACTCTATACCCTACACTCTACACTCTATACTCTACTCTATATACCATACACTCTATACCCTACACTCTATACCCTACACTCTATACCCTACACTCTATACCCTACACTCTACACCCTATACCCTACACTCTATACCCTACACTCTATACCCTACACTCTACACTCTATACCCTACACTCTATACTATACAATCTATACCCTACACTCTACACTCTATACCCTACACTCTATACCCTACACTCTATACTCTACACTCTATACCTTACACTCTATACCCTACACTCTATACCCTACACTCTACACTCTAAACCGTACACTCCATACCCTCCACTCTATACCCTACACTCTACACTCTATACTCTACTCTATATACCATACACTCTATACCCTACACTCTATACCCTACACTCTACACTCTATACCCTACACTCTATACCCTACACTCTACACTCTATACCATACACTCTATACCCTACATTCTACACTCTATACCCTACACTCTATACCCTGCACTCTATACCCTACACCCTACGCTCTATACCCTACACTCTATACCCTACACTCTATACTCTATACCCTACACTCTATTCCATGCATTCTATACCCTACACTCTATACCCTACACTGTAATCAGTACACTCTATACCCTACACTCTATTCCCTACACTCTATACCATACACTCTATACCCTACACTCTAATCCCTACACTCTACACTCTATTCCATGCACTCTATACCCTACACTCTGTACCGTACACCCTACGCTCTATACCCTACACTCTATACCCTACACTCTTTACTCTATACCCTATACTCTATTCCATACATTCTATACCCTACACTCTATACCCTACACTCTATACCATACACTTTATACCCTACACTCTACACTCTATTCCATGCACTCTATACCCTACACTCTATACCCTACACTCTACACTCTATACCCTACACTCTATACCCTACACTCTATACCCTACACTCTATACTCTATACCCTACACTCTATACCCTACACTCTACACTCTATGCCCTACACTCTATGCCCTACACTCTAATCCCTACACTCTACACTCTATATCCTACACTCTATACTGTACACTCCATACTCTACACTCTATACCCTATAGTCTACACTCTATACCCTACACTCTATACCATACACTCTAATCCCTACACTCTACACTCCATACCCTACACTCTATACCCTACACTCTACACTCTATACCCTACACTCTATACCCTACACTCTATACCCTACATTCTATACCCTACACTCTATACCCTACACTCTACACTCTATACCCTACACTCTGTACCCTACACTCTATACCCTACACTCTATACCCTACACTCTATACCATACACTCTATACCCTACACTCTACACTCTATACCCTACACTCTATAACCTACACTCTATACCCTACACTCTATACCCTACACTCTATACCCTACACTCTATACTCTACACCCTATACCCTACACTCTATACCCTACACTCTATACCCTACACTCTACACTCTATACCCTACACTCTATACTATACACTCTATACCCTACACTCTACACTCTATACCCTACACTCTATACCCTACACTCTATACTCTACACTCTATACCTTACACTCTATACCCTACACTCTATACCCTACAATCTACACTCTATACCGTACACTCCATACCCTCCACTCTATACCCTACACTCTACACTCTATACTCTATATACCATACACTCTATACCCTACACTCTATACCCTACACTCTACACTCTATACCCTACACTCTATACCCTACACTCTACACTCTACACTCTATACCATACACTCTATACCCTACATTCTACACTCTATACCCTACACTCTATACCCTGCACTCTATACCCTACACCCTACGCTCTATACCCTACACTCTATACCCTACACTCTATACTCTATACCCTACACTCTATTCCATGCATTCTATACCCTACACTCTATACCCTACACTATACACTCTATACCCTACAATCTATACCCTACACCCTATGCCCTACACTCTATACCCTACACTCTATACCATACACTCTATCCCCTACACTCTATACCATACACTCTATACTCTATACCCTACACTGTATACCCTACACTCTAAACTCTATACCCTACACTCTATACCCTACACTCTACACTCTATACCCTACACTCTACACTATATCCCCTACACTCTATACCCTACAATCTATAACATACACTCTATACCATACACTCTATACCATACACTCTACACTCTATACCCTACACTCTATACCCTACACTCTACACTCTATACCCTACACTCTATACCCTACACTCTACACCCTACACTCTATACCCTACACTCTTTACCATACACTCTATACCATACACTCTATCCCCTACACTCTATCCCATACACTCTACACTCTATACCCTACACTCTACACTCTATACCCTACACTCTACACTCTATACCCTACACTCTACACCCTACACTCTATACCATACACTCTATACCCTACACTCTACACTCTATACCCTACACTCTATACCCTACACTCTATACCCTACACGCTACGCTCTATACCCTATACTCTATACCCTACACTCTACACACTATACCCTACACTCTATTCCATACACTCTATACCCTACACTCTATACCCTACACTCTACACTCTATACCCTACACTCTACACTTTACACTCTATACCCTACACTCTATACCCTACACTCTATACTCTATACCCTACACTCTATACCGTACATTCTACACTCTATACCCTACACTCTATAACCTACACTCTAATCCCTACACTCTACACTCTATACCCTACACTTTATACCCTACACTCTATACCCTACTCTCTACACTCTATACCCTACACTCTATACCCTACACTTTATACCCTACACTCTACACTCTATACCCTACACTCTATACCATACACTCTACACTCTATTCCCTACACTCTATACCATACACTCTAAACCCTACACTCTATACCCTACACTATACACTCTATACCCTACAATCTATACCCTACACCCTATGCCCTACACTCTATACAATACACTCTATACCCTACACTCTACACTCTATACCCTACACTCTATACCATACACTCTATACCCTACACCCTATACCATACACTCTACACCATACACTCTATACCATACACACTATACCCTACACTCTACACTCTATACCCTACACTTCATACCCTACACTCTATACCATACACTCTATACCCTACACTCTACACTCTATACCCTACACTTCATACCCTACACTCTATACCATACACTCTATACCCTACACTCTACACTCTATACCCTACACTCTATACCGTACACCCTACGCTCTATACCCTACACTCTATACCCTACACTCTATACTCTATACCCTATACTCTATTCCATACATTCTATACCCTACACTCTATACCCTACACTCTAATCCCTACACTCTACACTCTATACCCTACACTCTATACCCTACACTCTATACCATACACTTTATACCCTACACTCTACACTCTATTCCATGCACTCTATACCCTACACTCTATACCCTACACTCTACACTCTATACCCTACACTCTACACCCTATACCCTACACTCTATACCCTACACTCTATACCCTACACTCTACACTCTATACCCTACACTCTATACTATACAATCTATACCCTACACTCTACACTCTATACCCTACACTCTATACCCTACACTCTATACTCTACACTCTATACCTTACACTCTATACCCTACACTCTATACCCTACACTCTACACTCTAAACCGTACACTCCATACCCTCCACTCTATACCCTACACTCTACACTCTATACTCTACTCTATATACCATACACTCTATACCCTACACTCTATACCCTACACTCTACACTCTATACCCTACACTCTATACCCTACACTCTACACTCTATACCATACACTCTATACCCTACATTCTACACTCTATACCCTACACTCTATACCCTGCACTCTATACCCTACACCCTACGCTCTATACCCTACACTCTATACCCTACACTCTATACTCTATACCCTACACTCTATACTCTATACCCTACACTCTATTCCATGCATTCTATACCCTACACTCTATACCCTACACTGTAATCAGTACACTCTATACCCTACACTCTATTCCCTACACTCTATACCATACACTCTATACCCTACACTCTAATCCCTACACTCTACACTCTATTCCATGCACTCTATACCCTACACTCTGTACCGTACACCCTACGCTCTATACCCTACACTCTATACCCTACACTCTTTACTCTATACCCTATACTCTATTCCATACATTCTATACCCTACACTCTATACCCTACACTCTATACCATACACTTTATACCCTACACTCTACACTCTATTCCATGCACTCTATACCCTACACTCTATACCCTACACTCTACACTCTATACCCTACACTCTATACCCTACACTCTATACCCTACACTCTATACTCTATACCCTACACTCTATACCCTACACTCTACACTCTATGCCCTACACTCTATGCCCTACACTCTAATCCCTACACTCTACACTCTATATCCTACACTCTATACTCTACACTCCATACTCTACACTCTATACCCTATAGTCTACACTCTATACCCTACACTCTATACCATACACTCTAATCCCTACACTCTACACTCCATACCCTACACTCTATACCCTACACTCTACACTCTATACCCTACACTCTATACCCTACACTCTATACCCTACATTCTATACCCTACACTCTATACCCTACACTCTACACTCTATACCCTACACTCTGTACCCTACACTCTATACCCTACACTCTATACCCTACACTCTATACCCTACACTCTACACTCTATACCCTACACTCTATACCATACACTCTATACCCTACACTCTACACTCTATACCCTACACTCTATAACCTACACTCTATACCCTACACTCTATACCCTACACTCTATACCCTACACTCTATACTCTACACCCTATACCCTACACTCTATACCCTACACTCTATACCCTACACTCTACACTCTATACCCTACACTCTATACTATACACTCTATACCCTACACTCTACACTCTATACCCTACACTCTATACCCTACACTCTATACTCTACACTCTATACCTTACACTCTATACCCTACACTCTATACCCTACAATCTACACTCTATACCGTACACTCCATACCCTCCACTCTATACCCTACACTCTACACTCTATACTCTATATACCATACACTCTATACCCTACACTCTATACCCTACACTCTACACTCTATACCCTACACTCTATACCCTACACTCTACACTCTACACTCTATACCATACACTCTATACCCTACATTCTACACTCTATACCCTACACTCTATACCCTGCACTCTATACCCTACACCCTACGCTCTATACCCTACACTCTATACCCTACACTCTATACTCTATACCCTACACTCTATTCCATGCATTCTATACCCTACACTCTATACCCTACACTATACACTCTATACCCTACAATCTATACCCTACACCCTATGCCCTACACTCTATACCCTACACTCTATACCATACACTCTATCCCCTACACTCTATACCATACACTCTATACTCTATACCCTACACTGTATACCCTACACTCTAAACTCTATACCCTACACTCTATACCCTACACTCTACACTCTATACCCTACACTCTACACTATATCCCCTACACTCTATACCCTACAATCTATAACATACACTCTATACCATACACTCTATACCATACACTCTACACTCTATACCCTACACTCTATACCCTACACTCTACACTCTATACCCTACACTCTATACCCTACACTCTACACCCTACACTCTATACCCTACACTCTTTACCATACACTCTATACCATACACTCTATCCCCTACACTCTATCCCATACACTCTACACTCTATACCCTACACTCTACACTCTATACCCTACACTCTACACTCTATACCCTACACTCTACACCCTACACTCTATACCATACACTCTATACCCTACACTCTACACTCTATACCCTACACTCTATACCCTACACTCTATACCCTACACGCTACGCTCTATACCCTATACTCTATACCCTACACTCTACACACTATACCCTACACTCTATTCCATACACTCTATACCCTACACTCTATACCCTACACTCTACACTCTATACCCTACACTCTACACTTTACACTCTATACCCTACACTCTATACCCTACACTCTATACTCTATACCCTACACTCTATACCGTACATTCTACACTCTATACCCTACACTCTATAACCTACACTCTAATCCCTACACTCTACACTCTATACCCTACACTTTATACCCTACACTCTATACCCTACTCTCTACACTCTATACCCTACACTCTATACCCTACACTTTATACCCTACACTCTACACTCTATACCCTACACTCTATACCATACACTCTACACTCTATTCCCTACACTCTATACCATACACTCTAAACCCTACACTCTATACCCTACACTATACACTCTATACCCTACAATCTATACCCTACACCCTATGCCCTACACTCTATACAATACACTCTATACCCTACACTCTACACTCTATACCCTACACTCTATACCATACACTCTATACCCTACACCCTATACCATACACTCTACACCATACACTCTATACCATACACACTATACCCTACACTCTACACTCTATACCCTACACTTCATACCCTACACTCTATACCATACACTCTATACCCTACACTCTACACTCTATACCCTACACTTCATACCCTACACTCTATACCATACACTCTATACCCTACACTCTACACTCTATACCCTACACTCTATACCGTACACCCTACGCTCTATACCCTACACTCTATACCCTACACTCTATACTCTATACCCTATACTCTATTCCATACATTCTATACCCTACACTCTATACCCTACACTCTAATCCCTACACTCTACACTCTATACCCTACACTCTATACCCTACACTCTATACCATACACTTTATACCCTACACTCTACACTCTATTCCATGCACTCTATACCCTACACTCTATACCCTACACTCTACACTCTATACCCTACACTCTACACTCTATACCCTACACTCTATACCCTACACTCTATACTCTATACCCTACACTCTATACCCTACACTCTACACTCTATGCCCTACACTCTATGCCCTACACTCTAATCCCTACACTCTACACTCTATATCCTACACTCTATACTCTACACTCCATACTCTACACTCTATACCCTATAGTCTACACTCTATACCCTACACTCTATACCATACACTCTAATCCCTACACTCTACACTCCATACCCTACACTCTATACCCTACACTCTACACTCTATACCCTACACTCTATACCCTACACTCTATACCCTACATTCTATACCCTACACTCTATACCCTACACTCTACACTCTATACCCTACACTCTATACCCTACACTCTATACCCTACACTCTATACCCTACACTCTATACCCTACACTCTACACTCTATACCCTACACTCTATACCATACACTCTATACCCTACACTCTACACTCTATACCCTACACTCTATAACCTACACTCTATACCCTACACTCTATACCCTACACTCTATACCCTACACTCTATACTCTACACCCTATACCCTACACTCTATACCCTACACTCTATACCCTACACTCTACACTCTATACCCTACACTCTATACTATACACTCTATACCCTACACTCTACACTCTATACCCTACACTCTATACCCTACACTCTATACTCTACACTCTATACCTTACACTCTATACCCTACACTCTATACCCTACACTCTACACTCTAAACCGTACACTCCATACCCTCCACTCTATACCCTCTACACTCTACACTCTATACTCTACTCTATATACCATACACTCTATACCCTACACTCTATACCCTACACTCTACACTCTACACTCTATACCATACACTCTATACCCTACATTCTACACTCTATACCCTACACTCTATACCCTGCACTCTATACCCTACACCCTACGCTCTATACCCTACACTCTATACCCTACACTCTATACTCTATACCCTACACTCTATTCCATGCATTCTATACCCTACACTCTATACCCTACACTGTAATCAGTACACTCTATACCCTACACTCTATTCCCTACACTCTATACCATACACTCTATACCCTACACTCTAATCCCTACACTCTACACTCTATTCCATGCACTCTATACCCTACACTCTGTACCGTACACCCTACGCTCTATACCCTACACTCTATACCCTACACTTTTTACTCTATACCCTATACTCTATTCCATACATTCTATACCCTACACTCTATACCCTACACTCTATACCATACACTTTATACCCTACACTCTACACTCTATTCCATGCACTCTATACCCTACACTCTATACCCTACACTCTACACTCTATACCCTACACTCTACACTCTATACCCTACACTCTATACCCTACACTCTATACTCTATACCCTACACTCTATACCCTACACTCTACACTCTATGCCCAACACTCTATGCCCTACACTCTAATCCCTACACTCTACACCCTACACTCTATACTCTACACTCCATACTCTACACTCTATACCCTATAGTCTACACTCTATACTCTACACTCTATACCATACACTCTAATCCCTACACTCTACACTCCATACCCTACACTCTATACCCTACACTCTACACTCTATACCCTACACTCTATACCCTACACTCTATTCCCTACATTCTATACCCTACACTCTATACCCTACACTCTACACTCTATACCCTACACTCTGTACCCTACACTCTATACCCTACACTCTATACCCTACACTCTATACCCTACACTCTACACTCTATTCCCTACACTCTATACCATACACTCTATACCCTACACTCTACACTCTATACCCTACACTCTATACCCTACACTCTATAACCTACACTCTATACCCTACACTCTATACCCTACACTCTATACCCTACACTCTATACTCTACACCCTATACCCTACACTCTATCCCCTACACTCTATCCCATACACTCTACACTCTATACCCTACACTCTACACTCTATACCCTACACTCTACACTCTATACCCTACACTCTACACCCTACACTCTATACCATACACTCTATACCCTACACTCTACACTCTATACCCTACACTCTATACCCTACACTCTATACCCTACACCCTATGCTCTATACCCTATACTCTATACCCTACACTCTACACACTATACCCTACACTCTATTCCATACACTCTATACCCTACACTCTATACCCTACACTCTACACTCTATACCCTACACTCTACACTTTACACTCTATACCCTACACTCTATACCCTACACTCTATACTCTATACCCTACACTCTATACCGTACATTCTACACTCTATACCCTACACTCTATACCCTACACTCTAATCCCTACACTCTACACTCTATACCCTACACTTTATACCCTACACTCTATACCCTACTCTCTACACTCTATACCCTACACTCTATACCCTACACTTTATACCCTACACTCTACACTCTATACCCTACACTCTATACCATACACTCTACACTCTATTCCCTACACTCTATACCATACACTCTAAACCCTACACTCTATACCCTACACTATACACTCTATACCCTACAATCTATACCCTACACCCTATGCCCTACACTCTATACAATACACTCTATACCCTACACTCTACACTCTATACCCTACACTCTATACCATACACTCTATACCCTACACCCTATACCATACACTCTACACCATACACTCTATACCATACACACTATACCCTACACTCTACACTCTATACCCTACACTTCATACCCTACACTCTATACCATACACTCTATACCCTACACTCTACACTCTATACCCTACACTTCATACCCTACACTCTATACCATACACTCTATACCCTACACTCTATACTCTATACCCTATACTCTATTCCATACATTCTATACCCTACACTCTATACCCTACACTCTAATCCCTACACTCTACACTCTATACCCTACACTCTATACCCTACACTCTATACCATACACTTTATACCCTACACTCTACACTCTATTCCATGCACTCTATACCCTACACTCTATACCCTACACTCTACACTCTATACCCTACACTCTACACTCTATACCCTACACTCTATACCCTACACTCTATACTCTATACCCTACACTCTATACCCTACACTCTACACTCTATGCCCTACACTCTATGCCCTACACTCTAATCCCTACACTCTACACTCTATATCCTACACTCTATACTCTACACTCCATACTCTACACTCTATACCCTATAGTCTACACTCTATACCCTACACTCTATACCATACACTCTAATCCCTACACTCTACACTCCATACCCTACACTCTATACCCTACACTCTACACTCTATACCCTACACTCTATACCCTACACTCTATACCCTACATTCTATACCCTACACTCTATACCCTACACTCTACACTCTATACCCTACACTCTATACCCTACACTCTATACCCTACACTCTATACCCTACACTCTATACCCTACACTCTACACTCTATACCCTACACTCTATACCATACACTCTATACCCTACACTCTACACTCTATACCCTACACTCTATAACCTACACTCTATACCCTACACTCTATACCCTACACTCTATACCCTACACTCTATACTCTACACCCTATACCCTACACTCTATACCCTACACTCTATACCCTACACTCTACACTCTATACCCTACACTCTATACTATACACTCTATACCCTACACTCTACACTCTATACCCTACACTCTATACCCTACACTCTATACTCTACACTCTATACCTTACACTCTATACCCTACACTCTATACCCTACACTCTACACTCTAAACCGTACACTCCATACCCTCCACTCTATACCCTCTACACTCTACACTCTATACTCTACTCTATATACCATACACTCTATACCCTACACTCTATACCCTACACTCTACACTCTATACCCTACACTCTATACCCTACACTCTACACTCTACACTCTATACCATACACTCTATACCCTACATTCTACACTCTATACCCTACACTCTATACCCTGCACTCTATACCCTACACCCTACGCTCTATACCCTACACTCTATACCCTACACTCTATACTCTATACCCTACACTCTATTCCATGCATTCTATACCCTACACTCTATACCCTACACTGTAATCAGTACACTCTATACCCTACACTCTATTCCCTACACTCTATACCATACACTCTATACCCTACACTCTAATCCCTACACTCTACACTCTATTCCATGCACTCTATACCCTACACTCTGTACCGTACACCCTACGCTCTATACCCTACACTCTATACCCTACACTTTTTACTCTATACCCTATACTCTATTCCATACATTCTATACCCTACACTCTATACCCTACACTCTATACCATACACTTTATACCCTACACTCTACACTCTATTCCATGCACTCTATACCCTACACTCTATACCCTACACTCTACACTCTATACCCTACACTCTACACTCTATACCCTACACTCTATACCCTACACTCTATACTCTATACCCTACACTCTATACCCTACACTCTACACTCTATGCCCTACACTCTATGCCCTACACTCTAATCCCTACACTCTACACTCTATATCCTACACTCTATACTCTACACTCCATACTCTACACTCTATACCCTATAGTCTACACTCTATACCCTACACTCTATACCATACACTCTAATCCCTACACTCTACACTCCATACCCTACACTCTATACCCTACACTCTACACTCTATACCCTACACTCTATACCCTACACTCTATACCCTACATTCTATACCCTACACTCTATACCCTACACTCTACACTCTATACCCTACACTCTGTACCCTACACTCTATACCCTACACTCTATACCCTACACTCTATACCCTACACTCTACACTCTATACCCTACACTCTATACCATACACTCTATACCCTACACTCTACACTCTATACCCTACACTCTATAACCTACACTCTATACCCTACACTCTATACCCTACACTCTATACCCTACACTCTATACTCTACACCCTATACCCTACACTCTATACCCTACACTCTATACCCTACACTCTACACTCTATACCCTACACTCTATACTATACACTCTATACCCTACACTCTACACTCTATACCCTACACTCTATACCCTACACTCTATACTCTACACTCTATACCTTACACTCTATACCCTACACTCTATACCCTACACTCTACACTCTATACCGTACACTCCATACCCTCCACTCTATACCCTACACTCTACACTCTATACTCTACTCTATATAGCATACACTCTATACCCTACACTCTATACCCTACACTCTATACCCTACACTCTATACCCTACACTCTATACTCTACACCCTATACCCTACACTCTATACCCTACACTCTATACCCTACACTCTACACTCTATACCCTACACTCTATACTATACACTCTATACCCTACACTCTACACTCTATACCCTACACTCTATACCCTACACTCTATACTCTACACTCTATACCTTACACTCTATACCCTACACTCTATACCCTACACTCTACACTCTAAACCGTACACTCCATACCCTCCACTCTATACCCTACACTCTACACTCTATACTCTACTC
The DNA here is from genome assembly GCF_032444005.1 of Ranitomeya imitator. NCBI lineage: Eukaryota > Metazoa > Chordata > Amphibia > Anura > Dendrobatidae > Ranitomeya > Ranitomeya imitator. The sequence goes on from NW_027194095.1 coordinate 570,745, forward strand.
TATATACCATACACTCTATACCCTACACTCTATACCCTACACTCTACACTCTATACCCTACACTCTATACCCTACACTCTACACTCTACACTCTATACCATACACTCTATACCCTACATTCTACACTCTATACCCTACACTCTATACCCTGCACTCTATACCCTACACCCTACGCTCTATACCCTACACTCTATACCCTACACTCTATACTCTATACCCTACACTCTATTCCATGCATTCTATACCCTACACTCTATACCCTACACTGTAATCAGTACACTCTATACCCTACACTCTATTCCCTACACTCTATACCATACACTCTATACCCTACACTCTAATCCCTACACTCTACACTCTATTCCATGCACTCTATACCCTACACTCTGTACCGTACACCCTACGCTCTATACCCTACACTCTATACCCTACACTCTTTACTCTATACCCTATACTCTATTCCATACATTCTATACCCTACACTCTATACCCTACACTCTATACCATACACTCTATACCCTACACTCTACACTCTATTCCATGCACTCTATACCCTACACTCTATACCCTACACTCTACACTCTATACCCTACACTCTATACCCTACACTCTATACTCTATACCCTACACTCTATACCCTACACTCTACACTCTATGCCCTACACTCTATGCCCTACACTCTAATCCCTACACTCTACACTCTATATCCTACACTCTATACTCTACACTCCATACTCTACACTCTATACCCTATAGTCTACACTCTATACCCTACACTCTATACCATACACTCTAATCCCTACACTCTACACTCCATACCCTACACTCTATACCCTACACTCTACACTCTATACCCTACACTCTATACCCTACACTCTATACCCTACATTCTATACCCTACACTCTATACCCTACACTCTACACTCTATACCCTACACTCTATACCCTACACACTATACCCTACACTCTATACTCTACACCCTATACCCTACACTCTATACCCTACACTCTATACCCTACACTCTACACTCTATACCCTACACTCTATACTATACACTCTATACCCTACACTCTACACTCTATACCCTACACTCTATACCCTACACTCTATACTCTACACTCTATACCTTACACTCTATACCCTACACTCTATACCCTACACTCTACACTCTATACCGTACACTCCATACCCTCCACTCTATACCCTACACTCTACACTCTATACTCTACTCTATATACCATACACTCTATACCCTACACTCTATACCCTACACTCTATACCCTACACTCTATACCCTACACTCTATACTCTACACCCTATACCCTACACTCTATACCCTACACTCTATACCCTACACTCTACACTCTATACCCTACACTCTATACTATACACTCTATACCCTACACTCTACACTCTATACCCTACACTCTATACCCTACACTCTATACTCTACACTCTGTACCATACACTCTATACCCTACATTCTACACTCTATACCCTACACTCTATACCCTGCACTCTATACCCTACACCCTACGCTCTATACCCTACACTCTATAACCTACACTCTATACTCTATACCCTACACTCTATTCCATGCATTCTATACCCTACACTCTATACCCTACACTGTAATCAGTACACTCTATACCCTACACTCTATTCCCTACACTCTACACTCTACACTCTATACCATACACTCTATACCCTACATTCTACACTCTATACCCTACACTCTATACCCTGCACTCTACACTCTAAACCGTACACTCCATACCCTCCACTCTATACCCTACACTCTACACTCTATACTCTACTCTATATACCATACACTCTATACCCTACACTCTATACCCTACACTCTACACTCTATACCCTACACTCTATACCCTACACTCTACACTCTACACTCTATACCATACACTCTATACCCTACATTCTACACTCTATACCCTACACTCTATACCCTGCACTCTATACCCTACACCCTACGCTCTATACCCTACACTCTATAACCTACACTCTATACTCTATACCCTACACTCTATTCCATGCATTCTATACCCTACACTCTATACCCTACACTGTAATCAGTACACTCTATACCCTACACTCTATTCCCTACACTCTATACCATACACTCTATACCCTACACTCTAATCCCTACACTCTACACTCTATTCCATGCACTCTATACCCTACACTCTGTACCGTACACCCTACGCTCTATACCCTACACTCTATACCCTACACTCTTTACTCTATACCCTATACTCTATTCCATACATTCTATACCCTACACTCTATACCCTACACTCTATACCATACACTTTATACCCTACACTCTACACTCTATTCCATGCACTCTATACCCTACACTCTATACCCTACACTCTACACTCTATACCCTACACTCTACACTCTATACCCTACACTCTATACCCTACACTCTATACTCTATACCCTACACTCTATACCCTACACTCTACACTCTATGCCCTACACTCTATGCCCTACACTCTAATCCCTACACTCTACACTCTATATCCTACACTCTATACTCTACACTCCATACTCTACACTCTATACCCTATAGTCTACACTCTATACCCTACACTCTATACCATACACTCTAATCCCTACACTCTACACTCCATACCCTACACTCTATACCCTACACTCTACACTCTATACCCTACACTCTATACCCTACACTCTATACCCTACATTCTATACCCTACACTCTATACCCTACACTCTACACTCTATACCCTACACTCTGTACCCTACACTCTATACCCTACACTCTATACCCTACACTCTATACCCTACACTCTACACTCTATACCCTACACTCTATACCATACACTCTATACCCTACACTCTACACTCTATACCCTACACTCTATAACCTACACTCTATACCCTACACTCTATACCCTACACTCTATACCCTACACTCTATACTCTACACCCTATACCCTACACTCTATACCCTACACTCTATACCCTACACTCTACACTCTATACCCTACACTCTATACTATACACTCTATACCCTACACTCTACACTCTATACCCTACACTCTATACCCTACACTCTATACTCTACACTCTATACCTTACACTCTATACCCTACACTCTATACCCTACACTCTACACTCTATACCGTACACTCCATACCCTCCACTCTATACCCTACACTCTACACTCTATACTCTACTATATATACCATACACTCTATACCCTACACTCTATACCCTACACTCTACACTCTATACCCTACACTCTATACCCTACACTCTACACTCTACACTCTATACCATACACTCTATACCCTACACTCTATACTCTATACCATACACTCTATAACCTACACTCTATACCATACACTCTACACTCTACACTCTATACCATACACTCTATACCCTACACTCTACACTCTATACCCTACACTCTATAACATACACTCTATACCCTACACTCTATACCTTACACTCTATACTCTACACTCTACACCCTACACTCTACACTCTACACTCTATACCCTGCACTCTATACCCTACACCCTACGCTCTATACCCTACACTCTATACCCTACACTCTATACTCTATACCCTACACTCTATTCCATACATTTTATACCCTACACTCTATACCCTACACTCTACACTCTATACCCTACACTCTATACCCTACACTCTACACTTTACACTCTATACCCTACACTCTATACCCTACACTCTATACTCTATACCATACACTCTATAACCTACACTCTATACCATACACTCTACACCCTACACTCTATACCATACACTCTATACCCTACACTCTACACTCTATACCCTACACTCTATAACATACACTCTATACCCTACAGTCTATACCTTACACTCTATACCCTACACTCTACACCCTACACTCTACACTCTACACTCTATACCCTGCACTCTATACCCTACACCCTACGCTCTATACCCTACACTCTATACCCTACACTCTATACTCTATACCCTACACTCTATTCCATACATTCTATACCCTACACTCTATACCCTACACTGTAATCAGTACACTCTACACTCTATACCCTACACTCTATACCCTACACTCTATACCATACAATCCATACCCTACACTCTATACCCTACACTCTACACTCTATACCCTACACTCTATACCTTACACTCTAAACCCTACATTCTATACCCTACACTCTATACCCTACACTCTACACTCTATACCCTACACTCTATACCCTACACTCTACACCCTACACTCTATACCATACACTCTATACCCTACACTCTACACTCTATACCCTACACTCTATACCCTACACTCTATACCCTACACCCTACGCTCTATACCCTATACTCTATACCCTACACTCTACACACTATACCCTACACTCTATTCCATACACTCTATACCCTACACTCTATACCCTACACTCTACACTCTATACCCTACACTCTACACTTTACACTCTATACCCTACACTCTATACCCTACACTCCATACTCTATACCCTACACTCTATACCGTACATTCTACACTCTATACCCTACACACTATACCCTACACTCTAATCCCTACACTCTACACTCTATACCCTACACTCTATACCCTACACTTTATACCCTACACTCTACACTCTATACCCTACACTCTATACCATACACTCTACACTCTATTCCCTACACTCTATACCATACACTCTAAACCCTACACTCTATACCCTACACTATACACTCTATACCCTACAATCTATACCCTACACTCTATGCCCTACACTCTATACAATACACTCTATACCCTACACTCTACACTCTATACCCTACACTCTATACCATACACTCTATACCCTACACTCTATACCATACACTCTACACCATACACTCTATACCATACACTCTATACCCTACACTCTACACTCTATACCCTACACTTCATACCCTACACTCTGTACCATACACTCTATACCCTACACTCTACACTCTATACCCTACACTCTATACCCTACACTCTGTACCGTACACCCTACGCTCTATACCCTACACTCTATACCCTACACTCTATACTCTATACCCTATACTCTATTCCATACATTCTATACCCTACACTCTATACCCTACACTCTATACCATACACTCTATACCCTACACTCTACACTCTATACCCTACACTTCATACCCTACACTCTATACCATACACTCTACACTCTATACCCTACACTCTACACTCTATACCCTACACTCTATACCCTGCACTCTATACCCTACACCCTACGCTCTATACCCTACACTCTATACCCTACACTCTATACTCTATACCCTACACTCTATTCCATGCATTCTATACCCTACACTCTATACCCTACACTGTAATCAGTACACTCTATACCCTACACTCTATTCCCTACACTCTATACCATACACTCTATACCCTACACTCTAATCCCTACACTCTACACTCTATTCCATGCACTCTATACCCTACACTCTGTACCGTACACCCTACGCTCTATACCCTACACTCTATACCCTACACTCTTTACTCTATACCCTATACTCTATTCCATACATTCTATACCCTACACTCTATACCCTACACTCTATACCATACACTTTATACCCTACACTCTACACTCTATTCCATGCACTCTATACCCTACACTCTATACCCTACACTCTACACTCTATACCCTACACTCTACACTCTATACCCTACACTCTATACCCTACACTCTATACTCTATACCCTACACTCTCTACCCTACACTCTACAATCTATGCCCTACACTCTATGCCCTACACTCTAATCCCTACACTCTACACTCTATATCCTACACTCTATACTCTACACTCCATACTCTACACTCTATACCCTATAGTCTACACTCTATACCCTACACTCTATACCATACACTCTAATCCCTACACTCTACACTCCATACCCTACACTCTATACCCTACACTCTACACTCTATACCCTACACTCTATACCCTACACTCTATACCCTACATTCTATAACCTACACTCTATACCCTACACTCTACACTCTATACCCTACACTCTGTACCCTACACTCTATACCCTACACTCTATACCCTACACTCTATACCCTACACTCTACACTCTATACCCTACACTCTATACCATACACTCTATACCCTACACTCTACACTCTATACCCTACACTCTATAACCTACACTCTATACCCTACACTCTATACCCTACACTCTATACCCTACACTCTATACTCTACACCCTATACCCTACACTCTATACCCTACACTCTATACCCTACACTCTACACTCTATACCCTACACTCTATACTATACACTCTATACCCTACACTCTACACTCTATACCCTACACTCTATACCCTACACTCTATACTCTACACTCTATACCTTACACTCTATACCCTACACTCTATAGCCTACACTCTACACTCTATACCGTACACTCCATACCCTCCACTCTATACCCTACACTCTACACTCTATACTCTACTCTATATACCATACACTCTATACCCTACACTCTATACCCTACACTCTATACCCTACACTCTATACCCTACACTCTATACTCTACACCCTATACCCTACACTCTATACCCTACACTCTATACCCTACACTCTACACTCTATACCCTACACTCTATACTATACACTCTATACCCTACACTCTATACCCTACACTCTATACTCTACACTCTATACCTTACACTCTATACCCTACACTCTATACCCTACACTCTACACTCTAAACCGTACACTCCATACCCTCCACTCTATACCCTACACTCTACACTCTATACTCTACTCTATATACCATACACTCTATACCCTACACTCTATACCCTACACTCTACACTCTATACCCTACACTCTATACCCTACACTCTACACTCTACACTCTATACCATACACTCTATACCCTACATTCTACACTCTATACCCTACACTCTATACCCTGCACTCTATACCCTACACCCTACGCTCTATACCCTACACTCTATACCCTACACTCTATACTCTATACCCTACACTCTATTCCATGCATTCTATACCCTACACTCTATACCCTACACTGTAATCAGTACACTCTATACCCTACACTCTATTCCCTACACTCTATACCATACACTCTATACCCTACACTCTAATCCCTACACTCTACACTCTATTCCATGCACTCTATACCCTACACTCTGTACCGTACACCCTACGCTCTATACCCTACACTCTATACCCTACACTCTTTACTCTATACCCTATACTCTATTCCATACACTCTCTACCCTACACTCTATACCCTACACTCTATACCATACACTTTATACCCTACACTCTACACTCTATTCCATGCACTCTATACCCTACACTCTTTACTCTATACCCTATACTCTATTCCATACATTCTATACCCTACACTCTATACCCTACACTCTATACCATACACTTTATACCCTACACTCTACACTCTATTCCATGCACTCTATACCCTACACTCTATACCCTACACTCTACACTCTATACTCTACACTCTACACTCTATAACATACACTCTATACCCTACACTCTATACTCTATACCCTACACTCTATACCCTACACTCTACACTCTATGCCCTACACTCTATGCCCTACACTCTAGTCCCTACACTCTACACTCTATATCCTACACTCTATACTCTACACTCCATACTCTACACTCTATACCCTATAGTCTACACTCTATACCCTACACTCTATACCATACACTCTAATCCCTACACTCTACACTCCATACCCTACACTCTATACCCTACACTCTACACTCTATACCCTACACTCTATACCCTACACTCTATACCCTACATTCTATACCCTACACTCTATACCCTACACTCTACACTCTATACCCTACACTCTATACCCTACACTCTACACTCTATACCCTACACTCTATACTATACACTCTATACCCTACACTCTACACTCTATACCCTACACTCTATACCCTACACTCTATACTCTACACTCTATACCTTACACTCTATACCCTACACTCTATACCCTACACTCTACACTCTATACCGTACACTCCATACCCTCCACTCTATACCCTACACTCTACACTCTATACTCTACTCTATATACCATACACTCTATACCCTACACTCTATACCCTACACTCTATACCCTACACTCTATACCCTACACTCTATACTCTACACCCTATACCCTACACTCTATACCCTACACTCTATACCCTACACTCTACACTCTATACCCTACACTCTATACTATACACTCTATACCCTACACTCTACACTCTATACCCTACACTCTATACCCTACACTCTATACTCTACACTCTATACCTTACACTCTATACCCTACACTCTATACCCTACACTCTACACTCTAAACCGTACACTCCATACCCTCCACTCTATACCCTACACTCTACACTCTATACTCTACTCTATATACCATACACTCTATACCCTACACTCTATACCCTACACTCTACACTCTATACCCTACACTCTATACCCTACACTCTACACTCTACACTCTATACCATACACTCTATACCCTACATTCTACACTCTATACCCTACACTCTATACCCTGCACTCTATACCCTACACCCTACGCTCTATACCCTACACTCTATAACCTACACTCTATACTCTATACCCTACACTCTATTCCATGCATTCTATACCCTACACTCTATACCCTACACTGTAATCAGTACACTCTATACCCTACACTCTATTCCCTACACTCTATACCATACACTCTATACCCTACACTCTAATCCCTACACTCTACACTCTATTCCATGCACTCTATACCCTACACTCTGTACCGCACACCCTACGCTCTATACCCTACACTCTATACCCTACACTCTTTACTCTATACCCTATACTCTATTCCATACATTCTATACCCTACACTCTATATCCTACACTCTATACAATACACTTTATACCCTACACTCTACACTCTATTCCATGCACTCTATACCCTACACTCTATACCCTACACTCTACACTCTATACCCTACACTCTACACTCTATACCCTACACTCTATACCCTACACTCTATACTCTATACCCTATAATCTATACCCTACACTCTACACTCTATGCCCTACACTCTATGCCCTACACTCTAATCCCTACACTCTACACTCTATATCCTACACTCTATACTCTACACTCCATACTCTACACTCTATACCCTATAGTCTACACTCTATACCCTACACTCTATACCATACACTCTAATCCCTACACTCTACACTCCATACCCTACACTCTATACCCTACACTCTACACTCTATACCCTACACTCTATACCCTACACTCTATACCCTACATTCTATACCCTACACTCTATACCCTACACTCTACACTCTATACCCTACACTCTGTACCCTACACTCTATACCCTACACTCTATACCCTACACTCTATACCCTACACTCTACACTCTATACCCTACACTCTATACCATACACTCTATACCCTACACTCTACACTCTATACCCTACACTCTATAACCTACACTCTATACCCTACACTCTATACCCTACACTCTATACCCTACACTCTATACTCTACACCCTATACCCTACACTCTATACCCTACACTCTATACCCTACACTCTACACTCTATACCCTACACTCTATACTATACACTCTATACCCTACACTCTACACTCTATACCCTACACTCTATACCCTACACTCTATACTCTACACTCTATACCTTACACTCTATACCCTACACTCTATACCCTACACTCTACACTCTATACCGTACACTCCATACCCTCCACTCTATACCCTACACTCTACACTCTATACTCTACTCTATATACCATACACTCTATACCCTACACTCTATACCCTACACTCTACACTCTATACCCTACACTCTATACCCTACACTCTACACTCTACACTCTATACCATACACTCTATACCCTACACTCTATACTCTATACCATACACTCTATAACCTACACTCTATACCATACACTCTACACCCTACACTCTATACCATACACTCTATACCCTACACTCTACACTCTATACCCTACACTCTATAACATACACTCTATACCCTACACTCTATACCTTACACTCTATACCCTACACTCTACACCCTACACTCTACACTCTACACTCTATACCCTGCACTCTATACCCTACACCCTACGCTCTATACCCTACACTCTATACCCTACACTCTATACTCTATACCCTACACTCTATTCCATACATTCTATACCCTACACTCTATACCCTACACTCTACACTCTATACCCTACACTATATACCCTACACTCTACACTTTACACTCTATACCCTACACTCTATACCCTACACTCTATACTCTATACCATACACTCTATAACCTACACTCTATACCATACACTCTACACCCTACACTCTATACCATACACTCTATACCCTACACTCTACACTCTATACCCTACACTCTATAACATACACTCTATACCCTACACTCTATACCTTACACTCTATACCCTACACTCTACACCCTACACTCTACACTCTACACTCTATACCCTGCACTCTATACCCTACACCCTACGCTCTATACCCTACACTCTATACCCTACACTCTATACTCTATACCCTACACTCTATTCCATACATTCTATACCCTACACTCTATACCCTACACTGTAATCAGTACACTCTACACTCTATACCCTACACTCTATACCCTACACTCTATACCATACAATCCATACCCTACACTCTATACCCTACACTCTACACTCTATACCCTACACTCTATACCTTACACTCTAAACCCTACATTCTATACCCTACACTCTATACCCTACACTCTACACTCTATACCCTACACTCTATACCCTACACTCTACACCCTACACTCTATACCATACACTCTATACCCTACACTCTACACTCTATACCCTACACTCTATACCCTACACTCTATACCCTACACCCTACGCTCTATACCCTATACTCTATACCCTACACTCTACACACTATACCCTACACTCTATTCCATACACTCTATACCCTACACTCTATACCCTACACTCTACACTCTATACCCTACACTCTACACTTTACACTCTATACCCTACACTCTATACCCTACACTCCATACTCTATACCCTACACTCTATACCGTACATTCTACACTCTATACCCTACACACTATACCCTACACTCTAATCCCTACACTCTACACTCTATACCCTACACTCTATACCCTACACTTTATACCCTACACTCTACACTCTATACCCTACACTCTATACCATACACTCTACACTCTATTCCCTACACTCTATACCATACACTCTAAACCCTACACTCTATACCCTACACTATACACTCTATACCCTACAATCTATACCCTACACTCTATGCCCTACACTCTATACAATACACTCTATACCCTACACTCTACACTCTGTACCCTACACTCTATACCATACACTCTATACCCTACACTCTATACCATACACTCTACACCATACACTCTATACCATACACTCTATACCCTACACTCTACACTCTATACCCTACACTTCATACCCTACACTCTATACCATACACTCTATACCCTACACTCTACACTCTATACCCTACACTCTATACCCTACACTCTGTACCGTACACCCTACGCTCTATACCCTACACTCTATACCCTACACTCTATACTCTATACCCTATACTCTATTCCATACATTCTATACCCTACACTCTATACCCTACACTCTATACCATACACTTTATACCCTACACTCTACACTCTATTCCATGCACTCTATACCCTACACTCTATACCCTACACTCTACACTCTATACCCTACACTCTACACTCTATACCCTACACTCTATACCCTACACTCTATACTCTATACCCTACACTCTATACCCTACACTCTACACTCTATGCCCTACACTCTATGCCCTACACTCTAATCCCTACACTCTACACTCTATATCCTACACTCTATACTCTACACTCCATACTCTACACTCTATACCCTATAGTCTACACTCTATACCCTACACTCTATACCATACACTCTAATCCCTACACTCTACACTCCATACCCTACACTCTATACCCTACACTCTACACTCTATACCCTACACTCTATACCCTACACTCTATACCCTACATTCTATACCCTACACTCTATACCCTACACTCTACACTCTATACCCTACACTCTATACCCTACACTCTATACCCTACACTCTATACCCTACACTCTATACCCTACACTCTACACTCTATACCCTACACTCTATACCATACACTCTATACCCTACACTCTACACTCTATACCCTACACTCTATAACCTACACTCTATACCCTACACTCTATACCCTACACTCTATACCCTACACTCTATACTCTACACCCTATACCCTACACTCTATACCCTACACTCTATACCCTACACTCTACACCCTACACTCTATACTATACACTCTATACCCTACACTCTACACTCTATACCCTACACTCTATACCCTACACTCTATACTCTACACTCTATACCTTACACTCTATACCCTACACTCTATACCCTACACTCTACACTCTAAACCGTACACTCCATACCCTCCACTCTATACCCTACACTCTACACTCTATACTCTACTCTATATACCATACACTCTATACCCTACACTCTATACCCTACACTCTACACTCTATACCCTACACTCTATACCCTACACTCTACACTCTACACTCTATACCATACACTCTATACCCTACATTCTACACTCTATACCCTACACTCTATACCCTGCACTCTATACCCTACACCCTACGCTCTATACCCTACACTCTATACCCTACACTCTATACTCTATACCCTACACTCTATTCCATGCATTCTATACCCTACACTCTATACCCTACACTGTAATCAGTACACTCTATACCCTACACTCTATTCCCTACACTCTATACCATACACTCTATACCCTACACTCTAATCCCTACACTCTACACTCTATTCCATGCACTCTATACCCTACACTCTGTACCGTACACCCTACGCTCTATACCCTACACTCTATACCCTACACTCTTTACTCTATACCCTATACTCTATTCCATACATTCTATACCCTACACTCTATACCCTACACTCTATACCATACACTTTATACCCTACACTCTACACTCTATTCCATGCACTCTATACCCTACACTCTATACCCTACACTCTACACTCTATATCCTACACTCTACACTCTATACCCTACACTCTATACCCTACACTCTATACTCTATACCCTACACTCTATACCCTACACTCTACACTCTATGCCCTACACTCTATGCCCTACACTCTAATCCCTACACTCTACACTCTATATCCTACACTCTATACTCTACACTCCATACTCTACACTCTATACCCTATAGTCTACACTCTATACCCTACACTCTATACCATACACTCTAATCCCTACACTCTACACTCCATACCCTACACTCTATACCCTACACTCTACACTCTATACCCTACACTCTATACCCTACACTCTATACCCTACATTCTATACCCTACACTCTATACCCTACACTCTACACTCTATACCCTACACTCTGTACCCTACACTCTATACCCTACACTCTATACCCTACACTCTATACCCTACACTCTACACTCTATACCCTACACTCTATACCATACACTCTATACCCTACACTCTACACTCTATACCCTACACTCTATAACCTACACTCTATACCCTACACTCTATACCCTACACTCTATACTCTACACCCTATACCCTACACTCTATACCCTACACTCTATACCCTACACTCTACACTCTATACCCTACACTCTATACTATACACTCTATACCCTACACTCTACACTCTATACCCTACACTCTATACCCTACACTCTATACTCTACACTCTATACCTTACACTCTATACCCTACACTCTATACCCTACACTCTACACTCTATACCGTACACTCCATACCCTCCACTCTATACCCTACACTCTACACTCTATACTCTACTCTATATACCATACACTCTATACCCTACACTCTATACCCTACACTCTATACCCTACACTCTATACCCTACACTCTATACTCTACACCCTATACCCTACACTCTATACCCTACACTCTATACCCTACACTCTACACTCTATACCCTACACTCTATACTATACACTCTATACCCTACACTCTACACTCTATACCCTACACTCTATACCCTACACTCTATACTCTACACTCTATACCTTACACTCTATACCCTACACTCTATACCCTACACTCTACACTCTAAACCGTACACTCCATACCCTCCACTCTATACCCTACACTCTACACTCTATACTCTACTCTATATACCATACACTCTATACCCTACACTCTATACCCTACACTCTACACTCTATACCCTACACTCTATACCCTACACTCTACACTCTACACTCTATACCATACACTCTATACCCTACATTCTACACTCTATACCCTACACTCTATACCCTGCACTCTATACCCTACACCCTACGCTCTATACCCTACACTCTATACCCTACACTCTATACTCTATACCCTACACTCTATTCCATGCATTCTATACCCTACACTCTATACCCTACACTGTAATCAGTACACTCTATACCCTACACTCTATTCCCTACACTCTATACCATACACTCTATACCCTACACTCTAATCCCTACACTCTACACTCTATTCCATGCACTATATACCCTACACTCTGTACCGTACACCCTACGCTCTATACCCTACACTCTATACCCTACACTCTTTACTCTATACCCTATACTCTATTCCATACATTCTATACCCTACACTCTATACCCTACACTCTATACCATACACTTTATACCCTACACTCTACACTCTATTCCATGCACTCTATACCCTACACTCTATACCCTACACTCTACACTCTATACCCTACACTCTACACTCTATACCCTACACTCTATACCCTACACTCTATACTCTATACCCTACACTCTATACCCTACACTCTACACTCTATGCCCTACACTCTATGCCCTACACTCTAATCCCTACACTCTACACTCTATATCCTACACTCTATACTCTACACTCCATACTCTACACTCTATACCCTATAGTCTACACTCTATACCCTACACTCTATACCATACACTCTAATCCCTACACTCTACACTCCATACCCTACACTCTATACCCTACACTCTACACTCTATACCCTACACTCTATACCCTACACTCTATACCCTACATTCTATACCCTACACTCTATACCCTACACTCTACACTCTATACCCTACACTCTATACCCTACACTCTATACCCTACACTCTATACTCTACACCCTATACCCTACACTCTATACCCTACACTCTATACCCTACACTCTACACTCTATACCCTACACTCTATACTATACACTCTATACCCTACACTCTACACTCTATACCCTACACTCTATACCCTACACTCTATACTCTACACTCTATACCTTACACTCTATACCCTACACTCTATACCCTACACTCTACACTCTATACCGTACACTCCATACCCTCCACTCTATACCCTACACTCTACACTCTATACTCTACTCTATATACCATACACTCTATACCCTACACTCTATACCCTACACTCTATACCCTACACTCTATACCCTACACTCTATACTCTACACCCTATACCCTACACTCTATACCCTACACTCTATACCCTACACTCTACACTCTATACCCTACACTCTATACTATACACTCTATACCCTACACTCTACACTCTATACCCTACACTCTATACCCTACACTCTATACTCTACACTCTATACCTTACACTCTATACCCTACACTCTATACCCTACACTCTACACTCTAAACCGTACACTCCATACCCTCCACTCTATACCCTACACTCTACACTCTATACTCTACTCTATATACCATACACTCTATACCCTACACTCTATACCCTACACTCTACACTCTATACCCTACACTCTATACCCTACACTCTACACTCTACACTCTATACCATACACTACATACCCTACATTCTACACTCTATACCCTACACTCTATACCCTGCACTCTATACCCTACACCCTACGCTCTATACCCTACACTCTATACCCTACACTCTATACTCTATACCCTACACTCTATTCCATGCATTCTATACCCTACACTCTATACCCTACACTGTAATCAGTACACTCTATACCCTACACTCTATTCCCTACACTCTATACCATACACTCTATACCCTACACTCTAATCCCTACACTCTACACTCTATTCCATGCACTCTATACCCTACACTCTGTACCGTACACCCAACGCTCTATACCCTACACTCTATACCCTACACTCTTTACTCTATACCCTATACTCTATTCCATACACTCTATACCCTACACTCTACACTCTATGCCCTACACTCTATGCCCTACACTCTAATCCCTACACTCTACACTCTATATCCTACACTCTATACTCTACACTCCATACTCTACACTCTATACCCTATAGTCTACACTCTATACCCTACACTCTATACCATACACTCTAATCCCTACACTCTACACTCCATACCCTACACTCTATACCCTACACTCTACACTCTATACCCTACACTCTATACCCTACACTCTATACCCTACATTCTATACCCTACACTCTATACCCTACACTCTACACTCTATACCCTACACTCTATACCCTACACTCTATACCCTACACTCTATACTCTACACCCTATACCCTACACTCTATACCCTACACTCTATACCCTACACTCTACACTCTATACCCTACACTCTATACTATACACTCTATACCCTACACTCTACACTCTATACCCTACACTCTATACCCTACACTCTATACTCTACACTCTATACCTTACACTCTATACCCTACACTCTATACCCTACACTCTACACTCTATACCGTACACTCCATACCCTCCACTCTATACCCTACACTCTACACTCTATACTCTACTCTATATACCATACACTCTATACCCTACACTCTATACCCTACACTCTATACCCTACACTCTATACCCTACACTCTATACTCTACACCCTATACCCTACACTCTATACCCTACACTCTATACCCTACACTCTACACTCTATACCCTACACTCTATACTATACACTCTATACCCTACACTCTACACTCTACACCCTACACTCTATACCCTACACTCTATACTCTACACTCTATACCTTACACTCTATACCCTACACTCTATACCCTACACTCTACACTCTAAACCGTACACTCCATACCCTCCACTCTATACCCTACACTCTACACTCTATACTCTACTCTATATACCATACACTCTATACCCTACACTCTATACCCTACACTCTACACTCTATACCCTACACTCTATACCCTACACTCTACACTCTACACTCTATACCATACACTACATACCCTACATTCTACACTCTATACCCTACACTCTATACCCTGCACTCTATACCCTACACCCTACGCTCTATACCCTACACTCTATACCCTACACTCTATACTCTATACCCTACACTCTATTCCATGCATTCTATACCCTACACTCTATACCCTACACTGTAATCAGTACACTCTATACCCTACACTCTATTCCCTACACTCTATACCATACACTCTATACCCTACACTCTAATCCCTACACTCTACACTCTATTCCATGCACTCTATACCCTACACTCTGTACCGTACACCCAACGCTCTATACCCTACACTCTATACCCTACACTCTTTACTCTATACCCTATACTCTATTCCATACATTCTATACCCTACACTCTATACCCTACACTCTATACCATACACTTTATACCCTACACTCTACACTCTATTCCATGCACTCTATACCCTACACTCTATACCCTACACTCTACACTCTATACCCTACACTCTATACCCTACACTCTATACCCTACACTCTATACTCTATACCCTACACTCTATACCCTACACTCTACACTCTATGCCCTACACTCTATGCCCTACACTCTAATCCCTACACTCTACACTCTATATCCTACACTCTATACTCTACACTCCATACTCTACACTCTATACCCTATAGTCTACACTCTATACCCTACACTCTATACCATACACTCTAATCCCTACACTCTACACTCCATACCCTACACTCTATACCCTACACTCTACACTCTATACCCTACACTCTATACCCTACACTCTATACCCTACATTCTATACCCTACACTCTATACCCTACACTCTACACTCTATACCCTACACTCTGTACCCTACACTCTATACCCTACACTCTATACCCTACACTCTATACCCTACACTCTACACTCTATACCCTACACTCTATACCATACACTCTATACCCTACACTCTACACTCTATACCCTACACTCTATAACCTACACTCTATACCCTACACTCTATACCCTACACTCTATACCCTACACTCTATACTCTAAACCCTATACCCTACACTCTATACCCTACACTCTATACCCTACACTCTATACCCTACACTCTATACTATACACTCTATACCCTACACTCTACACTCTATACCCTACACTCTATACCCTACACTCTATACTCTACACTCTATACCTTACACTCTATACCCTACACTCTATACCCTACAATCTACACTCTATACCGTACACTCCATACCCTCCACTCTATACCCTACACTCTACACTCTATACTCTATATACCATACACTCTATACCCTACACTCTATACCCTACACTCTACACTCTATACCCTACACTCTATACCCTACACTCTACACTCTACACTCTATACCATACACTCTATACCCTACATTCTACACTCTATACCCTACACTCTATACCCTGCACTCTATACCCTACACCCTACGCTCTATACCCTACACTCTATACCCTACACTCTATACTCTATACCCTACACTCTATTCCATGCATTCTATACCCTACACTCTATACCCTACACTGTAATCAGTACACTCTATACCCTACACTCTATTCCCTACACTCTATGCCATACACTCTATACCCTACACTCTAATCCCTACACTCTACACTCTATTCCATGCACTCTATACCCTACACTCTATACCCTACACTCTACACTCTATACCCTACACTCTACACTCTACACTCTATACCCTGCACTCTATACCCTACACCCTACACTCTATACCCTACACTCTATACCCTACACTCTATACTCTATACCCTACACTCTATTCCATACATTCTATACCCTACACTCTATACCCTACACTGTAATCAGTACACTCTACACTCTATACCCTACACTCTATACCCTACACTCTATACCATACAATCCATACCCTACACTCTATACCCTACACTCTACACTCTATACCCTACACTCTATACCCTACACTCTAAACCCTACATTCTATACCCTACACTCTATACCCTACACTCTACACTCTATACCCTACACTCTATACCCTACAATCTATACCCTACACTCTACACTCTATACCCTACACTCTATACCCTACACTCTATACCCTACACTCTACACTCTATACCCTACACTCTATACCATACACTCTATACCCTACACTCTACACTCTATACCCTACACTCTATACCCTACACTCTGTACCCTACACTCTATACCATACAATCCATACCCTACACTCTATACCCTACACTCTACACTCTATACCCTACACTCTATACCCTACACTCTAAACCCTACATTCTATACCCTACACTCTATACCCTGCACTCTACACTCTATACCCTACACTCTATACCCTACAATCTATACTCTACACTCTACACTCTATACCCTACACTCTATACCCTACACTCTATACCCTACACTCTACACTCTATACCCTACACTCTATACCCTACACTCTATACCATACACTCTATACCTTACACTCTATCCCCTACACTCTATACCATACAATCTACACTCTATACCCTACACTGTATACCCTACACTCTAAACTCTATACCCTACACTCTATACCCTACACTCTACACTCTATACCCTACACTCTACACTCTATACCCTACACTCTATACCCTACAATCTATAACATACACTCTATACCATACACTCTATACCATACACTCTACACTCTATACCCTACACTCTATACCCTACACTCTACACTCTATACCCTACACTCTATACCCTACACTCTACACTCTATACCCTACACTCTATACCCTACACTCTATGCCATACACTCTATACATAGTAACATAGTAACATAGTTAGTAAGGCCGAAAAAAGACATTTGTCCATCCAGTTCAGCCTATATTCCATCATAATAAATACCCAGATCTACGTCCTTCTACAGAACCTAATAATTGTATGATACAATATTGTTCTGCTCCAGGAAGACATCCAGGCCTCTCTTGAACCCCTTGACTGAGTTCGCCATCACCACCTCCTCAGGCAAGCAATTCCAGATTCTCACTGCCCTTACAGTAAATAATCCTCTTCTATGTTGGTGGAAAAAGCTTCTCTCCTCCAGACGCAAAGAATGCCCCCTTGTGCCCGTCACCTTCCTTGGTATAAACAGATCCTCAGCGAGATATTTGTATTGTCCCCTTATATACTTATACATGGTTATTAGATCGCCCCTCAGTCGTCTTTTTTCTAGACTAAATAATCCTAATTTCGCTAATCTATCTGGGTATTGTAGTTCTCCCATCCCCTTTATTAATTTTGTTGCCCTCCTTTGTACTCTCTCTAGTTCCATTATATACCATATACCATATACCATACACTCTATCCCCTACACTCTATCCCATACACTCTACACTCTATACCCTACACTATACACTCTATACCCTACACTCTACACTCTATACCCTACACTCTACACCCTACACTCTATACCATACACTCTATACCCTACACTCTACACTCTATACCCTACACTCTATACCCTACACTCTATACCCTACACCCTACGCTCTATACCCTACACTCTATACCCTACACTCTACACACTATACCCTACACTCTATTCCATACACACTATACCCTACACTCTATACCCTACACTCTACACTCTATACCCTACACTCTACACTTTACACTCTATACCCTACACTCTATACCCTACACTCTATACCATACACTCTACACCCTACACTCTATACCATATACTCTACACCCTACACTCTATACCATACACTCTATACCCTACACTCTACACTCTATACCCTACACTCTATAACATACACTCTATACCCTACACTCTATACCTTACACTCTATACCCTACACTCTACACCCTACACTCTACACTCTACACTCTATACCCTGCACTCTATACCCTACACCCTACGCTCTATACCCTACACTCTATACCCTACACTCTATACTCTATACCCTACACTCTATTCCATACATTCTATACCCTACACTCTATACCCTACACTGTAATCAGTACACTCTACACTCTATACCCTACACTCTATACCCTACACTCTATACCATACAATCCATACCCTACACTCTATACCCTACACTCTACACTCGATACCCTACACTCTATACCCTACACTCTAAACCCTACATTCTATACCCTACACTCTATACCCTACACTCTACACTCTATACCCTACACTCTATACCCTACAATCTATACCCTACACTCTACACTCTATACCTTACACTCTATACCCTACACTCTACACTCTATACCCTACACTCTATACCATACACTCTATACCCTACACTCTACACTCTATACCCTACACTCTATACCCTACACTCTATACCCTACACTCTATACCATACAATCCATACCCTACACTCTATACCCTACACTCTACACTCTATACCCTACACTCTATACCCTACACTCTAAACCCTACATTCTATACCCTACACTCTATACCCTACACTCTACACTCTATACCCTACACTCTATACCCTACAATCTATACCCTACACTCTACACTCTATACCCTACACTCTATACTCTACACTCTATACCCTACACTCTACACTCTATACCCTACACTCTATACCCTACACTCTATACCATACACTCTATACCTTACACTCTATCCCCTACACTCTATACCATACATTCTACACTCTATACCCTACACTCTATACCCTACACTCTACACTCTATACCCTACACTCTATACCCTACACTCTATACCATACACTCTATACCATACACTCTATCCCCTACACTCTATCCCATACACTCTACACTCTATACCCTACACTCTACACTCTATACCCTACACTCTATACCCTACACTCTACACCCTACACTCTATACCATACACTCTATACCCTACACTCTACACTCTATACCCTACACTCTATACCCTACACTCTACACACTATACCCTACACTCTATTCCATACACTCTATACCCTACACTCTATACCCTACACTCTACACTCTATACCCTACACTCTACACTTTACACTCTATACCCTACACCCTATACCCTACACTCTATACTCTATACCCTACACTCTATTCCATACATTCTATACCCTACACTCTATACCCTACACTGTAATCAGTACACTCTACACTCTATACCCTACACTCTATACCCTACACTCTATACCATACAATCCATACCCTACACTCTATACCCTACACTCTACACTCTATACCCTACACTCTATACCCTACACTCTAAACCCTACATTCTATACCCTACACTCTATACCCTACACTCTACACTCTATACCCTACACTCTATATCCTACAATCTATACCCTACACTCTACACTCTATACCCTACACTCTATACCCTACACTCTATACCCTACACTCTACACTCTATACCCTACACTCTATACCATACACTCTATACCCTACACTCTACACTCTATACCCTACACTCTATACCCTACACTCTATACCATACACTCTATACCCTACATTCTACACTCTATACCCTACACTCTATACCCTGCACTCTATACCCTACACCCTACGCTCTATACCCTACACTCTATACCCTACACTCTATACTCTATACCCTACACTCTATTCCATGCATTCTATACCCTACACTCTATACCCTACACTGTAATCAGTACACTTTATACCCTACACTCTATTCCCTACACTCTATACCATACACTCTATACCCTACACTCTAATCCCTACACTCTACACTCTATTCCATGCACTCTATACCCTACACTCTGTACCGTACACCCTATGCTCTATACCCTACACTCTATACCCTACACTTTTTACTCTATACCCTATACTCTATTCCATACATTCTATACCCTACACTCTATACCCTACACTCTATACCATACACTTTATACCCTACACTCTACACTCTATTCCATGCACTCTATACCCTACACTCTATACCCTACACTCTACACTCTATACCCTACACTCTACACTCTATACCCTACACTCTATACCCTACACTCTATACTCTATACCCTACACTCTATACCCTACACTCTACACTCTATGCCCTACACTCTATGCCCTACACTCTAATCCCTACACTCTACACTCTATATCCTACACTCTATACTCTACACTCCATACTCTACACTCTATACCCTATAGTCTACACTCTATACCCTACACTCTATACCATACACTCTAATCCCTACACTCTACACTCCATACCCTACACTCTATACCCTACACTCTACACTCTATACCCTACACTCTATACCCTACACTCTATACCCTACATTCTATACCCTACACTCTATACCCTACACTCTACACTCTATACCCTACACTCTGTACCCTACACTCTATACCCTACACTCTATACCCTACACTCTATACCCTACACTCTACACTCTATACCCTACACTCTATACCATACACTCTATACCCTACACTCTACACTCTATACCCTACACTCTATAACCTACACTCTATACCCTACACTCTATACCCTACACTCTATACCCTACACTCTATACTCTACACCCTATACCCTACACTCTATACCCTACACTCTATACCCTACACTCTACACTCTATACCCTACACTCTATACTATACACTCTATACCCTACACTCTACACTCTATACCCTACACTCTATACCCTACACTCTATACTCTACACTCTATACCTTACACTCTATACCCTACACTCTATACCCTACACTCTACACTCTATACCGTACACTCCATACCCTCCACTCTATACCCTACACTCTACACTCTATACTCTACTCTATATACCATACACTCTATACCCTACACTCTATACCCTACACTCTATACCCTACACTCTATACCCTACACTCTATACTCTACACCCTATACCCTACACTCTATACCCTACACTCTATACCCTACACTCTACACTCTATACCCTACACTCTATACTATACACTCTATACCCTACACTCTACACTCTATACCCTACACTCTATACCCTACACTCTATACTCTACACTCTATACCTTACACTCTATACCTTACACTCTATACCCTACACTCTACACTCTAAACCGTACACTCCATACCCTCCACTCTATACCCTACACTCTACACTCTATACTCTACTCTATATACCATACACTCTATACCCTACACTCTATACCCTACACTCTACACTCTATACCCTACACTCTATACCCTACACTCTACACTCTATACCATACACTCTATACCCTACATTCTACACTCTATACCCTACACTCTATACCCTGCACTCTATACCCTTCACCCTACGCTCTTTACCCTACACTCTATACCCTACACTCTATACTCTATACCCTACACTCTATTCCATGCATTCTATACCCTACACTCTATACCCTACACTGTAATCAGTACACTCTATACCCTACACTCTATTCCCTACACTCTATACCATACACTCTATACCCTACACTCTAATCCCTACACTCTACACTCTATTCCATGCACTCTATACCCTACACTCTGTACCGTACACCCTACGCTCTATACCCTACACTCTATACCCTACACTCTTTACTCTATACCCTATACTCTATTCCATACATTCTATACCCTACACTCTATACCCTACACTCTATACCATACACTTTATACCCTACACTCTACACTCTATTCCATGCACTCTATACCCTACACTCTATACCCTACACTCTACACTCTATACCCTACACTCTATACCCTACACTCTATACTCTATACCCTACACTCTATACCCTACACTCTACACTCTATGCCCTACACTCTATGCCCTGCACTCTAATCCCTACACTCTACACTCTATATCCTACACTCTATACTCTACACTCCATACTCTACACTCTATACCCTATAGTCTACACTCTATACCCTATAGTCTAAACTCTATACCCTACACTCTATACCATACACTCTAATCCCTACACTCTACACTCCATACACTACACTCTATACCCTACACTCTACACTCTATACCCTACACTCTATACCCTACACTCTATACCCTACATTCTATACCCTACACTCTATACCCTACACTCTACACTCTATACCCTACACTCTATACCCTACACTCTATACCCTACACTCTATACTCTACACCCTATACCCTACACTCTATACCCTACACTCTATACCCTACACTCTACACTCTATACCCTACACTCTATACCATACACTCTATACCCTACACTCTACACTCTATACCCTACACTCTATACCCTACACTCTATACTCTACACTCTATACCTTACACTCTATACCCTACACTCTATACCCTACACTCTACACTCTATACCGTACACTCCATACCCTCCACTCTATACCCTACACTCTACACTCTATACTCTACTCTATATACCATACACTCTATACCCTACACTCTATACCCTACACTCTATACCCTACACTCTATACCCTACACTCTATACTCTACACCCTATACCCTACACTCTATACCCTACACTCTATACCCTACACTCTACACTCTATACCCTACACTCTATACTATACACTCTATACCCTACACTCTACACTCTATACCCTACACTCTATACCCTACACTCTATACTCTACACTCTATACCTTACACTCTATACCCTACACTCTATACCCTACACTCTACACTCTAAACCGTACACTCCATACCCTCCACTCTATACCCTACACTCTACACTCTATACTCTACTCTATATACCATACACTCTATACCCTACACTCTATACCCTACACTCTACACTCTATACCCTACACTCTATACCCTACACTCTACACTCTACACTCTATACCATACACTCTATACCCTACATTCTACACTCTATACCCTACACTCTATACCCTGCACTCTATACCCTACACCCTACGCTCTATACCCTACACTCTATAACCTACACTCTATACTCTATACCCTACACTCTATTCCATGCATTCTATACCCTACACTCTATACCCTACACTGTAATCAGTACACTCTATACCCTACACTCTATTCCCTACACTCTATACCATACACTCTATACCCTACACTCTAATCCCTACACTCTACACTCTATTCCATGCACTCTATACCCTACACTCTGTACCGTACACCCTACGCTCTATACCCTACACTCTATACCCTACATTCTTTACTCTATACCCTATACTCTATTCCATACATTCTATACCCTACACTCTATACCCTACACTCTATACCATACACTTTATACCCTACACTCTACACTCTATTCCATGCACTCTATACCCTACACTCTATACCCTACACTCTACACTCTATACCCTACACTCTACACTCTATACCCTACACTCTATACCCTACACTCTATACTCTATACCCTACACTCTATACCCTACACTCTACACTCTATGCCCTACACTCTATGCCCTACACTCTAATCCCTACACTCTACACTCTATATCCTACACTCTATACTCTACACTCCATACTCTACACTCTATACCCTATAGTCTACACTCTATACCCTACACTCTATACCATACACTCTAATCCCTACACTCTACACTCCATACCCTACACTCTATACCCTACACTCTACACTCTATACCCTACACTCTATACCCTACACTCTATACCCTACATTCTATACCCTACACTCTATACCCTACACTCTACACTCTATACCCTACACTCTGTACCCTACACTCTATACCCTACACTCTATACCCTACACTCTATACCCTACACTCTACACTCTATACCCTACACTCTATACCATACACTCTATACCCTACACTCTACACTCTATACCCTACACTCTATAACCTACACTCTATACCCTACACTCTATACCCTACACTCTATACCCTACACTCTATACTCTACACCCTATACCCTACACTCTATACCCTACACTCTATACCCTACACTCTACACTCTATACCCTACACTCTATACTATACACTCTATACCCTACACTCTACACTCTATACCCTACACTCTATACCCTACACTCTATACTCTACACTCTATACCTTACACTCTATACCCTACACTCTATACCCTACACTCTACACTCTATACCGTACACTCCATACCCTCCACTCTATACCCTACACTCTACACTCTATACTCTACTCTATATACCATACACTCTATACCCTACACTCTATACCCTACACTCTACACTCTATACCCTACACTCTATACCCTACACTCTACACTCTACACTCTATACCATACACTCTATACCCTACACTCTATACTCTATACCATACACTCTATAACCTACACTCTATACCATACACTCTACACCCTACACTCTATACCATACACTCTATACCCTACACTCTACACTCTATACCCTACACTCTATAACATACACTCTATACCCTACACTCTATACCTTACACTCTATACCCTACACTCTACACCCTACACTCTACACTCTACACTCTATACCCTGCACTCTATACCCTACACCCTACGCTCTATACCCTACACTCTATACCCTACACTCTATACTCTATACCCTACACTCTATTCCATACATTTTATACCCTACACTCTATACCCTACACTCTACACTCTATACCCTACACTCTATACCCTACACTCTACACTTTACACTCTATACCCTACACTCTATACCCTACACTCTATACTCTATACCATACACTCTATAACCTACACTCTATACCATACACTCTACACCCTACACTCTATACCATACACTCTATACCCTACACTCTACACTCTATACCCTACACTCTATAACATACACTCTATACCCTACACTCTATACCTTACACTCTATACCCTACACTCTACACCCTACACTCTACACTCTACACTCTATACCCTGCACTCTATACCCTACACCCTACGCTCTATACCCTACACTCTATACCCTACACTCTATACTCTATACCCTACACTCTATTCCATACATTCTATACCCTACACTCTATACCCTACACTGTAATCAGTACACTCTACACTCTATACCCTACACTCTATACCCTACACTCTATACCATACAATCCATACCCTACACTCTATACCCTACACTCTACACTCTATACCCTACACTCTATACCTTACACTCTAAACCCTACATTCTATACCCTACACTCTATACCCTACACTCTACACTCTATACCCTACACTCTATACCCTACACTCTACACCCTACACTCTATACCATACACTCTATACCCTACACTCTACACTCTATACCCTACACTCTATACCCTACACTCTATACCCTACACCCTACGCTCTATACCCTATACTCTATACCCTACACTCTACACACTATACCCTACACTCTATTCCATACACTCTATACCCTACACTCTATACCCTACACTCTACACTCTATACCCTACACTCTACACTTTACACTCTATACCCTACACTCTATACCCTACACTCCATACTCTATACCCTACACTCTATACCGTACATTCTACACTCTATACCCTACACACTATACCCTACACTCTAATCCCTACACTCTACACTCTATACCCTACACTCTATACCCTACACTTTATACCCTACACTCTACACTCTATACCCTACACTCTATACCTTACACTCTAAACCCTACATTCTATACCCTACACTCTATACCCTACACTCTACACTCTATACCCTACACTCTATACCCTACACTCTACACCCTACACTCTATACCATACACTCTATACCCTACACTCTACACTCTATACCCTACACT